>NC_091761.1:131179171-131483702 GCF_029378745.1 Bos indicus
CGGGTTTCAGTGGTGGTGGCACACGGGCGTAGTTGCCCTGTGGCATGTGGGACCTTCCCGGACCAGGGATTCAACCCGCACCCCCTGCATTGGCAGGCAGATTCTTTACCGCTGGACCAGCAGGGAAGCTCCTAACCTAACATAGTTAGGTTAGGAATAAATTCCTAACATAGTTCAGTTCAGTTCAGTTGCCCAGTCGTGTCCGACTCTTTGCGACCCCATGGACTGCAGCACGCCAGGCTTCCCTGTCCATCACCAACTCCCGGAGTTTACTCAAACTCATGTCCATTGAGTCGGTGATGCCATCCAACCATCTCATCCTCTGTTGTCCCCTTCTCCTCCTGCCCTCAATCTTTCCCAGCATCAGGGTCCAAGGGACTCTCAAGAGTCTCCTAACCACACAGCCTTGGGCAAATCACTTCATTAGATCAGGGAGCTTAGTCTTTCTATCTGCAAAATGAAACAACTCATCACTGCCCTGTTTACCAGAGGGCTGACTGGGATTACACAGGGGGATCCCCACAAAGTCTGCTCTAAAGGGTACCACACTCCACAAAGGAGCACAGAGAGAACCTGCTTCGTAAGGTTGTAGGAGGGTTCTAGGGAATAGGGCCCAGAACCAGTTCAATTCAGTCGCTCAGTCGTGTCGGACTCTTTGTGACCCCATGGACTGCAGCAAGCCAGGCCTCCCTGTCCATCACCAACGCCTAGAGCTTGCTCAAACTCATGTCTATCGAGTCAGTGATGCCATCCAACCATCTCATCCTGTCGTCCCCTTCTCCTCCTGCCTTCAGTCTTTCCCAGCATCAGGGTCTTTTCCAATGAGTCAGCTCTTTGCATCAGGTGGTCAAAGTATTGGAGTTTCAGCTTCAGCATCAGTCCTTCCAATGAACATTCAGGACTGATTTCCTTTAGGATGGACTGGTTGGATCTGCTTACAGTCCAAGGGACTCTCAAGAGTCTTCTCCAACAGCACAGTTCAGAAGCATCAATTCTTTGGCACTCAGCTTTCTTTATGGTCCAACTCTCACATCCATACATGACCACTGGAAAAGGTCCGTATAGCTTTGACTGGACGGACCTTTGTCAGTAAAGTAATGCACCCAGTAGATGTTTAATAAGCATTAACTACTGGTGCTGATGCTGTTAGGCTTGTTGTGCATCTGCTTCTCCCCCCGGATGTTCTGGGTGCTTCGACTGAGACGCTTGAGGGCAGGACCTAGCCCTAGCTGTCAGGGTACAGCTGAACTGCTCAGAGCACACTGGCTATGTGAATTAATGAACACACATGTGAATGGATGGGTTTATGCAGAGAATCTCTTGAGAAGACAATGAATAAGAATCGGTCCATGATTCAGCCACCCCAGCCTGGAGCCTTCACGGAACCCAGGAGCTACAGTCCTCTGGTCCTGACCTCCTGCGTGGTCGGCCTCTGTACCCAGGGCAGGGTGGGGGGAGAGTTTAAATGGATTTAACAACCAGGAAGTAAAAGAACTTAGAAAAGGCTGGAGGGCCTTTTTCTTTCTTCCCTCTGGTATTTAAGGATCTTTTAAACTAATGTATAATTTGTTATTGTTTTTGTCTAGTGGCTGAGCCATGTCTGACTCTTCTGCGACCCCATGGACTGTAGCCCACTAGGCCCCTCTGTCCATGGGATTTCCCAGGCAGGAATACTAGAGTGGGTTGCCATTTCCTTCTCCAGGGGATCTTCCCAACCCAGGGATGCA
Source organism: Bos indicus (assembly GCF_029378745.1). NCBI lineage: Eukaryota > Metazoa > Chordata > Mammalia > Artiodactyla > Bovidae > Bos > Bos indicus. The sequence goes on from NC_091761.1 coordinate 131,180,899, forward strand.
ACCCGAGTCTCCTGCTGAGCAGGTGGATTTTTTACCGCTGAGCCACGTGGGAAGCCCAACTACATACCAGTAGATGGGGAAACAGTGGAAACAGGGAGAGACTTTATTTTTGGGGGGCTCCAAAATCACTGCAAATGGTGACTGCAACCGTGAAATTAAAGACACTTGCTGCTTGGAAGAAAGTTATGACCAACCTAGATAGCATATTCAAAAGTAGAGACATGACTTTGCCAACAAAAGTCTGTCTAGTCAAGGCTATGGTTTTTCCAGTAGTCATGTGTGGATGTGAGAGTTGGACCATAAAGAAAGCTGAATGCCTAAGAATTGATGCTTTTGAACTGTGATGTTGGAGAAGACTCTTGAGAGTCCCTTGGGCAGCAAGGAGACCCAACCAGTCCATCCTAAAGGAAATCAGTCCTGAATATTCATTGGAAGGACTGATGCTGAAGCTGAAACTCCAAACTGTGGCCACCTGATGGGAAGAGCTGACTCATTGGAAAAGACCCTGATGCTGGGAAAGATTGAAGGAAGGAGGAGAAGGGGATGACAGAGGATGAGATGGTTGGATGGCATCACCGACTCAATGGGCATGAGTTTGAGTAAACTCCGGGAGTTGGTGATGGACAGGGAGGCCTGGCGTGCTATGGTCCATGGGGTTGCAAAGAGCTGGACGTGACTGAGCGACTGAACTGAACTGAATGGACTAAAAATGTGTACATTAAGTATGCAGTTCAGTGAGTGTTGACAAATGAAATCGCTCCGTTACCACCAGCCCAATCAGGGTGGCGAGCGTGTCCATCACCCATTTGTCCAGAGTGCTCTGTGTAGGAGGCTCCCTTGCGCCCCCATCGGTCCCCCCATCAGCCCTGTCCCCCCAGAGGTGGGTGTAGATGGAACCACACGCCATGTGGGCTTCTTTTGCTCGGCCTAACGGCAGTGAAATTCACCCATGTCGTGTGCGTCCGTCGCTCCTTCCCCTTTAGTTGCCGAGTCGCGTGCTGTTGTATGAAAATACCACATTTTGTTCATCCATCTGCCTGTCGACGGGCATCTGGGTTGTTTTCAGTTGATGGCTATTGTGAAGCAGGCTGCCCTGAGCCTGGGTGATTTTCACCACCTGTGCTTCAGAGTTAAGAGGACCAGCTTCCCTGCAGCGTGGGGGTTTGTGTGATCAGGGCCACTGCTTGTGGTCATGTGGACTGTCCACAAAGGCGGTCTGGGCAGAGGAGCAGGCAGGCTGAGCCCAGCCCAGGTGCCTGGCCCCAGGCCCAGCTCCAGAAGGCTGCAGCCCAGCCTCCAGCACATCTTGTGGGCTGGTGGGCTTGTGAGTGAGACCGAGGTCGGATGAACTTCGGTCATCCCACAGGGTCCCGGTGGTGGCTCTTTCTCCAAGAGGCTTTAAATGGGGCTGCAGCCCTTCTGGGGTTTTCTGTTACTTGGGGGTAGAAAGGGAACTTCCCAAGGTTCTTTGCGACCAGGATCCTTAGCATCCTCCAGGAGAGAGGAGGGGTGTGGGGTGTGCAGTCCGGCATGTCATGGTTCCGGCGGCAGGGCGACTGGAGCAGCGGCTTCCCCTTGTGGACTGTGTCCTCATCTGCCTCCCAGGTCTGTTTTGGTGGCTCTGCAGGATACCTTAGCATCTGTGGAGTGCTCTGCAGGAAGCGATTGATGGCAGGGATTAGGGTGATCCCCGGGCCTTTTGGTCCAGTGCCTAAAATAACTTCCGCTGGGTCAGGAAAGGTCTCCCTCAAGTTCTGGACAGAAGCACAGACCCCACTCTGCCACCTCCTGGACAGACAGTGTCAACTAACCCCTCTGACTTGTGTTTTCCAGACGTGTCTTCCCCGCTGGAAGTTTTGTGTGAGTGATACAGAGAACACCTTGGGCTTCGCCCTGGGCCCCATGTTCGTCAAAGCGACCTTCGCTGAGGACAGCAAGAACATAGTAAGTGCCCCCCCACACACGGAGGCCGTGACATCACACCCGCCTCCCCCGTGAGCCTGCCAGGCCGCGCTCTCATCCGCTCTGGACTGGCTCTACCCCGGGCCAGGGCTCCGGCCCTAACTCCAAGGTTCCATTTTCTAAAGCCTTGCGTAATCTGAGTTACCTACAACAGAGAATATGATCATAGTGGCAGGCACTTTGTCTGTAGGATTTCACGTAGCCCTCCCCGCTTCCCAGGGAGGTTAGCCTGGCCGTCTCCACCTCCAAGGGTAGGCAGGGCCCAGAGAGGTCATGTTGACAGAACAGCTTGACATGAAGTGGTGGTGGCCACAGGATGCCTGTGGCTGAGCGCCTGGAGACAGCTGGGCCCCAGCCTGGATGCCGGCTTTGTCTCTTCCTGGTGGGGGGTCTTGGGACAATACTCTGAGCCCAAGGACATGGAGGTGGGCGCGTCCATCCCTCAGGCGGAGACTGAACGGCTTTGTGCACACGACAGCAACCGGAGCAGAATGCGGGCTCAGGGAGGGGTAGCCGCTGTGGCATTACTGTTGGGGTTCAGTCGCTGACTCGTGTCCAACTCTTTGAGACCCCACGGACTGCAGCACCCCAGGCCTCCCTGTCCTTCACCACCTCCCAGAGTTTACTCAAACTCGTGTCCATCACGTCAGTGATGCCATCCAGCCATCTCATCCTCTGTCACCCCCTTCTCCTCCTGCCCTCAGTCTTTCCCAGCATCAGGGTCTTTTCCAACGAGTTGGCTCTTTGCATGAGGTGGCCAAAGTATTGGAGCCTCAGCTTCAGCATCTGTCCTTCCAATAAATATTCAGGCTTGATTTCCTTTAGTACCATTTTTATTCCTAACTTTAACTGCACAGATTTTTTATTTGCAGTCAGAGGTTAGCAAACTGACTCAAACCTCGTACGTGACCTGCCTGTTAGTGGCTGATGCAGATTCTGAGTCACGTTCTGTCCGTCGTCAGTCTGTCTGCTCCTCCTGCTGCCCGACTCCCCCTTCCCCTGCTCCGGAGTCTTTTTCAGCCTCTGGATCTGCTTTTGACATTCATCTCCAGCCTGAACAGTCTTTCTGGAACCACCCCTCAGAACTCGGCTTCTCTAGATGTTAAAGCCCAGTCCATCCAGAAGGAATTCCGTGAGCCACTACCTCTGAGAACAGATACACGTCCTAGGATTTCTGAAAAGAATCACAGCGCACGGCACAGGCACCCCTAAGTCCCGCCGTAAGAGTCTTTTCCAGTGTTCCCAGAGCTTGCCCTGAGTGTATTTGACCAGGGAGCCCTGTTTATAGAAATCCGTCTCTTCTCACAGGATGCTAGCGTTTAGAGGAAGGAGGTTGGGGAACCATGGCTGTGGACCCCCTTCCTCAGCCCAGCACCTCGGAGCACAAGGCCTGGAGCCAGGATCTGAGTTTAGTCTCTGGCCCCACGGCATCCTTCTCCATGGGATGCCCGCTGCCCATGGACAAGTTCAGTGCCCACACGTGACTGTCTCCTCAGGCCAGCGAGATCATCCTGGAGATCAAGAAGGCGTTTGAAGAGAGCCTGAGCACCCTGAAGTGGATGGATGAAGATACTCGGAAATCGGCCAAGGAAAAGGTGAGGCTGGCCAGGAGCTGGGAGGGGCCCTGCACAGAGGGCCGCGACCTCCGAGGAGGAGGTGGGCGAAGGAGGGACTGGCTCTAGCCGGTGAGCCCAACACGGATGCTGTGGGTAGTCCAGCACGATGGCGGGAGAGCCGTGAACACGTAGCTCGGATTAATGACCGGGTGAAAACAGAATGCTAAGTGTGCAAGGGAGGGACTTCCCTGGTGGCCCAGCGGCTAAGACTCTGCGATCCCAACGCTGGAGGCCCAGGTTCGACCCCTGGTTGGGAAACTGGATGCCACGTGCTGCAACTGAGACCCAGCACAGCCAGATAAATATAATTTAAAAACACATATGTGCAAGGGAGAGGCACAGAGTGATGTGACGAAGGATTGGATATGGTCCAGCGGAGGCGGGGAGGCCACGGAAAGCTTCCCTGGAGAGGGGACATTGAGGCAGAGATCCCAAGGATAGGGAGAGTTAGACAAGAGAAAGGAACAGGAAGGCCCTGAGCGGGAGGGGCCTGGCTGCCTTCCCTGGGCCCCGACCTTGAGCCCGGCACCCACAGAGCCCTGCTGAGCGCTCACTGTCCTCCGTGTCTCTCCTGCCCAGGCGGACGCGATCTACAACATGATAGGCTACCCCAACTTTATCATGGACCCCAAGGAGCTGGACAAAGTGTTCAATGACGTGAGTGGCTCCCTTGCATTCTGTCCCCTTGCATTCCTGAAATGCCCCCGGGGGGCCTCCACTTGGGAAAGGGCAGAGGCTGCTCTGGGTGGGCTGCTGGAGGCACCATGACTGTCAAGACGTCTTGAGATGAAGTGGTGTGGGGTCTGGGGATGGACTGGGCACCAGGGGGCCAATCTCTCCTCCTTCCTCCCCTGGGGCCAGCCAGTGGCCCCTGCCTCCCAGGACCTACCAGCAGTCCTTGGCCAGCACAGCATAGTCCGCTCCATTCAATGAGTGGGAGATAATGGGGGAGGGGGGCGACCAGATCCTAGAAGGCATAACTGCATCCCTAAAAGCATCAGAGTGGAGCCCCCTATAGCTCCCAGCCCCCAGAGAAACCTGGACCTGCCTCCTGTCCCCCGGCTTCTCCCCACCTCCCTGGAGAAACCTGGGCCTCTTGTTCAGACCTTGAAATGCTAACGGGAAGGAGGAAGCCTAAACCCCAGGTGCACGTTTAAGCTGAATTTAGGCAGCGGGGTGGTTGATGCGTCCCTGGTGGTTAGAGCTTTGGGCAAATCACTCCGTTAAATGGATTGTGCTTCTGCCCCGAACGCTTTATACCTTGTAATTGAAATTTGTGAATTCAGGCATTTGTGAAATTATAATAACCTCTCGTTGTGGTTATATTTAAAACCTAAGAATATGAAAATTACAGCTGAGAATATGGGACTCATCTGCAGCCTTTTTCCTTGAGAATAATTTTAGATGCTCCAGGGTATCATGATACAAGATGAGGGGCTCCTGGAGACAGCCCAGGCAGACCCCATCTGGATTAGAGTCCGGACCCCAAGGGCCTGGCCTTTCACTGGAGCCCTGATGTAAAGAGCAGGTCTGAGAGAGAACCTCACACCTGTGGCAAGAGCCCAAAGGCCAGGCTGAGTGGGGAGGAAGGTGTGCAGTCATGCCTGCGCCCTGGTAGTTCACAGATCCCAGCTGCATTTATGAGATCTGTGCTGGCCAGTGTGGCAGCTACTGGCCACAGGTCCCTACTTTAGAGAATTAAAATCAATTAATTCATTAAATTAAAAGGTTGCACTCGCCACATTTCAAATGACCTAGAGCCACATGTGGCTGATGTCGACAGTACCTGACAACGTGTGCATAGAACCTGGCCATCCTTGCAGAAAGTTCTGGACCCCGCTGGACGTATTGCCCACCCAAGGCCCTGGCACGATGGCACGGGCTTCCTGTTGCCCCGAGACCCTGCTGGGCCGCCCTAGGTGAAGCTCTTAGTGTGCCCCTGAAGGGAGAGGGCGCCAGCCCCGGCCAGAATGCGGGCCAAGAAAAGTGCCCCAGCCTGCAGCCCCTCGCCCCTCGCTTTTGTCTGCCCTGCGGACCAGTGCCCAGGCCACGCGGGGTTTCAGCTTCCTCAGTTTTAGAAGACAGGGTTTGCATTCAAGGACCTGAGCGTGCTCTGACCCTGTGACTTGTTCCCTCCTGCCCAGTACACCGCTGTGCCAGACCTCTACTTCGAGAACGCCATGCGGTTTTTCAACTTCTCCTGGAGGGTCACTGCCGACCAGCTCCGGAAAGCGCCCAACAGAGATCAGTAAGTCCCTGGGCCTCACTGGGAGGACGCTGGCTCCCGCAGGCGGGTGTGAGGGCCCAGCACTCCTTCAGCCTGAATCGTGTGTGGGGATGTAACTGTCCTGACGGCCCTCTGAGCCGCGGGGACTGGTGTTATCCCACTCAGATGCCGGGAGCCGGGATCAGCCTGAGCCCGCGTGTCCTCAGTGTCCAGCCTGTTGGCAGAGGGGGTCCACCTGACATCACTGCCCAGCTCTGCCGCTGCAGCCTTCAAGGCTTTGCTTCATTGTCTGCAGATAAGATGTGTGTGTGCGTGTGTGTGCGCGCGCGCGTGCACGTGTATTCAGTTGTCTGACTCTTTGCAACCCCATGGACTGTAGCCCACCTGGCTTCTCTGCCCATGGGATTTCCCAGGCAGGAAGACTGGGGTGGGTTGTCAGTTGCTACTCCAGGGGATCTTCTGGACCCTGGAATCAACCCCACTTCTCCTGCGTCTCCTGCGTTGCAGGCTGATTCTTCACTTGTTGAGCCATCAGGGAAGCCAAAGGGCGAAAGCCACTTCTTTCTCTTTGCCGCTGGCTCCCCCTTGTGGACAACAGGGGTTTGAACAGCTCTGTTTCCTCTTTTTTTCTGTCTTCAACCACGGTACACCCTAAACGTACAAGAAAGTGGTCTTTTATCTCCAGAATACGGTGCAAGCACTACCCCAGTGTTGTGAATTTACTAGAAGTCTTTTAGCTTAAACTTTTCCATTTAAATTAAGTCTCCTACTCATTAATGTATCCACACTTAATGCATATCTGTGGGACTCATCTGGAGGAGACATAGTGACTAGCTAGGCTCTCGGAGAAAATGCCCTTTCTGTCTCACTCCACTCCCCACTGGTCCTTCATATCAGAATGATCATTGGGAGGCCAAATTTTTCATTAATATCTACCATCTGAGCCTCTTCTATGCTCAAAAAAAAAAATCATTGAACCCCCAAAAACTTGTTTACGGGGATTGTACTGACTTTTCTGAAAATTTTGTGAAAAAGAACTGTTCTTCTAAAGTTTACTAAAAAGAGAGGTATAGTTTTACTTTTTACAAGTTTCTTTAATGTCTGGCTTAATGGAAGACAGCAGGGTTCTCACATCTGCTCCTGCCTTCAGTCTGTTGCAATGTATCGTTTTGAAATATGTAAAGATACTCTGGCCTTACACAGACATGTAGTTAGAAAAGGAAAGAATATTTTAGCAGTCCTTTTGATACATGTGTACATGCCTCGTTGATACTACTCCAAAACGTGGCAGGCAGTAATTTTTTAAATTAATTTTTATTGGGGTATAGTTGCTTTACAATATTGTGCCAGTTTCTACCGTAAGGAAAATGAATCAGCCACACGCATACGTATGTCCCTGCTTTTTCAGATTTCCCATTGAGGTTGCCACAGAGCACTGAGCAGAATTCCCTGAGCTATACAGTAGGTTCTTATTAGTTATCTATCTGATTCATAGTATCAGTAAGGCGATGGCACCCCACTCCAGTACTCTTGCCTGGAGAATCCCAGGGATGGAGGAGCCTGGTGGGTTGCAGTCCACAGGGTCGTGAACAGTCAGACACGACTGAGCGACTTCACTTTGACTTTTCACTTTCATTCACTGGAGAAGGAAATGGCAACCCACTCCAGTGTTCTTGCCTGGAGGATCCCAGGGACGGGGGAGCCTGGTGGGCTGCCGTCTATGGGGTCGCACAGAGTCGGACACAACTGAAGCGACTTAGCAGCAGCAGCAGCAGCATGGTATCAGTAGTGTATATATGTTAATTCCCCTCTCAATCCCCCCACCCTCTTTTCCCCCCGCTGGTGTCCATAGGTTGTTTTTTACTCTGTGTCTCTGTTTCTATTTTGAAAATAAGGTTGTCTGGTTAATTGCACCGCAGAGTCTGAAACCAGTTCATAAACTTTTCACATTGTCGCACTACTGTTCCATCAGTGTGCCTTGCGCTTTGAATGGATCCTTCCTTTGCCCACGCGTGACTTTGCAACACCATGCAGTGGCCATTTGGAAAACAGTGCTTCACTGAGTCTCACGTATCTTCCTAACAGTGCCACCTTCATTATACATTATATATCCGAAAAAAGTCTACATCGGGTAATGTTGCTGTTGACCTCCAGAGAGAAAACTCTTTAAGTATTGGACAGCTATCAAGTTTGCCGTGGCCGACACCAGTTTTTCAAGTTTTTGCTTGAAATTTCAGTTGTTTTGAAACCTTGAGTTTTTCTCATTGGCAACAAACCGCGTCAGTTGTTTCGCTTGAGGTGATGCGCTCACTGTTTTTCAAGAAAACGCCTGTCAAACACCCATCATCCTCTCAAGTACAAATGGCATTCCGTGAAAAAAACAGAAATGCTGGGACTTCTTGGTGGTCCACTGGTTAAGACTCCATGTTTCCAATGCAGGGACGTGGGTTCAATCCCTGATCAGGGAACTAAGGTTCCACACGCCACAGTGTGGCCAAAAGTTTAAAAAAAGAAATAAAAACAGAAATGCTTACAAGTGCTTCCCATCTGGTCACAGACTGTTAAGAGACTTGCACTCAAGGGTCTAGATTTAATGAAGGTAATTATTATGCTGCATCATCAAGGATGTTCTTAAGTGAACAGATTTTATTTTTTTTTATTGGTGAAGAACATGGTGACCCACTGAACTGGTACCACTGCCTTGACTCAGCGGAGGCTCCGGCAGTTTTACCCAGCGTTGCCTTTCCCCCATCCGTATAATGTCAACACGGTGGGAAAGGTAAATAGCATCTTACTATTTTAATGAAAATAGTTTCGGCCTCACAGAGCCCCTGAAAGGGAGTTGGGGGCTTCCCATCTCAGCAGCAGCAGCAGCAGCATCTCACCAGGTATCCGTGCAGCACACTTTGAAAACTGCTGACACGCTCATTTTTGAGCCTAGAGAGTCATGACTTTTTAGTGTAGAATGGTCCATTTTGTTCCTTGTGTGTTTTTTTTTGAGATGTTCAACATTTTTAATAGTGAAATGAAATGAAATATAAAATGAGATTTCATTGTACACTTGCTAACACGGCTAAAGTTGATAGTTTCTAGTGCGGAAGAAGATGCTGGGCACCTGGAAATATCCAGCCTGGCAGGTGGAGGTGTAAAATGGTACAACCAGGGTGGAGAACGGGGAGCTTTTTTCTCATTTTTGGTTTTTAATTTTTATTGCAGTGCAACTGATTTACAAGGTTGCATTAGTTTCAGGGGTACAACGAGATGAACCAGTTAGTTCTCCACGTACATAATCCACTCTTTTTAGATTCTTTCCCCGTATAGGCCTTACAGAGCCTTGAGAAGTCTCGCCCCCCGTGCTCTACAGTAGGTCCTTACTAGTTAATGCATTTCGATCTTTGCCGGGGTCTCACTGTTCCACTGTGCGATGTGACATCGAATTCAACCAATTCCTTCCTAACAGACATTTGGGTGTTTCTAGTTTCCTCTCTCAAAAGCAGTGCTACCTCATGCTTGCATGCCTTGGGCCGGGGTCCAGGGCAATCCACACTTTCAGGGCTCCCGACACGCCCCAGATGGGCTGTCCCCGCCTACCGCCCTCCATGAGGTCGGATCTTCCACGTGTGTCTCGCTTGCAGGTGGAGCATGACCCCGCCCATGGTGAACGCCTACTACTCGCCCACTAAGAACGAGATCGTGTTTCCAGCCGGAATCCTGCAGGCGCCATTCTACACCCGCTCTTCACCCAAGTAGGACGCTCCTGAGGCTCCATCCCATCTCCTCCCTGCCCCCCCGCAACCCCTCAGCAGACCCCCCCGGGCCAGCCTGACAGCTGGGTCAGCCCGCCTCCAAACCTGTCTCACCAAGGGCTCCTTGTTCCACTGGCCAGGAGACGTTGCCATGGAAACAACACTCTCACTCCCTGTGCTTCTCTCCGGGGTCTCCTAGACCTCAGAGTCCCTACACAGTGAGAACTCAGGGCTCATCATGGAGGCAGTTCAGTTCAGTCGCTCAGTAGTGTCCGACTCTTTGCAGCATGCCAGGCCTCCCCTGTCCATCACCAATTCCTGAAGCCTGTTCAAACTCATGTCCATCAAGTCAGTGATACCATCATGGAGGCAGGAGCCCCAAACAGGGGAGTGCCCCTCTAGTGATATTCTAGAACAGTCTCAGCTGGGAAGTTGGGAAGGGTGAGAAGTCTCAGAAGTGAATTCCCCACAGGCCTGGATCTGAACAGGCTTGCTCTCTGCTGGCTGAGTGGCCCTTGGGCAACGTAGCTGAACCATCCCACACCTCCATTTGCTCCCTTATAGTCAGTTACTGAGGCCTAGCTCTTCGCACTGACCCAAGAGGGCAGTGCCTGGCACGGTGCTTGGAGTGCAGCTGGCTCTCCAGGTTCTGACTGGCTCTGGGCCCGGCTGGAGCCCTGCAGGACTCTGCTGTGTCTCCAGACTGAGGAAGTGGTGGGCCTGTCCCACACGGCATCACTCTCACCCCCGTGTCTCCCCTTCCAGTGCCTTAAACTTCGGCGGCATCGGCGTCGTCGTGGGCCACGAGCTGACTCATGCTTTTGATGATCAAGGTACGGGTTCCTCGGGGTCCTCTTCAGATGAATCCCCACCTTCCTGGCACCACTGCTCCTGCTTTTGCTCCTATGCATCTTAGCCTTGGAGACAGGAGGAGATGGAAAGTTAAAATCCTGGCCCAGACACCTGCCAATTTGTGTGCCCTCTCACAAGCCCCGTCATTTCCTCAGGCCTCTATTTTCTTATCTATAAAATGGGTGTGCTGATCATGTGGTGATTATGAGGACTGGGCAGGCTCACAGTGGGACACCCCGCTCCCCGAAGGTGTGAGGTGCTGGGGGGGAGTACAGTGCTCCCCCTGTAGTCAGTGGGGAGCGAACATTCCTCAACTACCCCAGAGACTTCTCTGGTCCAACGACAAGTAGAAGAGTTAGTGCCTCACCAGCTAACGTCCAGAATCCCCCTCATTGCCTCCTGCCTTGGGGACCCTGAGACAAAATGAGGAGGCAGGACCTTCCTGTGACCTTTGCACTGCCCGCTGCCTTCCCCCCGCCACTGGGCGCAGGGTCAGAGGCCCTTCACCAGCCTCGACCGTGAATACAGCTCCACCGGAACTTTGAACGTGCGGGTCCTTAGGCGGGTCACGTTCCTCCCTCCCCCACCCACCCCAGATGGCTGATGCATCTGGGCCCTTCAGTGCCCAGCTGTGTCTCTCCCCCGCCCAGCCTGACGCTGCCCTCTGACCCCGCAGGCCGAGAGTACGACAAGGATGGGAACCTCCGGCCCTGGTGGAAGAACTCGTCCGTGGAGGCGTTCAAGCAGCAGACCGCGTGCATGGTGGAGCAGTACGGCAACTATAGCGTGAACGGGGAGCCGGTGAACGGCCGGCACACCCTCGGCGAAAACATCGCCGACAACGGGGGCCTCAAGGCGGCCTATCGGGTAGGAGGCCCCTCCCTGCACACCCCAGACCCAGCTCTGGGTCTGTCCAGATGCTTCTCGGTTAAGAGTGGTGGGCATGCACAACGGCGTCTTTGGGCCTCAGTGGCCGCATCTGTGGAATGGGTGGCAGTGCGGACTGAGTGAAAGGGTGTCTGTGAAGCACCCGGCTCGGACCTGGCACACACAGGCTGTGTACCCCAAGTCCACCCCCCACTGAGGGTCACCAGAATGGGCTTGGGCTGGACCCACCTGAAGACCTGCCTGTCCCTCCCTTTGCAGGGGAAGCTGCCCCTGACCCAGGCAGCGGTGGGCCAGGGCGGGAAGGGAGGGGGACACTGCTCACGGAGCCAGTTCTGGCTCCAGTCCTGGTTCTGGAGTGAGTCACTCAGCCTCCCTGAGCCTCTGTGCATGTGGCTGTGTTCGTCCCTGCATTGCTGGGTGTGAGAGAGATGGCACGTGACGGCTTGGGCGCCGGGTCTAGTCTGGGGTGGCCCTCGGCGATGTTGGCTGAGTTGGAAGAGAGAGATGCCAGAGGCTAAGGCAGAGCCTCCTCCTCCTCCCCGTGGCAGCGAGAGCAGGAAGCCCGAGAGATGCTGTGTGCTGAGGCCTGTGGGCCGGGGCCGCTGGGAACTCTACGATTAGGTATTTCACGCCAACTGTGCAGGAGATGGAGAAGGCGATGGCACCCCACTCCAGTACTCTTGCCTGGAAAATCCCATGGACGGAGGAGCCTGGTAGGCTGCAGTCCATGGGGTCACGAAGAGTTGGACATGACTGAGCGACTTCACTTTCACTTTTCACTTTCATGCATTGGAGAAGGAAATGGCAACCCACTCCAGTGTTCTTGCCTGGAGAACCCCAGGGACAGGGGAGCCTAGTGGGCTGCCGTCTGTGGGGTCGCACAGAGTCGGACACGACTGAAGCGACTTAGCAGCAGCAGCAGCAGCAGTGCAGGAGACAGAACCAACCAGAAACAACCCAGAAACATCCGGTGACTTGCCCGACGTCTGTTAGTCAGGGAAAGTGTGTTGCAAAATTTTGACCCGCTGTTTTGGTGCTGGTGGTTCTGGGACGAAACAGCGATGGGTCCTGCTCTCATGAAGCCCCCAACTGTAGCGGGTCAGGGATGGGGAGGAAGGCAGTTCACACCTCCATGGATAAATGTGATGATGTCAGGTGCTGATAAGATGAAGAAGACAAGACAGGCCAAAGGAATAAAGAGAAATAGGGGAGAGGGTGGTCAGGGGAGGCCTTCTAGAGGGGATGACCTTTGAACGGAGTCTAGTAGGGTGAGAAAGAGGCAGGGAAAGAAGAGTAAATGCCGAGGCCGCGAGGTGGACCCAAGCCTCGCACAGCCCAGGACAGGAAGAAGGACGTGGCAGGGATGGAGGGTATGGCCCGGTGCAGGAGGGGTGGCCGGAGGAGTGGCTGTCCCGGCTACGGCCTCTGTTGACTGAGCAAGGACCTTGGGGTTTATTCTGGCTGCAGCGGGAGCCACTGCGGGGGTTTGCACAGGGGAAGGATCTGCGTCACCCTCTACAACCAGGTCAGCAGACCTACAGCCTGGGGGCCACATCCAGCCCTTAGCTGGCTAAATCAATAAAAATAAATCAAAGTTGTGGGAGAGAGGGGACAGCTACACCCACTCATCTCCATGGTGCCTGTGATTGTTTTCATCTATCAGGGTGTTCCTTGAGCTATTGCAGCAGAGAAACTGTTTGGCTTCCAAAGCTGAAAAGACTTACTCTCTGACCCTTTACAGAAAATGTCGCCAGCCCCTGCTTTATGAGGATGACCTGAGTTGCTGTGTTGGGATGGGGTTGGAATTGGACCAGTTTGAGGTCAAGGAGACTAGTTAGAAAGCTGCTGTGAGGTTGTCCAGGCAAGAGATGGGCTAGAGCAACGTGAAGGGTGAGATGTGGTTAGAGTAGGGCTGTTTGGTTGATTGAAAGATGAATCAAAGGAGGGTCCTGGGGTTTGGGCCTGAGTAACTAGGTGGTTCAGTTCTGTTCAGTTGCTCAGTCGTGTCCGACTCTTTGCGACCCCATGGCATTGCAGCATGCCAGGCCTCCCTGTCCATCACCAACTCCTGGAGTTTACTCAAACTCATGTCCATCAAGTCGGTGATGCCATCCAACCATCTCATCCTCTGTCATCCCTTTCTCCTCCCGCCTTCAGTCTTTCCCAGTTTCAGGGTCTTTTCCAGTGAGTCAGTTCTTCATATCAGGTGGCCAAAGTATTGGAGTTTCAGCTTCAGCATCAGTCCTTCCAATGAATATTCAGGACTGATTTCCTTTAGGATGGACTAGTTGGATCTCCTTGCAGTCCAAGGGACTCTCAAGAGTCTTCTCCAACATCACACTTCAAAAGCATCAGTTCTTTGGTGCTCAGCTTTTGTGGTTGGCATCATTTACTGTGATGGGAAAGCAGTGTGTGTGTGTGTGTGTGTGTGTGTGTGTGTGTGTAAAATGCATCTTGGATGTCCAGCTGGAGCAGTTGAATGTTCCCAGGAAAGGCTGGAGCTGGCAGGGTGCATCTGTATTTAGATCGAGGTGGTATTTAAAGCCGTGGGGTTGAATGAGCTCCCTTTGGGATGAGTGCAGGTAGAGGGCGGCTCCTCTAGGCTGAGTTAGGCTCAGAGCTGAGGCCCAAGACCCCCAGAAGCCAGGCCCTGTCCCAACAGGATGTATCTTCGAAGGTCGCCCCCACTAGCCCCTCACTGCCACCCCGATTGTTCCCTTGTCACGCGGACCCTGAGCTCTGTTCTCCCCACAGGCCTACCAGAACTGGGTCAAGAAGAATGGGGCTGAGCAGACACTGCCCACCCTGGGTCTCACCAACAACCAGCTCTTCTTCCTGAGTTTTGCACAGGTGAGTTCTTTAGAGAAAAACTAATACCCAGGCACAGTCTGCCATCTTGAGTTCTAGGAGCGCTGAAAACCAAAAGGCAAATTTCCTCAAATAGAGAAGCCCTAGCTCGTGGGTCCGTCCACAGGGCATTTACCCTTTAAGAGGGCGAGCTTCATCTTTGGAGAAATTCAAGGAAGGGTCGAGAACCCTGTTAGAGGAATTCCTGCATCAAGTAGAGGAGAGGACAGGTTTGCTTGGATGGCTAAGGGCCCTCCCAGTTCTGCGGTTCTAGAAATGTCTTAAACTCAAGGCGTCCCAGGTCGTCCCTAGAGTTGGCAATCAGCGTGTAGATTTCTGTTGGTGCCCAGAGCCACAAGGTCACGAGTCAGTTGGTTCTGCCCAGGAAAGGAGTGATCTGGACTCAGTGCAAAGTGTTCAAACTGGTTTAGGGGCAGAATCTTTTGTGCAGGTGAAGCGTATCTCACATGCCCAGGACAGACATTCAGCTGGTCTGGCTGCAGGAGAGGAAGCTGGATGAAGGCCCCCAGCCCTCTGCTTCCTCCTAACCCAGGTGGCAGGCCTGTCATGGGGGTCTCAGAACCAGAGGGGCGCTTATTTCCCTGTTACAGTGATGGGGCCAGTCTGGCGGCCTCAGGGACCGCAGTGACTCTGCCCTCTCCTTTATCACCCCCTCAAAGGTCTGGTGCTCCGTCCGCACCCCCGAGAGTTCGCACGAAGGTCTCATCACCGATCCCCACAGCCCCTCCCGCTTCCGGGTCATCGGCTCCATCTCCAACTCCAAGGAGTTCTCGGAACACTTCCACTGCCCGCCCGGCTCACCCATGAACCCGCATCACAAGTGTGAAGTCTGGTGAAGGGCCAGGCACCCAGAGCCGAGATGGAGGGCAAGGCGGGGGGGGGCCCGAGAACACCCCCCTGGGCCCACAAGACTGCCCCCTCCATCCGGCGGCCAGCCCCCTCCCCCGACGCTGCAGGGTGGTCAGCCGGAACCAAGCCTGTGACATGAGCTCTCACCGTAAGCTGAGATTTGACCCCCTGTGAAGACCCGCTCATCCCAGGCACACGTGTGTCAACTCTGATGGGTGTTGGGGCGTTAACCGGGTTGCCCACCGGGCCTGGACCCTCACCGACAAGGGCAGGGGAGCCCAGCCCCCTCCGCCCACATGCAGCACCAGATATACCACAAATACCACTGTGTCAAATGCTTTAAAGATATATTTTTGGGGAAACTATTTTTTAAACATAGTGGAATACACTGGAAACCTTCAGGGAAATGATGCATTTAAAACACTTTTTTTTTTTATGGAAAGGATCGGTATATTTATTATGTTCTGTTTTTCTAAATAACCTGTGGACAAGGGAAAGCCCCTGACTAGCTCCCTCTCTTCCTTCCTTGCTACAAGGTTGGGCTGAAGCAGGATTCCGGGCCACTGAGCAGGTCCCCACGTGGAGAGGTGCTTCTGCCCTTGGGGTGTGTGGTTCCAGCCCCCTCCCCTGGTTCTTACTCCCAGCAGAGGGAGGGGCAGCTAGTTGGCACCACCCCCTGGGGATACCTGCCTCTGAACCTAGAGTCCATCAGTGGGGACCCCCCAGCAAGGAAACTCTGGTCCCCTGAGTCACACTAGGGGACTGATGGCTGCCTGAGGCCAGGTCTGTGCCCTCCAACCCAGTCTGGATGTGCCCGAGCACCCCGGACCTGGGTCACGAGCCTTGCGAGGCTGAGACCCCGCGTCAGAGCTCTCTGCCATGCCACGGGGTCCTCTCTCCGTCCCCTTGCTTTTGGGCACCTCCACCAGCCCGGGACCCGCAGCCGCTCTGCAGCGCCCCATCCCAGCCGTTTCGGAGTCTGCCTTGCATGCCTCTTCTCCCAGGGGAAGAAGAGAGAAAGCAGCGCTCATCGCCCGGGGACCGGGTCTTCGCTTGGGCTCCGACCTCCACCACCTCCCTTCCTGGCTCCCAGGACCACAGGCGGCCCTGGCTTCCTGCTGAGTGCCTTATCTGGGGCTGCGCCCAGGCCCCGGCCAAGGAGACCACCCTCCGCACCAGGGCCCACACAGTTGCCCCCTCATGGCTGCCCAGAGGCCTGGGCCTGCCTGTCAGCGGCACCGCGGTCAGGACTCTGAGGACCCCCTGAACGTGCCCCGGGCTCCAGCCCACCCTCAGGCCTGGCTGAGTGGAGACAGTACTTGCCGGGGACCCTCCTCTTCTTGGGGGGTGCTCCTGGCTGGGGGGGCGGTTCAGGGGGCAGGCACGGTGGGTCTGGCCTGAGGTGGTAGGGCACGGGCAATGCCGTCTCCTCCGCGCGGCCGAGGCCCGCCGCCCCCCAGAGGAGCCAGAGTCCCCCGGAGGAGCAGACGGCAGCTCGGCCACCGCCAGGCGCCCTGTCAGACGCGCCCGTGAGCTGGGGCGGGCAGTCGTCGGGGGGCTTGTCAGAGGAAGGGAGCACGGGGCGGAGAAGGAGCGGAGTTCGCAGGCTGCCGCTCACGCCGCCACGGAGGGCCGGGCTCTCTCCCGCCCTCCAGCCTCCCCAGAGCAGGGTCCCAACCCCCTGGTCTGGGGACTGGGAGCCCCCGGCGAACGGCAGCCGTCCAGGGCTAAGGGTCCAGCCAGACGGGGCGTCTGCTGCCCTCACCGCTTCCGGGGGGCAGAGGGCAGCGCAGGCGTGGAAGCAAGCGAAGCCCCCACCCGCCTGGTGCCCGCCCCCTGCCCTGGAGCTTTGGGCAGCCGCCCTCCCTCAAGGGAGCCCCACGGGCCAGCGTCTCTGCGGGGACAGGGGAGTGGGGTTTGGAGCTGGGAATCTGCTTTTTTGTATTATCACGTTCCGTGCTACTGTAGTTCTGTGTGGCACCATTGTAACTGAAATAAAGTACTTATACCGAAGGCCGTGTGACCGAGTGTGGCTTCCCCCAGGCAAGCTGTGTCCTGTGGCGCCGCCAGTGTCCCCGGGGCTGGCTGCACCTCCTCCCCAGAGCAGAGGCCTTGAGTGAGTGAGTGAGTCAGTGAATGTCACTGTCGTGGCCGACTCTACGACCCCGTGGACTATACAGTCCATGGAATTCTCCAGGCCAGGATACTGGAGTGGGTAGCCTTGCCCTTCTCCAGGGGATCTTCCCAACCCAGGGATCGAACCCAGGTCTCCTGCATTGCAGGCGATTCTTTACCAGCTGAGCCACCTGTGCCCACCTGGCCCCTCTTCCGCCGTCACTAAGAGCATGTGAGGGCCCCCTGCTGGTGAGAATGATGCATGTCGCCACATGGGCTCAAGGGACCTCCTGGTAAAAATACTTCCATTATCTTGGAATGAAGGATGTCATCACTGTTTCCAGGCCTCAGGTGCGTGGACACGGCAGGCAGTTCAAGGAAGAGTCTCTGACATACCCTCATGCCTCTCCTGGGTTTTACATATATTCTTCCCTCTGCCTGGATACCCTACCCTGACTTCTTTTGGCTGATGAACTCCTACTCATTCTGCAATGCCCAGGTCAGCATCACCTCTAGGAAGCCATTCCTGACCTGCAGTCCAGATCAGGTGGCTCATACAGGCTTCCCTCTCCTACCAGACTGTCTTAATGCTGGGGCTGCCATAACAAAGTGTCACAGCGTGGTACCTTACACAACAGAAATGTATTCTCTTACGGTTCTGGAGGCTGTAAGTCTGAGATTGAGCTGATTCGTGCTGAGGAATGTGAAGGAGGATCTAGGCCTCCGGCCCCCCTCCTGGGGGTTTGCTGGTGGTCTTTGGTGCTCCCAAAAGTTCTCCCTTAGGTGCTTCTGGAAACATCCCTCCAGTCTCTGCCTTCATCTCACATGATGTTCTCTCTGCATGTGTCTGCCTCTGTATCCAAATTCCTTTCTAATTTAATTTTTATTTTATATTGGGGTATAGTCGATTAACAATGTTGTGTTCTTCTCTGTTTTTATAAGGACATCAGTCATATTGAATTAGGGCCTTCTCTGAAAGTGAAAGTGTTAACCGCTCAGTCCTGTCCAACTCTTTGTGACCCCATAGACTGTAGCCTGCCAGGCTCCTCTGTCCACAGGATTTCCTAGGCAAGAATACTGGAGTGGGTTGCCATTTCCTTCTCCAGGGGATCTTCCCGACCCAGGGATGGAATCTGTGTCTCCTGCATTGCAGGCGGACTCTTTATGGTCTGAGTCACTGGGAAGCCCAGAGCCTACTGTAGTGACCTCACTTGTGTTCATGTATGTATTTGGCCGCTCTGGGTCTTTGCTGTAGCGTGCTGGATCTATTATTTGTGTCATGCAAACTCTTAGCTGTGGTGTGAGGGAGCTGGCTCCCTGACCAGGGATTGAATCTGGGCCCCCAGCATTGGGAACACAGAGTCTTAACCACTAAGGAACTCCCCTGACCTCATCTTAACTGCTTGTAAGTTCATGTAATGAACTTATGTTACATGCATTATATATATATATATTACATATTATACATGTGTCATATATTACATATATTACATGCATTATATATATTACATATTATACATGTGTCGTATATTACATATATTACATGCATTATATATATTACATATTATACATGTGTCATATATTACATGCATTATATATATTACATATTATACATGTGTCATATATTACATATATTACATGCATCTTAACTGCATGTAATATAACCTCTAAGGTCATATTCTGAAGTACTGGGGATTTCAGCCTCAACATGAATGGAGGGGCGGGGGCAAATTCAACTCCTAACACAGGCCCTAATTCTTCAGGCTTCGGAGCTGCCTGCCCCACCCCCAGCAGCCCGGCGCCTGGGCCAGCCAGGGACTATTGGACAAACGGGCGAGTGGGTGGGTGGGTGGATGAGGGAACACACAATAGCTGTAAATGATACCGCGATTGAGACGGCCACCCCACAGCACCCCAGCACCGAAGAGGCCAAGTCCCGTGGGCTGAGGTGGCCAGAGAACACTTCCTAAAGGGGAGAGAGTTCATCTGAGCCTTGGCCGAAGGGGGAGGATTGAGATCTGCACCCCAAAGTGGACGGGCTGATGGCCCAAGCCAAGCACCTGAGAAGCAAGACTCCTCCCCCTGCCTTGCTTTAAAGGAAGTGAGTCATCTCTTCTCTGAGATTCCATTATTCCAGCTCTAAAACACAGTTGCTGCTGCTGCTGCTGCTAAGTCGCTTCAGTCGTGTCCGACTCTGTGAGACCCCATAGATGGCAGACCACCAGGCTCCCCCATCCCTGAGATTCTCCAGGCAAGACCACTGGTGTGGGTTGCCATTTCCTTCTCCAATGCATGAAAGTGAAAAGTGAAAGTGAAGTCGCTCAGTCGTGTCCGACTCCTCGCGACCCCATGGACTGCAGCCCACCAGGCTCCATCCAAGGGATTTTCCAGGCAAGAGTACTGGTGTGGGGTGCCAGTTAGCTTTCTCTTTGTTGTGAGCCACAAGCACTGGGGAGATGTGAAGATCCTTGAGACGGTGATGCACTTGGAAGCTCGTCAGAAGGCTCACACGGTGTGAACCTTCTCACTGACAGGTGTGCCTGAGCCCCGAGCCGCCAGTGTCTCTCAGCGGGCCAGCTTGGCCTCCTGCCCTCCCACTACTCTTCTGTCCTCAGAGGAGTAAGCTGCTTAGGACTATACCCTCCCACCACAAAGAAAAAAAGTAAAAAAAAAAAGTCACTCATAGTCTCATCACCTGAAGATTGAAAAAAAAAAAAAAGAGTAAGCTGTTTAAAGATCTTATTATCGGGAATTCCCTGGTGGTCCAGTGGCTAAGACTCTGTGCTCCCAATACAGGGGGGCTGGGTTCAATCCCTGGTCAGGGAACTAGATCCCATGTGCCACAACTAAGACTCGATGCAGCCAAATAAATAAAAATAAATATTTAAAATAAATAAATAAATTGTAAAGATCTTATTATCGCTCCCCATCACCAGCTCCCCCTGCTGCCTGAGTCTCCTTTCTGCACCTTACACAGTCCAGCCCTCTCCTGCCTGTCCTTCAGAGTAGAATGTCCCCTACAACACACACACTCACCCTTGCCAATGAATGAATGAATACAGAATTTTTTAAAAAAAAGCTTCCCCATACTGCATGCCTGCCGTGAGTCAGGCTGTGTGCTGTGTGCTGTACACACACCCTCTCCTGGAATGCTCACAGCAGTGTTCTGAGAGAGGTTCTTTATCACCCAGATCACCAGGGAGCAGCGGCAGAGGTGGATCCTGAAGCCATGTGAGAGGCTGCCAAGAAAGGGCTACTTTGAGAATCACATGCACGCACACACAGGCTGAAGGTGCAGAAGGGAGACATTTTTTCCTGCAGAGCCCCTCTTCCTCTCCCTTTCCCCAGGACCAAGTGAACAGGTCCCTTTGTCTTCCTGGAGTTCCTGCCCCTCCCTTCCTGAAACTCCTCCCATTTTTGTAAGTGACAGATCCTCCCCTCTGAAAGCATGCCCCCCTCCCCAAGCAGGAATATTAAAACCCCAGCTGGATCCTCTAGGAGTTTACCCTACAGTCAAAGAGATAGAAACACATGCAAGATGTGACTAACCAGAAAATGTATGCAACCTACAGCTTCCCAGGTGGCGCTAGTGGTAAAGAACCTGCCTGCCAGTGCAGGAGATGTACGAGATGTGGGTTCAGTCCATGGGTTGGGAAGGTCCCTGCAGGAGGGTATGGCGACCCACTCCAGTATTCTTGCCTGGAGAATCCCATGGACAGCCTGATGGGTTACAGTCCATAGGGTCACAAAGAGTCGGACACGACTGAAGTGACTGAGCACGCATGCACATGCAGCCTATGATAAGAATCAACTGTGAAAGCCAAAGGATTCAGCAGAGACTCTCCATGAGGGCTGAGGAACTGCAGAGGGAGAAGACAATATTCTAAACTTTTAAGGATCTAGTACAGTAATAAAACAATGAAAAATGGGCGAAACCCTTACAAAAAAAAAAACACAAAAACCTGTAAAACTTTCCTGAGGAACGTAAAAGAAGACGTGAATAAATGCAGATGAATATCCTTATCATGGATGGAAAAGTTGAACACAATAAAAGATGTCAGTTCTCCCCCACATAAATCTCTAACTTCCATGTACTTTCAACCAAACTTCCAAGATAATTTCCATGGAATTTGATAAGCTGATTCACACGGAATGGAAAATGTACCAGGGCCAAGACAATTTTGAAGAAGAATGATGAGGGCGCTGGACCTCTCACAATGTGTTGTAAAGCTTTAGTAAGTTGTATAACGTGATGCTGGCATAGGAGTAAAGAAACGAAAACAGCTTGAATAGATTAGAGAACCAGAAACAATTCCATGTGTTTGTGGGAATTAGTATAGGAGAAAAAGAGGGGGGCTTCCCGAGTGGCTCATGCTCAGTCACTCAGCCACGTCCGACCCTTGTGATCCCTTGGACTGTAGCCCGCCAGGCTCCTCTGTCCATGGGATTCTCCAGGCAAGAATACCGGGTGGGTTGCCATTCCTTCTCCAGGGGATCTTCCCCACCCAGGGATTGAACCCGCGTGTTTTATGCTTCCTGCACTGGCAAGCAGGTTCTTTACCATCAGCACCACCTGGGAAGCCCTTCTCGAAAGAAAGAATTCGCCTGCGAAGGCAAGAGACGAGGGTTCAATGCATGGGTCAGGAAGATTCCCCTGGAGAGGGAAATAGCAACTCACTCCAGTATTCTTGCCTGGGAAGTCTCATAGACAGAGGAACCTGGCAGGCTACAGTCCATGGAGTGGCAAATGAATAAGACACAACTTAACAATGGAAAAACAATTAAAAATGCCCATTGAATCAGTCGGGAAATGGTGAACCATTTAATAAACCATGATAGGCTATCCACCTGGGAAAAAAATGAGATCTTGCCTTTCTCACACAGTTCTCACACGTAGTGATCACAGCAATAAATTTCACATATACTAGAAACCTAAACATGCAGTAACTGTAAAAGTACCAGATGAAATAGAAGATGTTTATGAGTTTGGGTAGGCAAAGCAATCTTTGAAAAGACACAATTCATAAATAGGAACGTAATTGTAGAATTTCTAAAAATATAAAAACCTCTAAAGAAATGAAAACCTACCTTAATCCTATCAACCAAAAAGTCACAGACACACACTCAGACACACAAATGAAGACAAAAAAAATAAATAAATAAAGGAAACGATTAATACATTTGGCAACATCAAAATGTAATTCATTTATAAACCAGATACAATAAATAAAATTAAAAGATTAGACAACAAGGACCAACTATATAGCACCAGGAATTATATTCAGTATCTTGTTATAACCTATAATGGGAAAGAATCTAAAAAAGTACACACACACACACACACACACATCTGAATCACTCAGCTGACACACACACGTCTGAATCACTCGGCTGACACACACACACACACACACATCTGAATCACTTGGCTGACACACACACACACATCTGAATCACTCGGCTGACACACACACACACACACACATCTGAATCACTCAGCTGTACACCTGAAACTAACACAACATTGTAAATCAACTCTGCTTCAATTAAAAAAAAATTAATTAAAAGATAAGCGACAGATTGGAAAAAAAATTTGCAACATGTGCAGCTAATCCAGAACATATATAAACAACTCACAAAACAGCCAACTAGGCGAAAAAGGATTTAAAGCGTTCATTCAGAGAAGAAAAAATTTAAAAAAAAATTTGAAAAGAGAATCCTGCTAATAATATGGGAAATGCATTTAAAATTGCAATCAGGTAACACTTTTCACCCATCAATTTAACAAAAGTGATGCTATTTGACATGAAGTTGGTGAGAATAAAGGAAGCTGGGCAGTGCCGCCCACTGCAGAGGCCAGTTGGACAGCGCTTATTCAATATCCAGTGCACTTACCAAGACTTCCAGGCTTGGCAGGCAATGGTGGCTCCCTAATTTCAAATCGACCCACTCTCCCTCCTCCCAAAAGAAAGTAAATCAACAAAGAAAGCAAATAAAACCACACAAGAATCTTTCAATTAACCAAAGCAGAGAAATAATCCAAATTCCAAGAGAAGTCACATCAGATACCGCTGCAAGTCTGTGGGTACAGAGAGTGATGGAGAATAAAAGACCAAAATCATATCATAAATGAAGATTAAAAAGATGTTCAAGGGAGAATACATCCAAATGTAAACTTAATAAAGGACATTGAAGAAAAGCCAGAAAGCAACCATGAGAATGAGAAGTAAAACTGGTCAGAGAGAACATGGTGGCACTAAAAGACAGGCAAAGGGTTAACATTTTAAAAAATATTTATTAAGTTGGTGCAAAAGTAACTTCAGTTTTGCATTGTTGAACTTTGCATTGTTGACGACTCTACACATGGACATCACCAGATGGTCAATACCGAATTCAGACTGATTATATTCTTTGCAGCCAAAGATGGAAAAGCCCTATACAGTCAGCAAAAACAAGACCAGGAGCTGACTGTGGCTCAGATCATGAACTCCTTATTGCCAAATTCAGACTTAAATTGAAGACAGTAGGGAAAACCACTAGACCATTCAGGTATGACCTAAATCAAATCTCTTACAATTATACAGTGGAAGTGACAAATAGATTCAAGGGATTAGATCTGATAGACAAAGTGCCTGAAGAACTATGGATGGAGGTTCATGACATTGTATAGGAGGCAGGGATCAGACCATCACCAAGAAACAGAAATGCAAAAAAGCAAAATGGCTGTCTGAGGAGGCCTTACAAATAATTGTGAAAAGAAGAGAAATGAAAAGCAAGGGAGAAAAGGGAAGATATGCCCATTTGAATGCAGAATTCTAGAGAATAGCAAGGAGAGTAAAAAAAAGCCTTTTTAAGTGATCAGTGCAAAGAAATAGAGGGAAACAACAGAATGGGAAAGACTAGAGATCTCTTCAAGAAAATTAGAGATACCAAGGGAACATTTTATGCAAAGGTGGGCTCTATAAAGAACGGAAATGGTATGGACCTAACAGAAGCAGAAGATATTAAGAAGAGGTGGCAAGAATACACAGCAGAACTGTACAAAAAATATCTTCATGACCCAGATAATCACAATGGTGTGATCACTGACCTAGAGCCAGACATCCTGGAATGTGAAGTCAAGTGGGCCTTAGAAAGCATCACTATGAACAAAGCTAGTGGAGGTGATGGAATTCCAGTTGAGCTATTTCAAATCCTGAAAGATGATGCTGTGAAAGTGCTGCACTCAATATGCCAACAAATTTAGAAAACTCAGCAGTGGTCACAGGACTGGAAAAGGTCAGTTTTCATTCCAATCCATAAGAAAGGCAATGCCAAAGAATGTTCAAACTGCCATACAATTACGATCATCTCACATACTAGCAAAATAGTGCTCAAAATTCTCCAAGTGAAGCTTCAACAGTGCATGAACTGAGAACTTCCAGATGGTCAAGCTGGATTTAGAAAAGGCAGAGGAACCAGAGATCAAATTGTCAACATCCATTGGATCATCAGAAAAACAAGATAATTCCAGAAAAACATCTTCTTCTGCTTTATTGACTATGCCAAAGCCTTTGACAGTGTAGATCACAACAAACTGTGGAAAATTCGTAAAGAGATGGGAATACCAGACCACCTTAGAAATACCAGACATCCTGAGAAATCTGTATGCAGATCAAGAAACAACAGTCAGAACTGGACATGGAACAACAGACTGGTTCCAAATTGGGAAAGGAGTATGTCAAGGCTGTATATTGTCACCCTGCTTATTTAACTTATATACAGAGTACATCATGAGAAACGCTGGGCTGGAGGAAGCAAAAGCTGGAATCAAGATTGCCGGGAGAAATATCAATAACCTCAGATATGCAGATGACATAGTCCTTATGGCAGAAAGCGAAGAGGAAATAAAGAGCTTCTTGATGAAAGTGAAACAGGAGAGTGAAAAAGCTGGCTTAAAACTCAACATTTAAAAAATGAAGAGTAAGGCATTGGGTCCCATCACTTCATGGCCAATAGATGGAGGAACAATTGAAACAGTGACAGTCTATTTTCTTGGGCTCCAAACTCATTGCAGATGGTGACTGCAGCCATGAAATTAAAAGACACTTGCTCCTTAGAAGAAAAGCTATGACCAACCTAGACAGCATATTAAAAAGCAGAGAAGGACTTCCCTGGTGGTCCAGTGGTTAAGAATTCGCCTTCCAATGCAGAGGATGCAGGTTCGATCCCTGGTCAGGGAAATAAGATCCCCCATGCTGAAACCAGAGAGCTCGTGCATGACATTGAAGACCCAGTGAAGCCAAAAATAAATTTAAAAAAATAAAATACAATTAAAAAATAAAATAAAAAGAAGAGACATTACTTTGCCAACAAAGATCTAGTCAAAGCTATGGTTTTTTCCAGTAGTCATGTATGGATGTGAGAGTTGGACCATAAAGAAAGCTGAGCACAGAATAATTGATGCTTTTGAACTGTGGTGTTGGAGAACTCTTGAGAGCCCCTTGGACTGCAAGGAGATCAAACCAGTCCATCCTAAAGGAGATCACAATGGGTGTTCATTGGTAGGACTAATGTTGAAGCTGAAACTCCAGTACTTTGGCCACCTGATGCGAAGAACTGATTCATTTGAAATGACCCTGATGCAGGGAAAGATTGAAGGTGGGAGGGGAAGGGGATGGCAAAGGATGAGATGGTTGGATGGCATCACAGACTCAATGGACATGAGTTTGAGCAAGCTCTGGGAGTTGGTGATGGACAGGGAGGCCTGGCATGCTGCAGT
This sequence comes from Bos indicus, assembly GCF_029378745.1. NCBI lineage: Eukaryota > Metazoa > Chordata > Mammalia > Artiodactyla > Bovidae > Bos > Bos indicus. The sequence continues at coordinate 131,206,783 of NC_091761.1, forward strand.
CCATGGGGTCACAAAGAGTCAGACTGAACAGAGCAAATGAACTGAACTGATTGTTGAAATTTGCCATTTGATATTGAAATACTTTCTTAAATAAGTGTAGATACATTAAACATCATTTTCAAGCACATTTCTTGCTTTATAAGTTCTTTGCTAATGAGTTATTACTTGCTATTTATTTTATATGTATTTTAGACTATGAAGTGATTTTAGACAAAAAGAAAATTTGAGTGATTTTCTTATTCGAGTTCAAAATGGATCATAAAGCAGCAGAGATCATTTGCAACATCAACAGTGCATTTGGTCTGGGAACTGCTAATGAATGTTCAGCTCAGTGGTGGTTCAACGAGTTTTGCAAAGGAAACTCGCCTTGAAGACGAGGAGTGCAGTGGTTGGCCATACAAAGTTGACAATGAACAACTGAGAGGGGCATCAAGGCTGATCCTCTTGCAAGTACAAGAGAACTTGCCCAAGAACTCAGCAGCGACCATTCCATGGTCATTTGGCGTTTGAAGCAAACTGGAAAGGTGAAAAATCTCGTTAAGTGGGTGCCTCGTGAGCTGATTGCAAATCAAAAACTCACCATTTTGAAGCATCATCTTCTCTTGTTCTATGCAACCACGACAATTTCTCGACTGGATTGTGACATGCAACGAAAAGTGGATTTATATATGACAACCAGCAACAGCCAGCTCAGCAGATGGACTAAGAAGGGACTCCAGAGCATTTCCCAAAGCCAAACTTGCATCAAGAAAAGGGTCATGGGCTCTGTTTGGTGGTCTGTTGACGGTCTGATCCACCAAAGCTTTCTGAATCCTAGCAGAATCATTACATCAGAGAAGTACACTCAGCAAATTGATGAGATGCACAGAAAACTGCAGCGCCTACGGCCAGCACTGGTCAACAGAGAGGGCCCAGTTCTTATCCATGGCAATGCCCGATCGCATGGCGCACAACCGAAGCTTCAAAAGTGGGTTACTAAGTTTTGTATTCACCTGACCTCTCGCCCGTCGACTACCATTTCTTGAAGCAGCTTGACAACTTTTTGAGGGGAAAACACTTCCACAACCTGCACGATGCAGAAAATGCTGTCTGAGCATTCGTCGGATCCCAAAGCACGGATTTTTATGCTACGGGAATAAACGAAAGTATTTCTCATTGGCAGAAATGTGTTGATTGTAATGGTTCCTATTTTGATTAATAAAGATATGTTTGAGCCTAGTTACAATAATTTAAAACTCAGGGTCTGGAACCATAATTATTTTTGGCCGTGCCGGGTCTTACCTGCAGCTGGTGGGGTCTCTCCTTGTGGTGCCGGGCTTCTCTCTCGTTGCAGCACGTGGACTCAGTAGCTGCGGTTCACAGGCTTAGTTCCCCTGAGCCATGTGGGATCTGAGTTCCCTGACCAGGCATGGAACCCACGTCCCCTGCACTGGTGGGTGCTTAACCACTGGATCGCCACGTATGTCCTGTGAGCTAAAATTTAAAACAGTAATCCAGAAGACTTTCCAGAAATGAAAGAGCTGCTTCTACACATCAAAAGGGCTCACTGGGCCCATGTATATCGATGCTAAATCACCAACTCTAAGATAGAGCCTTACAAAGTTGTGGGATTTTAAAGACAGAAAACACTCAGGGCCTCCAGACAAAAATATGAACTAATTTAGAAAAGCAGACTTTGAAAAAATTAATATATATTATATGAGGTACCTAGAATAGACAAATTCACGGAGACAGAAAATAGAATAGAGATTACCAGAGGCTGGCGAGAGAAGAGGAAGTTATAGTTCAATGAGTACAGAGATTTTGTTGGAGATGATGAAAAGTTTTAGGTATAGATAGTGGCGATTACACAACATTTTAAATGCATTTAATGACATTAACTCGTACACTCCTGAATGGTTAAAGTGATCAGTATTATATGTGTGTGGATGTACACGTAGTTGCACCAACATCATGGACAAAGTGAGGCACTAGAGGAGCCGCACTGGGGCTTCCTGGTGGCCCCGTGGGGAGGGCTCGCTGCTCTCACTGCCAGGGTCCAGACAGTGTCCACCCCTCGTTGGCAGACTAAGATCCCACAAGCTAGCGGTGTGGCCAAAACAAAAACAAAGCACCAAGAAACCATTCTTAGCTTGCAAGTTGTACAAAAAGCGCAGAGGGATGGATTTGATCCAAAAGCATGGTTTGCCAATCCTTGCCTTGGGGGTTGAGAATGCTGTGCTGTGTATGTTAGTCTCTCAATCTAAACATGCCTTTCATGTTTACTTTTATTTTAACCATTTCTGGAGATCTTCATTTCTTTGTGTAAGAAATGAAACGCATCCAAGTGCTTATTCTATCATAGTCTTCCACATGAAGAACTCCTTTAAGATTTCTTGTAGTAATCTACAAGAAATTTCATCACCAGGTCTGCTGGTGATGAAATCTCTCAGCTTTTGTGTATCTGAAGAAGTCTTCAGCTCACCTCATTCTTAAAAAATTATATAAAGGATAATTGACTTTTTTGCATACAGTTCAATGAGTTTTGAGTTTTGCATAGGCTCCTCTGAGACTTTCCAGGTGACGTAGTGGTAAAGAATCTGCCAATGCAGGAGACACAAGGGACGTGAGTTTGATCCTAGGGTCTGGAAGATCTCCTGGAGAAGGGAATGGCAACTCACTCCAGTATTCTTTCCTGGAAAATAACATGGACAGAGAAGCCTGGCAGGCTACAGTCCTTGGGGTCTCAAGAAGTCAGACCCAACTGAGCAACTGAACAGGTATGCCTAACATCCTCTAACCACTAGAATCAGGATACAGAATAGTTGTGCTTTCATTAAAAAAGAAAACAAAAAAAGGGTTTTATTTTGAAATAATTATTGACTCATAGGAAGTTGCAAAAAATAGCATTGAAAGTCCTGTGTACCCTTCACCTAGACTTCCTCTGTGGTAACCTCTTACAAAACTATTGTACAACATCAAAACCTAACACTGCCAATTCAAGAAACTTACATTAGTATGAGATACTATTAATCAAACTTATTAAGACCTTATTTACATTTCACCAATTTTTATGCACATTCATCTCTCTCTATGTGTGTCTCTGTGTGAGTGTATAGTTGTGTGCAGATTTATGCCATTTATGGATTCATGTTACCAGCACCTTCATTTTTGAAAGATTTTTTTTTTAACTTCTCAGCCGTGCCATGTGGCATGCAGGATCTTCGTTCCCCCACTAGGGGTCAAACTGACACTCCCTGCAGTGGAATCGTGGAACCTTAACCACTGGAGCACCAGGGAAGTCCCCTGAAAGATATTCTTGATGCAAGTAGCATTCTGGGTGGATGTTTCTTCAGCACTTTAAAGAGGTCAGGGCTTCCCTGGTCCTCACTGGTAGAAAATCTGGCTGCCAGTGCAGGAGTGAGGTTGAGCCCTGATCCGGGAAGATCCCACATGCCTCAGGGCAGCTAAGCCCATGCACTGCAACTGTTGAGCCTGCACTCTAGACCCCAGGGGCCGCGAGCACTGAGCCCCTGCTCAGAGAAGCCTGCTACTTCTCTGCAGCAAGAGGAGCCTGCGTTCTGCAGCGAGAGAATAGCCCCGACTCTCCACAACTAGAGAAAAGCCCACGCGGCAATGAAGACCCAACACAGCTAAAAATAAAATAAATAAAAAGATAAAAAAACCCAAAGACGTCAGCTCGTCGTCTCCTGCTTGTATAGTTTGTATGGCTATGTATTAGCATAACTGACGCCATCTTGGGATCATTCAGTTCCTCTTGGCCTCCCACTGAGCCTACCTGTGCCTGGACTGGGTGGTAAGTAAATCTCTTCTCTGTGGTCAAAGGTTCTGTATTTAACAGACACTGTTTAATGGTGGTTTAGGTCTGGGTGGCCTCCATGCTCCACGATGGTGAAGACTTAACTGACATTCCCAGCACCCACAAGACTAGTTACCCATTTATATATCTTGACTTAGGGATGCACTTTGTGTCTCCAAGCACGCACCTCCACACCCGAGGTTAACTAAGATTGTCCCGGGGCCTCTCACTGGTGCACAGTGCAGCTGAGGATGCCTCTGGGTCACAGTCTGCGGATTCCATCCTGCAAGTTATCCTTTAATAAACTGATCCATTGATCACATGGAGCTGCCTCCCTTGCTTTTCAGCTCAGTGGACACGTTTTGCTCCCTCTGTCCTCCCACTTAGTTTCTGAGCAGAAGTCTGCTGTAATTCTTATCTTTGCTCCTTTGTATGCATTAAAGTATCTTTGGCCCCTCTGTCTGCCTTCAGGATTTTGTCTTTATCTTTGGTTTTCAGCGGCTTGACTACGATGTGTCTCGGTGTTTTTGCTTTTGTTTTCTTATGGGATGCACGCATGCTAAGTTGTTTCCGTTCATGACTCTTTGCAACTCTGCAGATGGTAGCCTGCCAGACTCTCCTCAGTCCATGGGATTCTCCAGGTGAGAATACAGGAGTGGGTTGCCATGTCCTCCTCCAGGGAATCTTCCCGACCCGGGGATGAAACCCGCATCTCTTATGTCTCCTGCTTTGGCAGGTGGGTTCTTGTACCACTCGTACCACCCGGGAAGCCCTTTTTTATGGGGGGCGTTATTTACCCCACTTGGTGTTCTCTCTGATTCTTACATCTATATTTGATGTCTTTCATAATTTTTGTAAGAGTTTCATCCACTGTCTCTTCGAGTGTTCATCTGCCTGTTCTCTGTCTTTCTGGGATTCCAGTTATACACATATTAGATAATCTGATTTAGTCACACAGCTCTTGGATGCTCTGTTTTGCTTTTATTTGTTTTTTCACTTATTTCTCTCTCCTTGTTTCAGTTTAGATAATTTCTATTGAACTATCTTCAAGTTTACCAACTCTTTGCTCAGTTTTGTTGGGTCTGGAGATCAGTCCATAGAAGGCGTTCATCTCTGCTACCACGCTGTTTTATTTTTCTTCTAAAATTTCTGTTTGACTCATAATTTCCATTCTGCTGAAATTCCCCATCTGTTTGTGCATGTGGTCCATCTCCTCTACTAGCATTTTTAATGCACAAATCGTGATTGTTTAAAAATCCTTCTCTAGTAGTTTCAACAACAGCATCATTTCCAAGTCTGGCTTGGTTGACTCTCTGTCTCTTGAGAGGGGTTTTTTTTTCTTGCTTTTTAGTGTCTTATAATTTTTGACCAAACACCCAGACACTGTGCACAGAGCAGTAGAGACTAAATTAAGTAGCACCAGTTCTGGAAATGAGCATGCATCTTTCGCTAGACAATCAGTGTAAGAGCTGAAGTCAGTGCACTTAGGGGCTGAGCTGGTTTGGACTTTGTTGTTGCTATGGTTACCTTCCTTGCACTACTGATTTCCAGCTCCTCTAGCATCATCTCAAACTTCGGATGAGGACTGGGTTGCTGGAAGGTTTTTAACAATGGTCCTGCTTCACCCCCTTAACTTTCCATCCCTCAGCTGGGTTGCTTGTTACTTGGTGCTCGATAGCCTGGGTGGGGGTGGGGGGCAGGTGGCTCTTCTTCTGATCCAGCCTCAGTCTTTGGTGACTGTACCCCTGAGTTTGAAAAGCCTCACTCTCAAAGATCACGCTCTTCCTTAGTGACCCTCTCCTCCTCCCCGTGGCAGCAAAATCCTGCTTTGTATTTTGGCAGTTTCCTGCCCGCCCCCCAGTGATAGGAGCCTTGTAATGGTATCAGCATAGGCTCTTGGTCCACGAGGGTTTCTGCCCCTCCCATGTCCCCCAGCCCTGACAAGTCGTCACATGTGCCCTGTGGGGGAAGGGCTTGCCGCTGGTCCCCAGCAACTCCAGATTTCCATTCTATAGAGGAGACGGGTCCTGGGGAGGGCAAGACTTCCCGCCCCTGCAGCTGCAAGCAGTCCTCTCCTCCAGGCTTGATGGAGGCCTGAGGAGAGAGACCTGCAAGAGGGTACGTGCGTCTGCGACTCCTAGGGTCCACGGAAGGCCTGTAGCAATGAGTTACAGATTCAGCCTGAGTCCCTTAGAGCTTGGCACTTGGCGGATGCACAATACATACTTATTGCATATTGGGAGGAAATGACGGACTTTTCTAAGTCTGTTTCTGCACCTGTTAAATGGGGGTGATGAGGCCCACCTCACCGAGAGCTCACGCGGGACAATGGCTACGGGAGGGTTTGTGCTAAGTGGTGGTGGTTTGATCACTAAGTCGTGTCCAACTCTTTGTGACCCCCTGGACTGTAGCCCGCCAGGCTCCTCTGGTCCCTGGGATTTCCCAGGCAAGAATACTGGAGGGGGTTGCCATTTCTTTCTCCAGGAGATCTCCCTGATCCAGGAATTGAACCTGGGGCTCCTACATTGCAGGCAGATTTTTTTTTTTAACCGATTGAGCTATGAGGGAAGCCCAGAAGAAGCGGAGAGCAGCAAATACACACACGAGATGGTAAATCCCGGAACCTCTGCTTCCTCACCTGTGGGAAAGCTAAGGAGTGCGTGAGACCAGGACCGAGGGTGAGAGCGGTGTGGGTGGCACGTGTGGTGGAGACAGTGGTGGCAAGGGAGGCTGCAAACCAACGGGGAGCTCTAGTTCAGGCAGTCTGGGTTTAAATTCCAGCTCCCACAGTGAAGCCCTATTTGACCTGGGGTAAGGTAAATAACCACTCCGTTTCCTCATCTGTAATATGGGTTTTGAGATTTGTGATAATTCAATTAAAGCTTATCAAGAGTTTAGAATAGTACTTGGCATAAAGTACTTAACAGATTTCAAGGATTTTGTTTGGTTTTACTAATCCCTTCATTCGTCTATTCAACAAATACCGAGAACCTAGGATGCACCAGGCATTGGGCACGGTGCTGGAAATAGGCCATGGAATGCGATAGGGTTCTTGTTAGTGATCAAGAAAAGGAGTCACTGGACAAGAAATTGCCATTGTAAAGAGCACTCTAAACTTGAAAGTGCTACGGAATGTAAAAGTGCATGTCTGAAGAGCTGAGATGTGAAGAACAAGCAGGAATTTGTAGATAAAGGGCAGGCAAGAGTGGGAATTCCCTGCTGGTCCAATGGTTAGGATTCGGTGCTTTGAGCTCCAGTTTGATCCCTGGTCAGGGAACTAAAATCCTGCAAGCCACGTGGCAAGGCCAAAACAATTTTTTTAATGGGGGGTGGCAGTGTAGGGAAGAGTGTGTCAGGCAAAGGGAACAGCAGGTGTAAAGTCTCAATTAGGAAGATGCAAGCACCTGGAAGAAGCCAGGGAGGCTATAGATCAAGGTGAGAAGGAGGGCGGAGGGAGCCAGAGAGAGAGGCAGCTTCGAGGGAATGGCCATAGGCTTCGTCCTCAGAATAAGTGAAAGTCGCTCAGTCGTGTCTGACTCTTTGCGACCCCATGGACTATACAGTCCATGGAATCCTCCAGGCCAGAATACTTGTGTGGATAGCCTTTCCCTTCTCCAGGGGATCTTCCCAACCCAGGGATCGAACTCAGGTCTCCCGCATTGCAGGCGGATTCTTTACCAGCTGAGCCACAAGGGAAGACCAGTGGCTAAGACCCCCAAGCTCCCAATGCAGGGTACCTGGGTTCGATCCTTGGTTGGGAAACTAAGATCCCACATATCGAAAGTAAGCACGGGCACCACAACTACAGAAGCTCAGCAGGCTGCAATGAAGACCCGTTGCAGCCAAAATAAATAACGAATTTTTAAGGAAAAAGATCAATGAGAAGTTATCGGAGAGTATAAGCCGGAGCTTCCCTCCTAGGGAAGGGCTTCCCTCCTAGCTCAGTTGGTAAAGAATCTGCGTGCAATGTAGGAGATCTGGGTTCAGTTCTTGGTTTGGGAAGATCCCCTGGAGAAGGAAACGGCAACCCACTCCAGTATTCTTGCCTAGAGAATCCCATGGACAGAGAAGCCTGGCGGGCTACTGTCCATGGGACTGCAAGAGTCAGACATGACTTAGTGACAGATAGACAGATAAGCCGGAGAATGACATGATCATCTTCGGATTTTTAAAAGCAGTTCTGCCAGCTGTGCAAAGAATAGATCTGAGGCGAGCTGGAGTGGAAACAGGGAGCCTTAGAAAGCAGAGAAAAAAAGTGGAGCACGGAACACCCAAGGCAGCAGGGAGTATGCATCTGGACCTTGTGAGCCGATTACTTTTCCCTCCTGAGCCCCAAGAGAGAGGGAATTTGCTAGAAAGTCCAAGTTTCTTGCCAGTTCTAAGATATGGCCACCAGAGGGCGCAAAACACCCTAAAGAGTCTCAGGATCAGCCCAGATCCTCCACCCTGCTAGACTGTCCTAGGACTCAAAGACAGCTCCAGGCGTCCCCTCCCCTCTCCCAATTAAAGGGTTGACTCCAGGGCCCACAGGAGCCAGCCTCCAGTTCCTTTGATAGAAAACAGTGAATAAACTGAAGGAATCAAGGACTGGGAGCCTGAAAACCTGAGCTCTGATCCATTTCCCCACTGCTCCCGGACTTGGGCAAGGTACTTCATGTCTCTGACTCCCCCTCCCCAACATCTGCAAGAATCCTCACTACTGTTTCCCTTTTGCTCCCTCATTTGGACCAGGGACCATTTGCTCCCTCAGCCCTCATTTCAGAGAGAAATGTAGGGGGGTTCAGAGCCTAGTGTTTGAGTCACCTGGGTTTAATCTCCATTCCAACCACAGGTGACTTCACCTGTCAAAGCCCCAGTTAACTGGAAATCCTGATACATCCCTTGCAGGGTTGCAAATTATGAGATAAGGTCTCTAGTGCTTAGAACATATTAATTGCTCGATATATGGTTATTATGCAGACAGAAATTTGACTCACATTCATTAAGTGCTTACTTAATGAATCTCCAGGATTAGAGCTTTAAGAGTAATTCTTTTTGCGCCTTTTGGCAAGATTCCTTCCTTTTTTTTTTTTTTTTTGCCTTTTCTGAGCCTCAGTTTCTCCAACAGAAAAACAAGAGGCTGAGTGGCTCTTCAGTAGGAGCCATTCCAGTCCTGACCCACCGGGCTGTCTCTGTCTCCCTCCCTCCAACCTCCTCCTGCTCCCTTCCTTTCTTCCATCTACCCATCATTTATTCATTCAGTCGACAATTATTTATTGAGTATCTACTATATTGCAGGTGCAGGAAACACAACAGACTGACATCCAAACAGGTGTCCAGCACTGACAGCCAGTCTGCTGGAAGTGTGTTTGTTCAAACCCTTCTTTGTCCTCTCTTTCACCAATCAATCCTGCAGGTTATTTTGTGTTTGGAACAGGAAAAAAAAGAAAAAAATGTGCCAAGAGTTTATTTCCGTGCATCTCTGTGTGGCTGTATACACACACACATTTATATTTAACATTTGCAGCAGCGTTGTCATGGGAACCATTTTTTGGTGTCTCTGGGCATGAGGGCTGCCTGTGAGTGGAGGAGCTTTTATGGAACACCCCCTGCATGTACTTTTGTGCGGCGCACCATCCTGCTGGGATAGTTCCCCCAAGAGCCTTTGTCGGCCTTTTTGATCATTGCTGCCTGTTTTTCTCATTGATCTTGTCAGATGTGAGTGAAAATGACTGGGGTGGGGGGTGGGGGGCTGAATGTCAAGCTCAGCGACTGGCAGAGCCAGATCCCCCTGGACATCTGCCAGCGAGCGGCATGGATAGGTCAGCTTGGGCTTTTTGTCTTTTTAAACCCTTGATTTGGGAATGTTTGAGGCTTTGGGGAAGACTTGGATGAAAAGACAAAAGCAGCCAGGGAATGTATTTTCAGAAACAACAGCTGCAGCAGCCACTTTTGAACTTGGTAGGCAGTGCCAGAGCTGGGAGGGGCGGAGTGCCGGCCAGGGGGAGAGAAGGGACACGCTCTTCATCACGCAGCTCCTCGGGGGGCCTGGCCTGGTCCTCGGTGATTTGCATACTTATCTCCTGTAATCCTCCCATCCAGCCTATAAGAAACACACTGTGGTTCTTAGCAGGAAACTGGGATGGAGAGAAAAAAGGGCCGAGCCAGGAAGTGGCAAAGCTGTGAGAGTCAAACCCAGGCTGAAGGCTGACTCCAGGGTCAGGGTTCTACCCACTGCTCCAGCCACTGGAGCCCTCTCTGCAGCCAGAGGTTCCCCTCAATCCAGGCCAGGATTTGAGGGGAGAGGCCACCAGGAATGGCAGCCCAGAGATGCAAGTCCTCGTGCAAACCCCAAGTCACAGGGGCAGACCCCCTTCCTAGGGGGGCCATGAGATGAACAAATCAAATCTCTGCAGACATTGTATGTTTAGTCACTAAGTCATCTCCAACTCTTTGCGACCCTTTAGACCGTAGCCCTCCAGGCTCCTCTGTCCATGGGATACAGACATTACCTTCACTCTAAATACAGGAGCTGGCTTGCGTTTTGGTGTCATGAGAGCTCACCAGGCATTGCTTCGCTTCTTTATATTATAAAGTCCGTGAGACCAATGTTATCATAAAATTATTCCACTACAGATAAAGAGCGTGAGGTACAGAGAGGTTAGATGTCTTGCCCAAGATCACACAGCTAGTGAGCTGAGATTTGAACCCAAGTAAATTGGTTTTGGCACCTGAGCCCTTCTGGTCGGTGAGCTAGGATTCTGCACGGAGTCATGTGGAACTCTCCCCTCCCCAAACAGCTCCAGCTGAGAGGTAAGAAGGGTTAAAGGAACAGGAAATAGGATCTTCCTTTATTTTTCATGGCTGCACCTTGAGGCACGTGGAACTTCCCCAACCAGGGATCAAACCCGTGCCCCCTGCAGTGGAAGCTTGGTGTCATAACCACTGGACCACCAGGGAAATCCTGAGGGTCCTCTTTTATTGACGTGTTCAGCCCTGAGCTACGTCTTTCTACCTCAGAACTTTGCCAGTCCACTGGAACTACTAGGATCCCCTTTATCCAGATGACAGGAGTCAAGGTCCGGCCGGGTGAAGTGATTGGCTAAGGTCTCAGAACTGGGATTTGAGCCAAGACCTACATTTTCCAAAGTCCAAGCCCTATGCTCCAGGAATAAGATAGCACTGCCCTGGGCGTGTCTCCTACACTTCTCAGTTTATAGTGCCAAAGAAGTGTTCAGGTGTTTTGCTGAGAACGGGGAAAGCCGTTCTAGGAAACCCCTGTAAGGCAAAGGACTCAGACCTGCCCAGATCGAGGTGCTCTCTCAAATCTGCCAGGGTTGGATTACACTCAGTAACTCAACCAGCATCCATCCCTCAGCTATTTCCAGAGCGCCACCTACTGCCAGGCTCCAGGGCGTGCAGCAGTGAAAGCCAGTCATTGACCCTGCCGTGGGGAGCTTACCTTCTAGCCGCCAATATCCATGATCCAAGTAAGTACCTATGTGAGATATCCAGGGAGCTGTGGGTGTGGATAAGAGACCTCTGAGCCTGGGTTGATAACTGATGTGCGTGTTTTACATTTATTCAAGGACTTGAGAAGGTCAAGGATATCACTTAGAGCTTTTGGCCAAAGCTGAAAGCTGGCCATGCTACAGAATGAAATGAAAGAGGTTTCTATTTTCTTCATGTTCAGAAAGCAGGCCGTGGTACCGCTGGGATTCACCTCCTCTCCCCAAGCCATTTCCAGCTTCATAGAAAAGGTAAATAAGCTAACGTCTGTTGAATACTTATTATGTGCCAGGTACCAGGCTACATCAGTCCCTTACACACGCAGCACGATAGAATCACGCACACACACACATCGTCCCACCACAAAAGTAGCCGAAGGTGGGGATGAATTAAGTTTGTCTGGGAAGGAGGCAAGTCCAGGAAAGTTTCTCCTGTAAGATGATTCTTGTGCTGGGTTTTGAAGGGTACGTAGGAGCTCACTAGGCAGTCCAGTAGCAGGAGACACTTCAGGCGGAGGAAACAGCATCTGGAAAGATTTGGAGACATGACAGTGTTTGGCTGTTCAAGTCAGTAAGGAAGTGGGAGGAACTGAGGGTGCAGAGATTGCTGAGTCAGAGGCCACAGGGCCTTAGGCACCTGGCTGAGGAACCTGGCCTCTGTCTGATCTCCACGTTCCCTGCAGAAGGGTGGGAGCCAAGCATCTTCTTCCACTTCTCTATCCAAGTGGAAGCAAAGGCACACAAGGGGGGGCAGGGGGGAAGAGCGTGATTGCCAAATCTGGGAAGCTGAAAAACGTTCATCTGCAGAATTAATTCTACATCGCTGCTATTTTCATTCTCGTGCTGGTGGGAAAGGCAGAGCATAGCAACGCGCCTCAGCCTTTTTCCAGGTGTCTGGAGCACTGGCAGGCCAGCTCCCACGGAGATCACTGGGGCCAGCCTGCTGCTTGGCGCCAGCTGTGGGCATCTGGAAATCCAGCTTCCTCTTCTTGTCATTAGATAGGGGGGAAGATCAGAATCCAGGATTTTCCCAAGGCAGTAAGCTTGGCAGGATGATAAAATGGCATCAGGCTTGACAAGGGCCAGGGGGAAGGATATCCGGACCACCCAGGATAGAAAGATGTGGTTTCCAGATCCAGGATGGGGTATGTGGGTGACTCTGTGAAGGCATTTGGTTTAGAGCATGCTGGTGGCCTGCTGGGTGGGTTCTAGAGACCTTTCGCTAGGCCAGGCCCAGTAGCCATCAGGTTGGTCTCAGTAACAGGACAGCTTGGAAGATTTGGTGTGTGGGTTGCTGTTGTTTAGTTGCTGAGTCGTATCTGACTCTTTTGTGACCCCCACGGACTGTAGCCCACCAGGCCCCTCTGTCCATGGGATTCTACAGGCAAGAATACTGGAGTGGGTTGCCGTTTCCTCCTCCAGAGGATCTTCCCCACCCAGGGATCGAACCCGTGTCTCCTGCATTGGCAGGTAGATTCTTTACCAGTGAGCCACCAGGGAAGCCCTGGGTGTGAAGGGGGTTCTGTTAATAAGGTCTGGAGCAGTGAGGTCACCTGCTGCTTTGCCCTGGGCCTAGTGGACATGTCCTGAACATGCTGGGTAACAGCCAGACAAGAGAGGAAGGAAGGCCCTGTTTGGATTCAGGCAGGCAGTATTGGTAGCCACACTGGAGGGTAATGAGTTAATATATCTCAATGAGTTAATATATGTAAAGAGCTCTGCCCAGTGAATAACACATAGTGAGTGTTCAGTAAATGTTAGTTTTGTTATTGTTGGGTTGTTTTCTTTCTCTGACCAAACCCTGAAGCATTCGGGATCTTAGTTACTGGACCAGGGATCCAGCCCATGCCCTTTGTAATGGGAGTGTGGAGTCTTAAGCACCGGACTGCCAGGGAAGTCCTGAGTTGTTTTTATCTGCTAGACACACTAATTGTTGTCTTCCATTTGCTAGCTTATTTAATCCTCACATCAGCTCTGGGAAGTAGGAATTAAGAGGTTAAAAACAGTGTACTGTTTACAGGTGAGAAAACCGAGGGACAGTGGGGTAACATGACTTGCTCCAGGGCACACGGTTAAGAAAGTGACAGAGCTGAAAGGAACTTCTGCAACGCAACAACCGGAAAAGAAAAGCAACCCGAGTCAAAACTGGGCAAAGGACGGGCACACATGCACATTTCTCTGAAGAAAGCATCAAATGGTCAGCAAGCACACGAAAAGATGCTTGACGTCAGTAATCGTCAGGAAAATACAAACCAACACTACAATGCAATGCCACTTCACACCTAGTAGGAGCATTATTATAAAAAAAGAAAGGAAGAAAGAAGAAAACAAGTGTTGGTGAGAATGTGGAGAAACTGGAACCCTTGTGCATTGCTGGTGGGATACACAATGGAGCAGCCATTGTAGAAAAACTGTATGAATATGGCGGCTCTGCAAAAAATTGAACATACAGCTACCACATGATTCAGCAATTCCACTTCTAAGTATATACCCCAAATAATTCAAAGCTGATACTTGTGAGCAGACACTTGTACACCCATAAGTTCACAGCAGCGTTGGTCACAATAGCCAAAAAGTGGAAACATTGCAAATCTCCACTGATACATGAATGGATAGACAAAATGTGGTGTATCCATTCAGTGGGTGAGTATTCAGCCCCAAAAAGGAATTACATTCTGACACATGCTACAAGATGGATGAACCTTAAAAATATTAAGTGACGTTCAGTCAGTTCAGTTCAGTCGCTCAGTCGTGTCCGACCCCATGAATCGCAGCACGCCAGGCCTCTCTGTCCATCACCAACTCCCGGAGTTCACTCAGACTCACGTCCATCGAGTCAGTGATGCCATCCAGCCATCTCATCCTCTGTCGTCCCCTTCTCCTCCTGCCCCCAATCCCTCCCAGCATCAGAGTCTTTTCCAATGAGTCAACACTTAGCATGAGGTGGCCAAAGTACTGGAGTTTCAGCTTTAGCATCATTCCTTCCAAAGAACACTGGGACTGATCTCCTTCAGAATGGACTGGTTGGACCAGACACAAAAGTATTGTATGAGTCCATTTACACGAGGTACCAAGAGCAGTCAAATTCAAAGAGACAGAAAGTAGAATTGTGGTTGCCAGAGGCTGGAGGGAGGACAGAATGGGGAGTTATTGTTTATTGGGTACACAGGTTCAGTTTGGGATGTTGAAAAGTTCTGGTAATACACAAGGTAATGACTGCACAACAATGTGAATGCCACTTAATGCCCCTGAATTGTACACTTAGAAATGGTTACAATGGTGAATTTTATGTTGTATCTTATATTTTTGTTTTTTATTTTTTGTATTTTTTATGTTGTATCTTACAACTAAAAAAATGAAAGAAAAATAAATGTCAGAGTTGGATCAGGACCCAGGTCTCTTTGTCCCCAGGATCCCCTGGGATGGCTCCCTGGGCCCACTTTCTCCTTTCCAGAAAATGCACTCCATTTTTGTTCAAAACTGACCAGCAGACAGACTTCCCTGGAGAACCAGTGGTTAAGGATCTGCACTTCCGATGCAGGGGGTGTGGGTTCTATCCCTGGTTGCGGAACTAAGATCCCACATTCATGCAGCGTGGCCAAAAAGTTAAACAAAAAAATTACTGAGCAGTAGAGAGAAAAGCTGTGTCTTGATGCTGATGGACACACCCAGTCGGAATTAGTTCTCTTATCCAAACAAGGCGTAGGCAAGGGAGGTTCAACTCAATGGACAGGCAGGTTCTGAATTAATATGTCGAAGAGTCAGAAGGTGGTAACTGTGCTCCTTCCCTCTGACCCCTCCCGCTCCCACTTCCTGTGCCTCCAGCAGGTATCATTTTGTGTCAGTCAATGAATATTTCACTGAGCCCTCTGGGATATCACAAGCTAGCTCTCAGATACCAGCCGGGTACCTTACAACTTAACTCAACCCTGACACCATCGACCTGAAGACAGCTTCAAATCCCAGTCAGTTTATAAAGGATGGTCTGGGAAGGCCTCCCTGATAAGATGAGGTGAAGGGCTCAGTCCTACAAGGTTCCCCCACACCCACCCCTCTGCTTCAGATATGCCGGCCACAAGCTCAGGCTGTTATCTGTGCTTCTGATCCACTGGCTAGAGACGGAGGTTCCCATGATCTCTCCTTGGGTTGGAGTTAGTTACTAGAGCAGCTTACAGAACTCAGAGAAACATTTCCCTTAGTAGATACCAGTTTATTATGAAAGGATGTGACTCAAGAACAGCACAGGGCAAAGGACAGGGAAAGGGGTGCAGAAGCTTCCATGCCCTCTCTCTACACCGACCTGGAGGCACTCACAATCTTGTACTTGTGGGTTTTTACGAAAGCCTCATCACAGAGGGCTACAGTTCATAGGGTCACAAAGAGTTGGACATGACTGAGCATACACACACACACACACACACACACACACATGCACACACGCATAACATACGACTGATTGATTAAATCTTGGGCCACTGGTGGTGGAACTCAACCTCCAGCAGAGGGACTGAAAGTTCAGCTCTCTAATCATAAGGTATATTCCCCTGGCAGCCCAGCCCCTACTCCTTAGGTGACCCAGGGGCTTCCCAAACATCACTTCATTTACATAACAAATGAAACCTTATCACTTTCCTAGCTTCAGTTCTGTTCAGTTCAGTCTCTCAGTACTATCTGACTCTGCCGCCCCACAGACTGCAGCACGCCAGGCCTCCATCACCAACTCCCGGAGCTTACTCAAACTCACGTCCATCAATTCGGTGATGCCAACCAACCATCTCATTCTCTATTGTTCCCTTCTCCTTCCTGCCTTCAATCTTTCCCAGCATCAGGGTCTTTTCCAATGAGTCAGTTTTTCGTATCAGGTGAGCTTCAGCATCAGTCCTTCCAATGAATATGCAGGACTGATTTCCTTTAGGATTGACTGGTTGGACCTCCTTGCAGTTCAAAGGACTCTCAAGTGTCTTCTCCAATGCTACAGTTCAAAAGCATCAATTCTTCTGCGCTGAGCTTTCTTTATAGTCCAACTCTCACATCCTTACTAACTATTGGAAAAACCATAGCTTTCATTAGATGGACCTTTACTGGCAAAGTAATGTCTCTGCTTTTGAATATGCTGTCTAGGTTGGTCACAGCTTTTCTTCCAAGGAGCAAGTGTCTTTTAATTTCATGGCTGCAGTCACCATCTTCAGTGATTTTGGAGCCCCCCAAAATAAAGTCTCTTACTGTTTCCATTGTTTCCCCACCTATTTGCCATGAAGTGATGGACGAGATGCTATGATCTGTTTCCTGAATATTGAGTTTTAAGCAGCTTTTTCACTCTCCTCTTTCACTTTCATCAAGAGGCTCTTTAGTTCTTCTTTGCTTTCTGCCGTAAGGGTTGTGTCATCTGTGTATCTGAGGTTATTGATATTTCTCTCAGCAATCTTGATTCCAGCTTGTGCTTCATCCAGTCTGGCATTTTACATGATGTACTCTGCATATAAGTTCAATAAGCAGGGTGACAATATACAGCCTTGAAGTACTCCTTTCCCTATTTGGAACCAGTCTGTTGTTCCACGTCCAGTTCTACCTGTTGCTTCTTGACCCGCATACAGATTTCTCAGGAGGCAGGTAAGGTGGTCTGGTATTCCCATCTCTTTAAGAATTTTCCACAGTTTATTGTGATCCACACAGTCAAAGGCTTTGGCATTGTCAATAAAGCAGAAGTAGATGTTTTTCTGGAACTCTCTTGCTTTCTCGATGAACCAAGAGATGTTCAAAATTTGATCTCTGGTTCCTCTGCCTTTTCTAAATCCAGCTTGAACATCTGGAAGTTCACAGTTCACATACTGTTGAAGCCTGGCTTGGAGAATTTTGAGCATTATTTTGCTACAGTGTGAGATAAGTGCAATTGTGGAGTAGTTTGAACATTCTTTGGCATTGCCTTTGGAGACCTGGGTTCCAAAAGGAAGATCCCGAGTTCTAAAGGGAAGATCCCCTGGAGAAGGAAATGGCAACCCACTCCAGTATTCTTGCCTGGAGAATCCCATGGGCGGTGGAGCCTGGTGGGCTACAGTCCACGGGGTCGCAAAGAGTCGGACACAACTGAGCAACTTCACTTTCTTTCTTTCACTTTCTTTGGGATTGGAATGAAAACTGACCTTTTCTATTCTAAGGGTTCTAGGAGCTCTACTCCAGGGATGGAATGAAGACCAAATATATATTTCTTATTATAAATCACAATATCACAAGCACACAGTATATGTCAGGCACTATTCTAGGGCCTGGAGATACAGCAACAAACAAAACAGAATCTCTACTCTTGTAGGGTTAACATTCTAATGGGGAAAGATAGACTGTAAATATGTCACTGGTTAGATGGTGATAAGTATAATGAAGGAAATTACAGTAGGATAGGGTGGGCTGAGGCTGGGAGTGGGTTGTTAACTTATAAGAGATGATCAGGGAAGGCCTCTGATATAAGGTGGCAGTTGAGTAGGGACAAGAAGGAAGTGAGGGGGTGAGCAGTACTATATCCTAAGGACAGGAAACAGAAAGTGCAAAGGCCCTGAGGCCTGAAGTGTATAAAAGGAACATCCAGGAACTTCCCTGCTGGTCCAGCGGTTAAGATTCCACTTCCACTGTAGGGGGCATGGGTTCTATTCCTGGTCAGGGAAGATCCTGCATGTCTTGCAATGTGGCCAAATAAATAAATAAAATGTTAAGTTATTAAGAAAAAAAAAAAAAGGAACATCCAAAAGGCAGTGCACTAAAGAAGACTAGAGGCGGCGCTCAGGGAGGTAAAGGTGGTAGGGGGGGAGACAGAGCTCCCCGAGCGCCTCATGGGTCACTGAAGAGACTTAGGTTTTTACTCTACCTCAGAAGTGAGGGAAGTGGAGGGCTCTGGGCACAAAAGTGGCAGGATCTTAATTTTTCAATGTAGATCATTATGGGGATTATTATTATTATTTGGCCATGGCAGCTTGTGGGATCCTAGCCTCCCTCATGCAAGGAAAGCACGGAGCCCTAACTGGTGCACTACCAGGGAATTCTTTGGGGATTATTAAACGTGTAGGTCCAATTACCTCTCTCTCTTCCCTATTAGATGTGGTCTTGCTAGGGTCCCAGCACAGAGCCTAGTATGTAGATGTCACTCAGTAAATGCCTGTTAAATAAGTTCTGAAGATTGGCTGTGATTCCAGAGGCACACAGGGGACGAATGGCCCATCCTCGAAGTGGGAAAAGAGGGGCATGGGTGCGTGTAGGGATATCCAACTTCTTAATGAGAATATGGTATCAGGTCATGAGAAGCACCTTGGTCCAGCAGTGAGAAGAGCTTGTGAGTTTCAGTCCAGGCTGTGTTGCTCACTTGCAGGGTGAGAAAAATCATATCTGGGCTCTAATCTTAAAACCAGGACCCTAAGGCAATCCCTAAGGCACCTTCAGTCCTGACTAGACTCATTATAATACTTTAAACAATTATGGTAAATAAAAGTAACATAAAATTTAGTCTTAACCATCTTATGATAATATTTTTTGTTCCCTGTTCCATCCTGGTGAAGCTGCAGTATCTGCTGTTGCAGAACTGTTGGGGGCTATGGTCAGCTGCAGAAATAGCTGAGAAATGAAGACTACTGCGCACACATACAGGCAAAGGCAAAGGGGTAGGATGACTTGGCCTGGGAAGTGGGGGTGGCTGTGGCAGCAAGCTTTGCCTTGGAGGGAAGAGCTACAGGATGTAGCTTTGTTGAGGTTCTGACCATGCCCTGGGGCCCTGGTGATGCTCTCTGTGGACCAGCTCCTCCAAGTCCTACTTTAATCCTTGGAAGGCAGACCTCCTGTCTTCCTTTTGTAAATGGCCCAGAGAAATTAGGAAACTTGATTAAGGTTGATCAGCTAGTCTGCAAGGTTAGAATCCAGATCTCTCTGAAAGTTTACAACCTTTGAAAGGAACTGCTTACTACCTTTACAGGGCAGCCTACCACCAGGCCCTGTGATGCTGGGCAGGGCCTGCTGGCATAGCTCTTTACTGAAGAACATTTATAGCTAATTATGAACCAGCTTCAGTATAAGCAATGGGGCAAAATATTTACTTTTTTCCCCCACAGGGGCTTTTCTCCTATACATGTTCATTTCAGATGAGTGCCCTATAGTCGCTACTTCTTCAATCTTCCTTTGCGTTCTTCTTCTTTTTAATGTTCTTGGTCTCTCATCGCTATGTCTTAACTTCCTAGGGTCTAGATCTTACGTCACTAAGTTCCACGCCCAGGCCTTGGTGGAGGTTTGCATGTCTCAGAGTGGAACACCTGATGCAAACCTTCTGTGGCTACTAAAGATGGCTTCTATTATGCTAAAAGGCTAGTCCCCTCCAGGAGGAAAAACAAGTGAAAGGGCCAGAGAATTCCAGCTTGCAACAATATTTTCACAAGTTTTCAATTCAGAAATTAAAGGGTCCCCCTGAGTCCAGTCTTCCATTC
Source organism: Bos indicus (assembly GCF_029378745.1). NCBI lineage: Eukaryota > Metazoa > Chordata > Mammalia > Artiodactyla > Bovidae > Bos > Bos indicus. The sequence continues at coordinate 131,226,525 of NC_091761.1, forward strand.
ATTTAGAGAAACAGCATGGTGACCCCACATGATAACAAGTAAGCAAAGGATCATCACTCAGCCTTGAGAAGATGTATAAACTAGATCTTCACCTGCCTGTTGGCTCTTTGAGTGAGGATGGAGACGTATACTGATTCTGGGAGGGAATGCAGGCCTCTGCTGGGGGTAGTGTGGTGGGCTCTGGGAATGGTGGCTGGCTGGTTAAAAATGCAAAACTCCTCTGGTGGGCCAGCAGGATCCTCTCAACTTTCTTGCTCCCTGTGCAGTGAGGCCCGGCCTTGGCTCTGCAGTATCCAGGGCCTCTCCTGAAATCCTCTGGCAATTCACAATTATTCTTTCCTTCAGTGAGCTTCACATCCTATTAACTGGGTGCTAGATATCAGGGATATTTTAAAGGACCAAGTAATGTTCCTTTATCCAACTGTTGCGGGCTTCCCAGGTGGTACACTGGTAAAGATTCTGCCTGCAATGCAGGAGACATAGGAGACGTGCATTTGATTGCTGTTGGGAAGATCCCCTGAAGGAAACAACAATCCATTCCAGTTATTCTTGCCTGGGAAATCCCATGGACAGAGGAGCCTGGCAGGCTACAGTCAATGGTGTCTCATCAAGAGTTGGACACGACTGAGTAACTAAACCACCAACAGCCAACTATTATTATGAGTCAGGGACTGGACTTCCTGTGTATTATCTTATTTCTCATGATAGGAGGTAATCTCCATTTTACAGAGAAAACTGAGGCATAAGAGGTTAAGTGATTTTCTCTAAGGTCATACAACTAGTCAATGGCAGGGCTGAGAATCAAAGTCGGGCAATTTGATTCCAAAGGCTGTACCCTTAATTGCTCAACACAAGCTTTAAGCATCCACTTGGGAACCTAGAAACGGTGAGCATAGCTCAGCCTGGGGAGTGAGGCTGTCTAGAGGAAGTGGGGCCTAAGCCAACCTTGAAGTGGGAGGGGAATTAGCCAATGGGCTGAGAAAAGAGAGGATGGTTTGGGGTTGTAGCCCACATATGGATCCCAGGGCGAGGAGGAAGATGGCCTTGTTTGCAGTGGAGCAAGGTGGCTGCAGCTTTGGATGTGAGGTGGAGAATGGCAGGACTGAAGTAGAGTCCAGATCCTGAGGCTGTTTTATTTCTTTACTTGTTTATAGCTGCACTGTTGTGGTGCATGGGCTCAGCTGCCCTGCAGTATGTGGAATCTTCCTGGATCAGGGATCGAACACATGTCCCCTGAGTTGATAGGCAGACTCTCAACCACTGGACCACAAGGGAAGTCTTCTGAAGGGTCCTGAATTTAAACTGGATCCTGAAGGCAATGTGGGAGACATGAACAGTTCTCAGCAGGCAAATTCACAAGATCAGCTTTGCTTGTGGACAGTGCCCCTGGCCAGCGTGGGGAGGTTGCTCTGGGGAAGGCAATGGTGGCAAATCAGAACTGGAGTCAGATGCCTGGGTTAATTTTTTAAAATATTTATTTGACTGCACCAGGTCTTAGTTGCAGCACAGATCTTTAGCTGTGGCATCAGAACTCTTAGTTGCAGCATGTAGGATCTAGTTCCCTGATCAGGGTTCAAACCTGGGCCCCCTGCACTGTGAGCTTGGAGTCCTAGCCACTGGACCACCAGGGAAGTCCCAGATGCCTGGGTTTAAATGCCAGCATTTCCACTTGAAAGTTATACAATTGTTTCTTCACATCTTTGAACCTCAGTTTCTTTGTAAATAGGACATATTACCTTGCACAGTTGTGGAGGTGAATAGGATTGACCCTAAGTAGAATGCTTAGCAGAGTTGTGTCCTGGCACACAGTAGGTGTTCAACAAATTTTAGCTGCTCTGTGTCAAATGGGAGGTGTTGAGCAGGGTTATGCTTTGGATGAAAGGAGAGCACTCTACCTTTCTGACTTTGCTCCCCATAAGCCTTTTGCATTGACTGCCCAGGGCTAGAATCTTATCAGGGACTGTTACATTATTTTGCTCAAGGTCTATCTGTTTTAAGAGAGATAACGCTCATAAAGTGCTTGAAGACCAGACACACAGTAATCGCCTGACAAGTGTAGCTATTAAGTTGGAAAAGGAAACAAACTCAGAAAAGAACAATTAAGCAATTATCAGTCTGTTATCACTCAGTAAGTTCCCTTCTGTTCAGTTGCTCATTCCTGTCCTGACTCTTTGTGACCCCATGGACTGTAGCACGCCAGGCTTCTCTGTCCATCACCAACTCTCGGAGCTTGCTTAAACTCATGTCCATTGAGTTGGTGATGCCATCCAACCATCTCATCCTCTGTTGTCCCCTTCTCCTGGCTTCAATCTTTCCCAACATCAGGGTCTTTTCCAATGAGTCAGTTCTTCTCATCAGGTAGCCAAAGTATTGGACTTTCAGCTTCACCATCAGTCCTTCCAATGAATATTCAGGACTGATTTCCTTTAAGATTGACTGGTTGGATCTCCTTGCAGTCCAAGGGACTCTCAAGAGTCTTCTCCAATGCCACAGTTCAAAAGCATCAATTCTTCTGTGCTCAGCTTTCTTTATAGTCCAACTCTCACATCCATACATGACTACTGGAAAAACCATAGCTTTGACTAGATGGACCTTTGTTGGCAAAGTAATGTCTCTGCTTTTTAATATGCTGTCTAGGTTGGTCATAGCTTTTCTTCCAAGGAGCAAGCGTCTTTTAATTTCACAGTTGCAGTCACCATCTTCAGTGATTTTGGAGCCCCCCAAAATAAAGTCTCTTACTGTTTCCATTGTTTCCTCATGTGTTTGCCATGAAGTGATGGGACCAGATGCCATGATCTTAGTTTTCTGAATGTTGAGCTTTAAGGCAACTTTTTCACTCCTTTCACTTTCATCAAGAGGCTCTTTAGGTCTTCTTCACTTTCTGCCATAAGGGTTGTGTCATCTGCATATCTCAGGATATTGATATTTCTCCCAGCAATCTTGATTCTAGCTTGTGCTTCATCCAGCCGGGCATTTCACATGATGTATTGTGCATATAAGTTAAATAAGGAGGGTAACAATACATAGCCTTGACATACTCCTTTCCTGATTTGGAACCAAGTCTGTTTTTCTATGTCCAGTTCTAACTTCTTGACCTGCATACAGATTTCTCGGGAGGCAGGTCAGGTGGTCTGGTATTCCCAACTCAAGAGTTTTCCACAGTTTGTTGTGATTCACACAAAGGTTTTGGCATAGTCAATAAAGCAGAGGTAGATTCACCCTGTAAATAGGAAACCAAATTCTTTCCTGGGAACAGGTTTTCATTGGGAGAAGGAAGTCTGAGATCTGGAACACAGAAGGAGAACCTGGGGAAGGGCAGGACCAGTTAGGAATTTTTCCTGGAGCTGATTGTGCCTGAAGAAGACCAGAAAATCCAATCCCAGGTAAACAGGTGTTACAAATCCAAATGATTCCAGAATGTGAAGTAGCTCCTGACTTTCAGTCTGGAGATGATGGATGGATGATATTCCTTCTTCACTACACTAGGAGCTGTGAAACTCTTTCCAGAAAGATGCCGTGGAGGTATACCCTTCTTCCAGATGCTTTTTATTCAGAGGGAGTTTTAGGGTTCCCAGGGACTGCCAAGAATTAAGCACCCACTGTGTGTAGAGCTTCATGTGAATTGAAAAAGAAGAAGAAAAAAAAAAAAAGGCAGTATGGAACAGTATAGCAGGAGTTAGAACCCACCTCTGATTCCAATTTTGTGTCTGCCAATTACACTCTCCATGTGACCTTGGGAAAGTATCTTGTCCATTTAAAAAAAAAATGATTTTATCTTCATTTATTTATTTTTGGTTGTGCTGGGTCTTTGTTGTTGTGCAGGCTTTTCTCCAGTCGTGGTGAGCTGGGCTACTCTCTAGTTGATGTGCAGGGGCTTTTCATTGCAGTGGCTTCTCTTGTGGAGAACCGGCTTTAGGGCATTCCGGCACACGGGCTTGGGAGTTGCAGCTCCTGGGCTCTACACCACAGGCTCAATAAGTTGTGGCACATGGGCTTAGTTGCTCCACCATCTCTGGGATCTTCCTGCACCAGGGATTAAACCGGTGTCTCCTGTATTGGCAGGAGGATTCTTTCCCTCTGAGCCACCAGGGCAGTCTCTTGTGGGTTTTGAGCCTGGCTTTTCTCAGCTCCTGCTTTTGGGCGGTGGTATTGAGCCTCCCTGAGCCTCAGTCTCTTCCTTTGTGAAATGATTATCCCTATTTCACTGGACGGTGTGAGACAGTAAATGCTCAGCGCCTGGGAACCATTGCCTGGCTTGCTCCCTGATCTCTGCAGTTCCTTTCCCCTTAATGTTCCCGTGCTTAGACAAGACCCCCAATGCGGGGTGGTGGTGGTTTGTGGGCAGGGGGTGTGTGGGGGGGTGTGTTCGTGAGTCATGCTGAGGAGAAAAGGAGTTTATCAAGTGTCACAGGGCACTGGGGAGCCGACCTCCGGCTGACGGTTAAAGGGCGCTCGGGTCCTGAGGCAGGCCTGAGAAGAATCCGTGCACAGATCCCTAAGTTAGGGCTGCCGATTAGATAAGGCGGTCGGGTGAGGTCCCCGGGCCACTTGGGAGGCGGCCAGGTTCCTTCAGACGAAGGTGGATTTCAGATACTGGTTTGGCTCTGTCCTTTCTCGGCTGGGTGACCTTGGGCCGGTCCCTTTCCCTCTCCTCGCCTCAGCGCGCTCTGGAGACCGGGGCTCCTCATCCCACTCGCTTCTCTGAGCGAGGGCGAAATGTCGACACAATGGACGGTGATGCGTTACAGGCCGGCGAGAGCTCTGTGTAATGTAGATAGGGGCACGCGGCGCGTTCCTCTCGAGCGATTTCTCTCTGGTGAAGCGCTTCCTACCTCCGTGACCTGGGTTTCTCTCCTCAGTGTCTCCCAGCCCCCGCGGACAGGGCTCTGCGGACCGCAGGGCTCCACGGCCGTTACCATTGTTCTTCGCGGCTGAGCAACAGGATAGGGCTCTCACAGACCAGACCTCGCCTTTGGTCTCTCCCTCCGCCCGGTACCCCCCGGCCGCAGCGCGCCAGGGAAGCCGCCCCCCGCGCCCCTCCCCCGACTCCTCGCCGATCTTTCCCGAGGAAGCGAGTCAGCCCCAGAGAGCTCCCGAACGGCAGCCGAAGACGCCCCCGAGCGTTTCCGAAGAATCCCGATCGCTCCCAGTCTCCGGAAAGAGCCGAAGGGGCTTCCCACCCTCGGCCTCCCGAGCCACTCCGAAAAGGCCCGAAGTTTTCCGAGCGGCCGTCCTGCCGGACTGCTGGAGGCGGCCGCAGCGCCATGTTGGATGCTCTGCTCGTTGAGGGAAGAAAATCCGCCGGCATCGCCTGAGCCCCGCTACCGAGAAGGGCGCCGCTTCCCCCGGGGAGGGGGATAAAGACCCCCCGCCGCCGGCCCATGAGGATATTGCCGTGAAAGGTCCGGTCTCTCCGCCTCCTGCCCCCGCCGGGTCCGGCCCCCCCCCTGGGGTCGCGTTGTCACGGAGACCGGCAGCCGGTGGTGCTGGCCCGCGGGGCGGCTGCTGCTGCCGGCGGCGGCGGCGGCGGCGGCGGCGGCGGCGGCGGCGGCGGGCGTGTGTGACCGGCCCGGGCCCCCTCCTCCTCCTCCTCCCAGCCTCCCCCCGGCCCCCTGCTCCCGCCGCCTCCCCGGGTCTGCCCCCATCCCGCCCCCCCGCTGCCCCCGGCCCCTGCACCCCGGCGCGCCCGGTCCCGCTCTGGGGGGGTTGGTGGCTTCGCTTTGCCATGAGTTTACCGCAGAAACCGGCTCTGAAATCAGGCTCAGCGGCTGCAGCAGGAACCGGACCCGGCACCGGAGCAGCGGCGGCGGCGGCGGCGGCGGCGGCAGCAGCGGTACCGCCTCCTCACCCGGCGGCGGCGGCGGCGGCGGCAGCGGCGGCGGCGGCGGCAGCAGCAGCGGCGGCCCCTCCTCACCCGAACATCAGGGCCCTCCAGACCCAGGCGCCCCAACAGTATCCTTTTCACCTTCCTGCCAGCCCTTCGGCTCGCTTCGCCGTGGACCAGGGTTGGGGGTGTCGGGGACTGTGGCCCCTCCGGGGACTCTCCTGCCCGCAGCAGCTGCTGCCCAGCCGCGGGCAGGGACGCTTCTCCTCCAGCCCACGCACCCGGCCTGGCGCCGGAGCTTTTGGGGGTGCCCTGGCAGCAGCACTGCTGGGGGTGGGGAACCCCCCTCCCCCCCCTCTCCGACCCTTGGCACTACTGTGCAGACTAGCTCCATCGGCCTTGCTTCTGCAGCCCTTCCCTTTTGGAGCCGGGGCGGGGTGGGAGACACCGTTTCCCCCCTCTCGCTTCTTCTCCCCGCCCAAACCCACCCCCCGCCCCCCTTTTTATTAGGCCGAATTTGCTGGTGCCTGTGACCAGCCCCGCAGGGAAGGCTTTTTCTCTGATTGTTGTAAGGACGACACCCTCCTTCTTATCTCCCTTCAGCTCCCCCTGCAGCGGGGCATGGTGGGCTTCCTTGATTGTCGTGGTTAATACATAATAAACTTTATTGGTAAATTTCCCGTGTGAAACTAAACTTAGCTCGTTCCAAAGGTAAGTTGGATTTTCAGTCTACGGTGAAATTTTGCAGAAAGCACTCCCTCTGGCTAGTGTTTTTTTTTTTTTTAGCGATTGGGAGAGTTGTGATGTGGTTTGTGGTGGAACGCGATCTAAGGAGGAAATGTAACGCCGGACGCTTCCCTGTCTTTGACCTTTTTAAAGGAAGAGGAAGTTAACTGACATTACCCATCACCCCCAAAAGTCTCACTTCTTGGAAGACTGGTGTTAAATGCTGAATATTTTTAAAGGGCTTGAATTTACTCTTCCTAGGCCTGATATCTGGAGGGTACCGTGGCTCCTGGCTGGAAAGTCTAGTGTTGAATGTGTCTAATTTCATGTTATTTGCTCGACTGTAGAGTTTTTGGACAGCTTTGATTGAAAAGACTTGGTGACGAGGTATTTTAGTTAAAAAGCAGCGGGTGAAGGTAAAACGTTGAATTCATGAATTCCACGGAGAATTAGAAAGGCATTATTACCTACCTGAGAGTAACATTTCATCATACACCCCTCCCCCCAATCCGTTGTATTTATGTAAATCAATAAATAATTATTGGATGTTTAGATGTGTTGTGTTTTTGTATTTGTGTCATCGTGCGTTTGACTTTTAGAGAGAGTAGGGTGTTGGAGCAAGTGAAACTAACTGCTGTGAGGTCCACAGGTTATTTCACAGTCTGTAGTTTGATTCTTGTCTGTATCCATTACTTTGAGAAGGGAAAGTTATCTCCCCTTGTGGAGTCATCTCAGGCCATAGTTTTGGTTTCTGTCAAGTGCCATTTTCTCTGTGCTTTGAATATTGTTAGTCTACATTTTTTCAATCCAAGCAGTGTGGCGCAGGGTAAGATAAATTCCATTCCAGTGTGATGTGTGTACTGATTTCATAATGTTTAACTGCATGATTCTGTTCAATTAAGAATTGCTCACTGAAGAGACTGGTTAGTGATGCCTTACTGTTTGTTGCCCATGAAAAACCTGGTTAGTTTTGATCAGTGTCCCTAGTTGCTTTACTTTGGGGTGGAAGACTGGCTGATAGTCCTACTTCAAGGTAGAATTCAGTATTGGATCTCTTAAAGGTATCTTCACTTAATGCTTTGTGAGTTTAAATTCCTTTTTAATTTCAGGGTTTTTTGGTCTTGATTGCCCATACTTGGTTAGCGCTTTTAAAGTTTCTGTACTGTGCCACCAAGTAAATTATTCTTTACCTCCATCTTGGAGCTGTTTTGGAAATTAAACACATGAAAGGAGGTCTGTAGTTGTATGTTCTTGACTACAAAGTGATGAGGACCAAGGTGCTGAATATGACAGTGCTCGGTGAGTTTAGTGGTATTATTTGGACACTAAGCGTTTCGAGTGTGCTTTTTCAATTGCATTTCACAAAGGAAGGACCTGTAAAAGCTGTGAGTTGGTTGCAATATAAGAGCAGCTAGTAATACTGCAATAGTTGTTAAAGGGGATAGATCCAAGATGTAATTTCCAATGGAAATCATTTTTATACTTAAATGTAGTAATATAGATTACTTGGTTTTATGTGGCTTTTTTTTTTTTACTTTGCCTCATATCAGTGAAGGAAGAATAAGTTTTCTTCTTAATGTATTTCACAGTTCTGTTATCTTTTATTTGCCTTACACGTTGAAAGGTTACAATTGCTAAATCTGAAAGCTTGTAAGTAAATGAAGTATAGATTACAGATTTCATTAGAATGTGCCAGTGGTGAAACATTATCTGTGGTAATGGGGAATTGGTTAAAAATGGATTGAAATATAGTTAATTTTGCTTTTCTACACTGAGGGAGTGTGGGGATTTGTATCTGTTTGATAAAAGTGATTATCATATAAATTGATACACATAGAAACATTGAGACTGGAGTGCAAAGTTGGAGGTGCCCTTTCTATGGCTTGATTAACTCTCCAGTTCCTCAGAATGTACGGGTGCAGTTGTGTTTGAATTGAATTAATGAGTTTAGTTAGCATTTTAAATCTGTAAAAATATGAGGAGACTCATGTAACAAGATGTCTGTCCTTCATTTGTACGTAGTGTTCAAGTGGCAAATCAGAAATGCTAATTGGAGTTTTACCTGCTTAAGTAGTCATCGGTAAGGCGCAGCAGGCTCCTAAGGCCCTGTCAGATAGAGACCCTTGACTGCCAAGAGGCACGGGATAGGAGCTGTCCCAGGATGGATGGGCCATGGTGGAGGGTGGGTGGGGACGATGAGGATGAAAGAAGATAAACCCTGATATAGAAAGTGCTAATGGCAAGGGAGAAATATGCTTAAGAGTTTCTGTAACGTAATCCAGTGTGAATAGTTTATGAAATTGGCACTTGGGGATCCTTGCCTTGAGATTTGCTCACCTCACCTTCCCAGTGGGAAGTTCCAGAAGGCTGTACTGAGAATCTCCATGCTGATTCTTAACCTTTTCTGGGTAACAAACAACTTTAACATTTTGATAAAACCTTGTAGACCTTCTCCAGAGAAAATTGTACATGCATAGAAAATCTTGCTAACATTTTTCAGGGAGTTCTTGGGTCTCCATTAAAAGCCTAGTTCTTCAGATGGAAATTGCTCACCCTTGAGATAATTGAAGATAAATGAGTTTGAATTCAGGTGCTCAAGTAGTTCTGACTTAAACAGAACAATTTTGCAGTCTGTTGTGAATACTCAGTGTTCTATTTATATGGAAAGGCTTCAGGATGTAATTTCTCTCAGGGCTGCTGACACTTCTGGGGAGTCTAGTTACTGTTTAGGGGGAGTTGGTTTGGTTAAGAAAATAAGAGCAGTAGGTTCTTTTTTTTTTTTTTAGAGCAGTAGGTTCTTTAAAGAAACTTAATTTGGTAAAGGCCTGTGACCCCCAAATGACTTGTGTCCTCAGCTCTTTTGTCTTAGATATGACATACATTAAAAGCAAATATTCTCTTTATTTTCGGTACTGTAGTTTTCCCTTTTTTGCATTCTGTGTTGATTTTCAGTTTTATAGGCTGAAACCAGTAACATCTGCTTTCTTTTTTGCCTCTGTCAAAGCTAAATTTGAGTGATACAATGATGTTTATTTATTGAGTGCTTACTGTTCTAGGAGCTGCACATATATGATTTTATTTAATTTGCACAAGAACTCTAATAGTCTCTGTTTTACTGATGAGGAAACCGAAGTTCAGAGAATTTAAGTAACGTTCTCAAGGTCATCTGTCTATTAGGTAGTGAACTGTGGTTCAGACTGTTGTCCTAAGGCTTACGGATGTCCTTTCTGTCTGCTGGGCTACTTCTTATCAAGTGTGCATGTGGGGTGATGGAAGTGAGGATGCTCTCCCATATTTTATAGCCAGAGGAAGTCTGTGTAAAGGATCTCTGGAGTAATCTAAAGTGCGGTGATGCTGTACCATGTTTTAATTAGCTCATAGCTACATACTGCTAGACAGGTAGGTTATCTTTACCTCATTGAGCCTTAAAGCAGAGGAATAGGCCTGCTGCATTTGATTCAGTGCGTGTTTCTGCTTGTTCACATGTTACCAAGGGATCTCTCAAAATACCTGTATAACTAGCAACCAGAACTGTGTAGCTTATGCAATGGCCAGTAGTCTATTTACTCTTAAGCCCCACCATCAACAAAGATGGATATGTGCTTTGAGACACAGATCTCCGTCCTCTTCTCGGGAGGGAGATAAAGACAGAGATAAAGAAGAAACAAAGTTAGATGGCTGATTTGCATCAGCTCTTGCCTCTGCTGCTGCTACGCCCGTACTAGGCTCATTGGTATTTTCCGTCAAACTAGGAGAACTTAAATTACCTAAGGACCAATAAGTTGCTTTTTCACATTGGGGTTTCTGATAAGATTTTTACAGAAAGATCTGCTAAAAAATGTTTTTGAAAACCATGTTTTAAATCAGAATAGGGTTGCCACCTTTTAAGCTGTTTATATTGGTGCTTTAAGTGGCAAGTTTAAAAATTGTTCATCCAGCACCTACTGTGTGCCCACTTAGTGCTAGGTCTCAAGTTGAAGTCTTTGGCCTCAAAGAACTTGGTCCAGACAGGTAAACCAGCAGAATACCATGAGGCAAGTACAATTACTCTGCTGTAGGAGCCTAGCCTGGGGGGAAGGAGGAATTAGGGCTTCATACAAGAAATCCTGAGCTAAATTAGAAGGCTGAGTAAGAATTACCCAAGGTTTAGAGAGCTTTCTCCTCTGCCAGCTAACTTATCCCAATTCCTTTGCTGTTGCTGCTGCATAGAATGTTAGTACTAAATGGATTTCAGGCATGTTTCAGGTTTTTAGCAGTGGCAGAAAAGCTAGAAAGACATACCAGAGAACATGGCAGTCAAAACACAGTTGCTATAGATTGAAAATATCTTCTGCGTCATAATATGAGAATATGAGAAGATACATTCATGTTACATATATCGGATCCTGATTTCTGTGGTTGGTTCTTTCCTAGTCTCCTTCCCAGTCATCCTATAATAATATCCCCTGCCCTTCTGATACTAGACTGGCTTGGAAGCCGTACCTGCTGGTCTCAAAATATAAGTAGATTTCACTTGGTGTATTGAGATGGTCAGCTGTTAGGGAGTTTAAAAAAAAAAATCAGGATTTGAGTTTGGCTTTTCCATTTTAATGTGATATCTTGGACTGGTCGTGTAACTGCTTTGGGCATCAGTTTCCCTTTCTCTAAAATGAAGAGGTTAGATGAGTTTACTAAGTGATCCTCTTGAATTGTGGTGGCTTTTAATTCTGAAGATTATGGTTTGAGGATCTGTTTTGTTCTTGCAAGTAGATGGGAAGGATTTATAGGGACCTATTAATGGTTTCTTAGTCTGTTTGATGGTCAGTGACACGTTTCTGTGGCGACTTAACTGATACTAGAGGCATTCTAACATGGACCACAGGGAAGGCAGCTTGCTCATAGAAGAAGCCTCTGGTTTTTGTCTTGTTAATGTTAGATTTAGCCAAACAGATTGAAATACTTCTGTGACTTTAGTAGTGAAGACTTTATTGTCTGTGGTGGGATGACTTGAGGCTATAAATAAGGTTGTCATGTCTGATGCTGGCTTGCTCTGGGGGATGACCCAGCTAGTTCATTATGAGGTATGAGGGAGAAAGTAAGTACTGAAATAAACGCCTGTGGTGAGGAACAATCTCTATTTTTACTTTAGGAATGATACTTTGAGTTAATATAATAGGAAATGAAGTATTTCCTGATTATTAGGCAGGCGCCTGACTTCAGGCAGTGAATAAACTGCAGCTGGAATTTACATGGATGAAATATTGCAGGATCCTGAGATACTTCTGAATTCTCAGTTGGTTCCTAGTTCTTTGGCTTGCTGCCAGTCAGAAGGAGTTTTTCACTTTCCTATACCCTTAGCTGAAGTTTGAGATGGTTTGAGCTATGTACAGAAATTTGTCAGTTTTTATAATCTTTATTAACTAGTAGTTGTTCTGTACTTTTTTGAGCCCTGTGTGGGTGTTCCCTGACTCTTCTGAGACATTAAGTTTTATCTACAGAGAATTTAAACTCCTTAAAGGCAGAGATTTTTGTTGTTTTTGTTCACTCTGTTGAGTTGCCAGCACCTATAACAGTGCTTGGCAGGTAGTCGGAAGTCTGTAAATGTTTGTTGAATGAAATGTTAAGTTAGAGTCTAGGAATCAGTTTAAGGTAAGTTTTGAGATAATATAGATGACATCACAACAATTCTGGTACTCAAAGCTACCCTGAAATTGTTTGCACTGATGTGTAATGGAATTGAAAATAGTTCATAATTTCCTTTGAGATGGCATAAGCATTGACCCAGTTTGCAAAGCCGTCTAAAGTGGCTGGATTGCATTTGAAGTATAGATACTGAGAATTAAGAGTTTATATAAAGGCCAAGGAGAAAAAAATAGTCAAACGTTACTGTTACATTTTTTGTTTTATACTTTTAATAATAATACATCAATTCAGAAAGGTTAAAAAATATAGAAAAGTAAAAGTCAACCATAATCTTAGTGTATAAAGATGCCCACTGTGTAACATTTTGGTATATTTTTTGTCCTTTTTTCTATGGACTTTAATGGACTTAAAATGTGCCCTTTTTTGTAACATAACTTAGGGTCAAATTACATAGTTTTGTATCTTGCTTATTTTGTTGCTTAACTATCTGTCAACAGAAACTACTTTTTGAATAGTTTTATTCTTCATCAGTTTGAAATGAACCATTTTCGTTGGTTTGGAAAGGTTTTCTTGAGAATATTGTTTCACCTTTGGCTTGTAGCTCAGAAGTTATGACTGCCCATTAGAGGAGGGCTGAAACCTTTATCAATAAGTCAGACATTTTTGAGTTATTGTGTGTATAATATTTTGCATTATTTATAACATTAAATATATTGATATAACTTCATACGGGCTTCCCTGGTGGCTCAGAGGTAAAGAATATTCCTGCCAATGCAGAAGACATGGGTTTGATCCCTGGGTTGAGAAGATCCCCTGGAGTAGGAAATAGCAGCCCACTCCAGTATTCTTGTCTGGGAAATCCCATAGACAGAGGAGCCTGATGGGTATAGTCCATGGGGTCACAAAAGATTCTGACACGACTTAGTGACTAAACAACATAACTTCACAGATTTCCCTGCCTACAGTTATTTGCATTTAAAAAGTTATTCCTTTGAATCCATCTTCATCCATATATTTAAACATACTTTAAAAAGTTGTGAACAGGTGTTATTTTCTAGTTAGGAATTGTATACATGTGTATATGTATACCTGATTTTCAGAAAATGTTGATATTTATATGGAGTGATTGGAGGGAGGGTAAGACCATGTGAGCTCTCACGGAGGGCTCAGAAAATAAGATCGAAGCATCGGAACAACGAGAATTTTGGAATGACAAGGTGGGAACAACACTCCATCACAGTAGAAATAAGTACAGCCAGTTTTGAGCCAGTACAGTATTTTTTACATTGAGAATGGAAAAGACTGAAACTTGTAGATAGGATGGAGGAATGTTAAGAAAGAAAGGGTGAGTGAGATGACTCCCAACTCTTTCTTGGCCCTAGAAAATAGCATATAAGACATAGAATTTGAACTGTAAGGTGAATTTTTAAAAAATTAAAAAGTTTAAGATTACAGTCAGGGTTTGGTTGGGCAGAGAGGAAAGGATTGTGGTGAGTGGGTCATCCGCATGAACAAAGATTTTGGCTTGGAATACGCATGGTGTATGCTGGATTATTGCTTCCCTGGTGGTTCGAGTGGTAAAGAATCTGCCTGCCAATGCAGGAGATGTGGGTTTGATTCCTGAGTCAGGAATATCCCCTGGAGAAGGAAATGGCAACCCACTCCCATGTTCTTCCATGGGAAATCACATGGATAGAGGAGCCTGGTGGGCCACAGTCTGTGGGGTCACAAGAGAGTCAGACATAGCAATAACATGCTGTATTGTTAGCGTCTTGATCAGTATGCTTGGAGTGGAGGATTCTTGTGGATGGGTCCAGATTCTAGAGGACTTTGCATGAATAAAAGAAAAGGTTAGACTTCGTTTGTATAAAGCATTGCTTTTTTTGGTGGTGGAGGGGCACAGTGTTGTTGAGATATAATTTGCCTGTACCATACAAGCCACCCATTTAGAGCGGACAGTTCAGTGGTTTTTAATTTATTCACATCATTCTACAACCATCACTGCAATAAATTTTAGAATCTTTTCATTACTCTCCAAAGAATTCATTAAAATTTCCAGTACCCCGCCCCGCCCCCCTGCCAACCATAGGCAAGTACTATTAGTCTACAGAAATTTGTATAATGGAATAATATAATAAGTGGTCTTTTGTGAGTGATTTCTCTCTGCGTAATTTTTTCATGGTTCGACTATGTTCAAGCATGTTTTAGAACCTTTTTTAAAATTGTTGGAGAATATTCCCGCCATCATGTTTTCTCCCTCTGTTGATGGACATTTGGGTGGTTGAAGCATTTACTGTTGTATATAATTATGAGTGTTTTTGTGTGGATGCATGTTTTGATTTTTCTTGAGTAGATACCTAAGACTACAGTTGTTGGGTTTTATGAGGTAGCTCCATGTTTAACATCTTGAGGAACTGCCAAACTTTTCTAGAGTGACTAGCATTTTATATTCCTACCAGCAAAATATGAAGATTCCAGTACTTGTCATGTTATGTCTTTTTGATTATAGGTTCTAGTGGGTATAACGTAGTATTTCATTGTGGTTTTGATTTGCTTTTCCTTGATGACTAATGATATTGTGCATATTTTTTGTGGACTTATTGCACATTTGTCTTTGGAGAAATGTCTGTTCAAATCCTGTGCCCACTTTTTAACTTAGTTGTCTTTTTATGATTGAGTTGTAAGAGTTCTTTATATAGTCCGGATACAAGTCCCTTTTCAGATACAACATTTACAATGACGTTTTTCCCCCTTCAGTGGGTCGGTCACCTTGTTTCACTTTTACTTTCTTGATCGTATCCTTTGAAGCCCCAGAGCTCTTAATTCTGGTGAAGCCCAATTTACCTGTTTCTCTCTCGTCACCTGCGCTTTTGTGTTGTGTCTGAGGAGGCTTTGCCCAGTTCAGGGTCATGAAGATTTACATCTTTGTTTCCTTCTAAGTTTATAATTTTAGTTTCTATACTTAGGTCTCTGATCCATTCTGAATTCGTATGTATGATGTTAAGTAAGGGTCTAAGTTTATTCTGCATTTGTATATCCAGTTGTTTCAGTACTATTTGTTTAAAAGACTATTTTGTCCTCATTGAATTGTCTTGGCACCCTGTCAAAAACCAGCTGCAATTCTTTTTTATTTATTGGAAAACTGATGATGAAAACAGTAGTTTTGAAGATTTATTTGGTTGAGGTGTGCAAGTTGAAATAAGAAGGAACAGAAAAGATAAGGAGAGAAGGAATGGCATCACAGAACTACTTGAAAAGCTTTCGTAATCCATTAAATGTTTGAGATTTAGTGAGATGTGCTCATTTTTTATGGCTTATTGAGTAAACAGACTTTGACCATTTCTACCTTTTGTATAATGCCTGAAACTATTCAAAAGGAGATTTTGCCTCCTTCTGTTATTAAGGTAAATTCGTATTAGGCAGTGATAAGTTTGTAAGAAAGTATGGGCATTTGACTACTTTGCTGCCTTGTCAAGAATTGAAATTATTAGTTAAAAATTCTTGGGTTATTGTATTTCACATAGAATGTTCTACCTAATGTGTTTATGTAATTTTCAAGTTAAATTTGATGATTTATTTATATCCTCAGGCTATCCTAATGTATATATTATTGTAAGGAAACAAAATAGAGAAATAACAGCTATCCTCTGTCTAGTAGGATTTTGTTTTTTTTAACTGTTTAGGAAAAGACCACATTAAAGAAGAAACTCTATAACCTTTCAGGTCTGATGAAAACAGGGTTTATTTGCTTTGGATGAAGATTTTTCACACAGTTTCTTTAGTGACTTGAAATATTACGGTGTGGGAATGGGGTTGTTGATTTTTAAAGATTGTATTTATTTCCCTTGTGACTCAGCTGGTAAAGAATCTGCCTGCAATGCAGGAGACCTGGGTTCAGTCCCTGGGTTGGGAAGATCCCCTGGAGAAGGGAGAGGCTACCCACTCCAGTATTCTGGCCTGGAGAATTCCATGGACTATACAGTCCATGGGGTCTCAAAGAGCTGGACACAACTGAGCAACTTTCACTTTCACTTAGCTTAGCTCTTACTAAATATGCAAAGGAAGTAGGTCTTAATTACCCTATGTGGAATTTTGAGGACATCGATAGGCTAATATGTCATATTCAGCTGATAACTTCTAATATTATGTTGTTGATCTTTTGCGGAACTAATAGAATTTGGAACCAGTCCAACTTTCTGAGGTAACTGCTGTTCGACAAACAGACAGCAGAGTACTTGACCTTAGCTTATTACCCTATATGCTGTGCCTGGGTCAGTGTACTTGAATGTGGTACATTTTAGGCAAGGCAGTGAGAGCTGAACGCTGTTCTGGAAAGTCAGTGATTTCATTCTTGACCTTCTTTAAAAAATCATAATTAAAAAATCTAAGCATGTAAATATGCAGTAGCTTATTTTCACATTACATAAATCTCCTTTGGGGGTCTCCTGATCTAATTTTCTGGCCCCTCCCTCAGGGGCATTTGTTCAGGGGCTAAGGGAGATGAGGGTGACTTACCTAAGCATCTGGTTTATGCCAGCTCAAACTGACCTGATAGCTTTAATAACATGCACACTTGACCTACTGGTGGGGTAACCAAAGGTCCTTTTCCTCCTGTCATGGTTCTGGTTTGCATGGTAAATTATATGGTCATCCTACCCAGTAACGGGCTTCCCTTGTGGCTCAGCTGTTAAAGAATCTGCCTGCAATGCAGGAGACCTGGGTTTGATCCCTGAGTCGGGAAGATCCCCTGGAGAAGGGAAAGGCTACCCACTCCAGTATTCTGGCCTGGAGAATTCCATGGACTGTAAGAGTGCATGGGGTCACAAAGAGTTGGACACGACTAAGCAACTTGCACTCACTCACTTACCCAGTAACGATTATGTGGCTTAGAAAATTAAGTGTTTATGTTATTTCTAAGTATGTTGCTAAAATGCTTTGTGAGGCAGCAAAACCTTTTATATCGATTGGTGCAGTAGTTTGTATTTGATGTTACAGTTATTGTAGAGGTCATTGGCACCAGCATGTGAACTAAGTAGGAACAGAGTATCGTCAGCTCGCTAAATAAAAAGATCGACTTGACTTGACTAAATTTAGACTTGGAGAAAACCTGCCAAAATAGTAGGGTGTGTCCCCTTCTGTCTCTCACCTCCTTCCCCTATAGTTACCGTCCTCCCTAACCAGGTAAAGTGGTCAAGAATAGGAAGTTAGCATTGATAAAGTGTTTTCAGCTAAGCTACAGACCTTAATAGAATTTTTACCAATTTTTCCACTATCCTTTTTCTGTTCCAGGATCGCACACTGCATTTAGTTACTATTTTTGCTTAGTTTCCTCTAGTCTGTAATTGTTTCTCTGTTTTTCTTATCTTTCATGACTGATGCCTTTGAAGGTTACTAATCAGATATTTTGTAGAATGTCTCTCAGTTTGGATTTATTTGATGTCTTCTCCTGATCAGAATGAGGTTATAATTTTGATAAGGATACCACAATGCAAATGCACCCTTTCCTAGTATATCAAGAAGTTCACCTTGTCAATATGGAATGGTCAATATGAAATGGTTACTTGGTTAGATTGATCTTTCTGCTGTGGAGGTACAGTCTCACCTTTATAATAAGTATCTTGTGGAAGACTTAGCAAATGCTGGTTCTCTTCAGACTTTGGCCCACTAATCTTAGTAACTGGTGGATATTACATGCAACATTTATTAAGTTTGTGGATGCTTAATTGCGACTTTCTAATTCTCTCTTCCCTTCTACATGTATTAATTGTAATTCTGCTGTGAGGAGGAGCTCTCCTCCATGTATTATTATATATTCTATTATATATTTATATGATCACTGAGTCATGGATATGTATCATCATTATATGTTTTATTGCTCAGATTATTCCAACTTTGGCCATAAGGAGTTCATTCAGATTGGCGCCTGTGTTTTTCCACCCAGCTAGCAACCTTTTTTTTGGCTGTGCTGTGCATCTTGTGGTATCTTAGTTCTCCACCAGGAAATTGATCCCAGGCCCCTGCCAGCGAAAGTACAGAGTCCTGCCCACTGGACTGCCAGGGAATTCACCCGTCCCCTGCCCCCTTTTAAAAGCATTTCTTTACTTTCTGGCAGCACAAGATGTTTCAGGTTCATATTGTATTTTCCCTGCCTCAGTGCTGCAGTCAGCCGCTTCTCCAGGAAATCCTGAGTCTTCTTCCTGGAGAATGTTGTTGGTGACCAAGCTCTAGGCCTAGTTGTGTTCAGTGTTAGTAGCATGTCTTTAACCCACTCCAGTATTCTTGCCTGGAGAATCCCGGGGACGGGGGAGCCTGGTGGGCTGCCGTCAAGGGGTCACATAGAATCGGTCATGACTGAAGCGACTTAGCAGCAGCAGCAGCAGCAGCATGTCTTTGCTTCTAGGCCCTTTCAGCAGACAACATTAGGGAACATATGTACACTGACCCCCTCACATACACGTTATCTGTATTTCTGTGTTTATATGTACATTCGAGTCCACCTTAGTGCCACGTGGTTTGTTTTAACATTCCCCTTTCCCTTGTTTATTAAATATCTCTAGAGAAACCTGGCTCTCCATATTTATAATCTTCTCACTTCATTGTACACATAAAAGAGTTTAGGAATTCCTAACGCTTTTCTTCTACTTTTGGTTTTGATTGTTTGTTTTGAGTATGTGAAACATTACTCTGGTTCCAAGAGTCAGAATTATATTAAAAAAGAGAGATGAAAAATACAGAGAAGTATTACTCCTCCTATTTATGCTGCCCAGTGTCTGGTTTCCCCTTCTTCTTTTTTTTAAACTAATCTTCTGTCTCTCTTTTTCATTTATTTTTGACTGTATGGGGTCTTCGTGGCCTCGTCGGGCTCTCTGGTTGCGGTGGTTGAGGGCTGCCCTCCAGTTGTGGTGGGAGGGCTTCTCATCGCAGTGGCTTCTCTTGCTGCAGAGCACAGGCTCTAGGGCTCGAAGGCTTTCAGCGGTTGTGTCTTAGGGGCTCCAGCGCATGAGTGGCTGTGGCACATGGGCTTAGTTGCTCCACGGCATGTGGAATCTTCCTGGACTAGGGTCAAACCTGTGTCCCCTGCCTTGGCAGGAGGTATGTTAACCACTGGACCACCACGGAAGTCCTGTTTCCCCCTTCTTTTCCACCTATACTTGGAGGTAACCTATTTCTTAATTTCTAGTTTATCTTTGCTGTATTTCTTTTACACAAATGAGTAGATACCTGTGTATTTTCTTTTATCTCTTTTCTTACATGAAGATAGCCATGTTGTTATGGTAAATCCCATAATCTCCTTGAGTTCCAGTTTTCCCACCTGTAAAATGAGGAAAATCTTACCTCTCTCCTTTTCAAAGGGTTTTGATACTGATTGAAATAATGAACGATAAAATGCTTTCTAAACTTTATGATGGCCTTTATAAGGCAACAAGCAGTGTTAGTGGTTTCTGTTCAGGGAAAGGACTTGACTTATTTGACCTTGTAACACAGTATCAGAAGCTTTTGTTACTGTGAAACAGTTTGGGAATTAAAACAAAGTTTTTGTTATTCTAGTGTTTCAGTATTCATTATTTTTTACCAATTTTCAGTATGGCTTTAGGTCATCACAGTGTATCCTGTGTAATTATCTAGTTTTATATTTGAGCTTGACGAGCATCTGAATTCCCCAGCAGTCACGTTTTTAATTTATATTAAAACTTGGTCAGATTTTAAAAGTATTCCTTCTATTAGCAGAGTAGTTAAAAGAAGGAAATGTGTACAGCTTTTTGTTATTGTTCCTGTCTTGTTTCACTCCCAGAGATGTGAATTTGAATTTGAAGGGCTTTTTATGTTTACGTCCTATTGGGAACTGCAGGTCCAGTGTCTTTACTTCACATCTGACAATTTGATTTAGTCAGAAGATGTATGTATTTCACATTCTTTGAGTTTGCCTAAGAGTAAATTCTTTTGATGAGATTTGAAGTCAGAGATGTACTCTAGTTACCCCTGTAGAACTCATGGACAAACCACCTGCCTTGTTTTTTATTGTTAAATTTTGAATGCTAGGTCTGGTGAATTGTTTTACTTGAAGGAGCTTAACTGAAATAGAAATTTAGTCATTGAATGTTTCAGTTTATATGCACTTTTAAAATAACAATCCCCTTTCTTCACGTAACCATATATTCATCACAGAGTCTAGGTACAAAAAGTAAGTCTCCACATGCTTTTAGTGAAATTAAGGCTTTGGTCTATTCATAATAGTGCTGTGTATGAAAATGCCTGTCAGTGATAAGGACAGTTGTGAGAAGCTGCCAACTGGCAGGTGGCGGAATAGCCTTCACAAACGTACTGCTGGTCACTCTTCCTAGTTTTTCTCAGAGTATTTGGAGAGGCAAGTCATTTTTCTTTTGTATTCCAGAAACATGTTTGTGAAAGTAGCTTAGTTGCTGTTCAGCAGAAGGCTCCACTCAGTGGAAGAGGGCACCTGGTGATGGCAAGGTTAGGGTGGTCAGGGGAGAAGGAAAGAGCCAACGGGATCTGGAGAAGAGCCTGAGACATAGAATGGAGAAGGGAAGTATTGGTCACTGTTTTGATACCATAAATTAAGCTAACAGTCCCTGAAGCTTAGTAGGCACAACAATTATTATTAAGTGAACAAGGAGCAAGTTTTATTAAATAATAGTATGTGCTAGCTGGTGAAGGAGATATAAAACAAACCCGAGGTTTGTGCTCTCTGCCTCTTACATACTCTAGTCAGTTAAAAATTTAAGCTGCTTTCTGAATGGAGGCAAGGAGATGAGAGGCCTGAAGATGGCTGAGGACTAGAGGAATAGGAAGCAGGACTTGGGTAGGCAGAAGGGGAAGGACATTTTGGGAGGAATGGCAGAAGACAGTTGGAGGATGCATTTATAGCAGATAGGAAATGGTGCATGTTGTGTTTGGGGTAGTCAGAGAGCTGGTTGATTGAAATGGAAGACAGTGAATGTGCAGTGTAACAATCAATCTGTACTTTTATCTTGTAGCAGGTGGAGGTTTTTGGAAGACCATTAACATGTTTGGTCATTCAATTTAGTTCAGTTCAGTTGCTCAGTCGTGTCCGACTCTGCTACCCCATGAATCACAGCACACCACGCCTCCCTGTCCATCACCAACTCCCGGAGTTTACCCAAACTCATGTCCATCGAATCGGTGATGCCATCCAGCCATCTCATCCTCTCTCGTCTCTTTCTCCTCCTGCCCCCAATCCCTCCCAGCATCAGAGTCTTTTCCAATGAGTCAACTCTTCACATGAGGTGGCCAAAATATTGGAGTTTCAGCTTTAGCATCAATCCTTCCAATGAACACCCAGGACTGATCTCCTTTAGAATGGACTGGTTGGATCTCCTTGCAGTCCAAGGGACTCTCAAGAGTCTTCTCCAACACCACAGTTCAAAAGCATCAATTCTTCAGCACTCAGCCTTCTTTATAGTCCAATTCTCACATCCATACATGACTATTGGAAAAACCATAGCCTTGACTAGACAGACCTTTGTTGGCAAGGTAATGTCTCTGCTTTTGAATATGCTATCTAGGTTGGTCATAACTTTCCTTCCAAGGAGTAAGCATCTTTTAATTTCATGGCTGCAATCACCATCTGCAGTGATTTTGGAGCCCCCAAAAATAAAGTCTGACACTCTTTCCACTGTTTCCCATGAAGTGATGGCACCAGATGCCGTGATCTTAGTTTTCTGAATGCTGAGCTTTAAGGCAACTTTTTCACTCTCCTCTTTCACTTTCATCAAGAGGCTTTTTAGTTCCTCTTCACTTTCTGCCGTAAGAGTGGTGTCGTCTGCATATCTGAGGTTATTGATATTTCTCCCGGCAATCTTGATTCCAGCTTGTGCTTCCTCCAGCCCAGCGTTTCTCATGATGTACTCTGCATAGAAATTCAACAAGCAGGGTGACAGTATACAGCCTTGACGTACTCCTTTTCCTATTTAGAACCAGTCTGTTGTTCCATGTCCAATTCTAACTGTTGCTTCCTGACCTGCATATAGGTTTCTCAAGAGGCAGGTCAGGTGGTCTGTTACAAGGTGAAGATTGTGCTGAATGGGTTGAGATGATCAAGAGGCATGGAGATTGTATGCTGGGTCCATTAAAGATTTTTCCAGGGTTTTTCTGCTGTACATCGAGTCTAGAGGGAACTGAAAAGGAAAGGATGATCATATCATTCTTTTTTTTTTTTCCAATAATAGAACTATTTTATTAAACATATGAACATACTTATTTTGTACAACACGCATTTCTTTCTTTCCTCTGCCCCAGGAAGCCAGCGCTCTAGAGCCCCATGTTTATAAAAACACACTTTGGCAGCTACTATGACAAGGTGAAAAAAGTGCAATTCCGAAAGTGACAACACAGCCAAAGTGGGGAACAGAAAAGGCAGAGGGGAGTGGGCCCAGCGCTGCTCATCTTCTCTCAAGAGGCAACAATTTAAGAATAGAAACTCTTGAGCAGTATTTAAGTAGTACTGCCCAGCTCTCAGTAGCATCTCTCTTTCAATTCCATTTATCTTGGTGTTGTAACTAACTAATCTGTTACTTCTTTAAGAAATTCTGCCCTGGTTTATATCCTTTTCAGTGGGCCATATCCCTTTGAGCTTCAAAAACACAGAAGTCGCTCAGTCGTGTCCGACTCTTTGCGACCCCATGGGTTGTAGCCCACCAGGCTCCTCGGTCCATGGGATTTTCCAGGCATGAATACTGGAGTGGGTTGCCCTTTCCTTCTCCTCATCCTTTTTTTTGTCTGCAGTTTTTTGCAAGCACTGAGGGAGGGGATCCCTTGACTTAAGAGGGTAGGGTGGGAGAGAGCTTGGGAGGAATGAGGGAAGAGGCTTACTGGAGAAAGGGATATTTCTAAACTTAAGCTGGAAGGATGAATGAGCCATATGAAGGATAATGGTAGGACAAGGAGTATTTCAGCCAGGAATCAGCACGTGGAGAGACTCAGGACAGTGATAAATGGCTTGTTTATCATTGCTGAGACAACAGTTGGGAGGGGAGAAGTGGATAATCAGAGGCTGGTGGTGGTGGTGGTCTAGTTGCTAAGTGGTGTCCAGCTCTTTGCAGCCCCGTGGACTGTAGCACGTTAGGCTTCTCTGTCTGGATTTCACCCAGGTGACCGCGAGGCGCCATCAGAGCTATAAGCTGGGGAATGATGTGGCCAGATTGTGTTTTAGAAGGGTCATTCTGGAAGGTTGTTAGGAGGGAGGACCTGATTATCTAAGTTTAGTAAACAGTTAAAATCCAAGGTTGATAATGTGAGTTACAATTTTTACTTGGGACTTTTAAGGTAGATTGTATATGCTTTTCCTAAGGGTGATTTTCAGTTTGTTTACTTTTTTTGTCTGCAGTTTTTCAGATTTATGAACTATATATAGATAGGTTTGTTCAAGAGGCTTGGAGCTAGGCAAATTTCCAGGGTTGTTCCCCAACCTGCACGTAAAGATCACTTGTACTTCATTTTAAAAAACACGTATAGTTATAGTTCTAATTTAAGTTTCACGCTTTGTTTACAGTTAGTGCATGGTTAGTAACAGGTTCATAGCAGATAGCTTGTCAGTTTATAGTTTAAAAGCCATATTGTCTTGGTACTTAAGTAAAGGCTTTTCTTTACTTAATAGTGAAAGTACCTGCTGGCTAGCTAACAGGGCATCTTTTGTCATAGATACATATGTACTGCATATATCTATATTTCCTTGTTAGTTCAGCTCGGAATTTGAAATATTAGGTTAATTTGACTGCCTTAGAAATGAAAAGGAAATTATTATGGTGTAATGCCTAGATGGGACTTCCCAGGTGGCTCAGTGGTAAAGAATCCACCTGCCAGTGCAGGAGAAACGGGACACGTGGGTTTGATTCCTGCGTCAGGAAGATCCGCTGAAGGAAGAAATGGCAACCCACTCCAGTATTGTGGTCACAAGCAGTTGGACATGGCTGAGCGACTGAGTGTGTGCACACACACGCACGTATGCACACAATGCCTGGATAAGCCATTGGATGTGAAACCAGAAAGCAGGAGTTGTTTCAGTCCAGTACTTTATTGGAAATCACAACTTTGAAAAATATACTTGGAAAGGATCTTTCTTACAACAGAAAGATTCTTAAAGATGAAACACCTTTGATTCTGAGAAGTGAAACTGAGTTGAACCAGAACTGGAGAAGGTAATTCCGTTGAGTTTCAGGTTATTTGGCTTCTCTGACTGTCAAAAAAGATTAGTAATTCATATTTTATCCACTTGTTTTCAGTTCCTTTGAATAAGCACTGAATAATGCTCTAGTTAACTATATTATGTGGTTTAAAAAAATCCTCTTATTTTTCTTATTGGAAGCACATTTTCTTATGTTTGAACATGTATCACAGTAGTAGTCTAATGGGTTATTGCAATCAGAGACACACTCCTAGTTGCAAGAATGGTTTTGGAATGCTCTTTTAGACACATTATTTTTGCTTTGAGAAAAGAGATTGTTCACTGTGCTTTAGGAGCTGGTAGCTAAGTCTGATGCTTCTTAGCCCTTAACTAAGAAAAATGGAGCTTGGACAATAGGTGGTTTTATAGGCCTGTGAGACCCAACAGCATGTTCAGCAGTGTAAACAATGGCAGCTGTCTTTTGCTGGCTTGTCTGTTGTTCGAAGTGCAATGAAACTGCTTCTCACAAATGGCTTCACCTGCTGACTCATCTTCCAACCCCTAAACAACCATAGGGTCCAGCATTATTTAATGCTGGGATTGAGAATAAAAAGAATCCAAGTCTTAGAATGTGAGGGTAGGAATGGATCATGGAAATCTTTTAACTCAGCCCCTTCTCAGATGGCCTCAACTATTAGAAAGAGCGGTCATGATGGCGGATGCCATATTTAGTAGTTATAAGAATTAGTAATACTGCTATTCAGAGTGCCATTAGGATCTTCTTGAATGATTGAGGACTCTTTTCTGTATAGAAATCCCTGAGATGTTTTTTAGCTTTTAAAAAAAAAAATAACACTTTATTCTGAAAGTGGCTGTAAGTCACTGGTACAGGGGCCGCACATGTTTAGTTCCTGCTGTATACAGTAGGAGGACTGCGGGGAGAAGTAAAATGAAAGATGGACATTGTGAAAATCTTCCAATCGAATTAGAAAATAGATATGAGAAAGGAGTGGGGAATATTTAGGAGTCAACTTACTAATGAGTGAATACTGACTGTGTGAAAGAAGCTTTTATAAATTTATGTGAGCTCTTAGAGCGGTGGATGCAAAAAACTCTGTTGTGGAAGTGAAAACTCCCCATATATTTTAATTTTAAAGATTGGAAACTATGTTCCAAGAAGCTGACTCAAAATTTCCCCAGAAAACAGTGAAATCCAATGACTTAAAATGGTGGTTCTCAGATTTTTTTTCTCCCCTGTACATTGTTAAATATTATTGAGGACATTTTTAAATATTTTTGAGGACCTCAGAGAGCTTTTCTTATGTGATATTTGTAATATTAGACAATAAAGAAAAATTAAAAATAACCACTTAAAAAAAAAGACAAATCCATTATGGGTTAACTTAGTTTGAAAAATGAAAAATAACCATTTTTCAAAAGAAAAATTAAAAGAGTAGCATTTTATATTTTTGCAAATCTCTTTATAGTGGAATAAAACATAACTATTATCTGCTTCTGCATTCATTCTGCTATACAGCGTTTTGTTTGAAGGAGCTTGGAAAGGAATATTTTAATGTCTTTCTCAGATAATTGTGGATATTCTTTATTATTATAAGGAAACTTGACAGTGGTAGTTTCTTAAAGGTTAATTTCAGTTTGGAACCTGAAACCATGTCCATGAACTTTTGATGCACTTAATTGGTTTGTATTGTACTTTGAATGGATCTTCTACCCAAGCATGATTTTGTAACATCATGCATTGGTTGTCTGGAAGACAGTTCAGTTCAGTAAGTTATGCAGATTTTTCAAATGTTGATGTATTTCATTACACAGTATTTGGGAAGCTTTTGAGCTTACGGTGGTAGGTACCAACTCAGCTGTGACTTGTGAAGCGTGGAAGGGTTATTGAAATTGCATTAGAAACCAGTCTTTGGGTTGTAGGGAAATGGATTTCATTTTCATGAAGAAGCTTCGTGTTGATGGCCCTGAAAATGAGGCATTTTATTATCCTTGTTCCTTTTCCTGGTGTTAGCAGGTTTGACTCATTCATTTAAGGAATACAGAACTGGAAATAGTTGCCCTTTTCAAATAGATTTGTTAACCTGGAGGAGTTTCTGTGATGGAATGTGCAGGTGTACTTCTGAGTGTTGCTGCTCTAGGTGTTTAGTTTCCTGTCAGTTAAAGATCTGGGAGTCTTTAGGATCTCTTCTAAGCCTTTTTATTTCCCCTCCTCAAACAGTGTCCATTTAGAGTCCTGGGTCCTGGATCAGTTCTTTTTTTTTTAAAGTTTTGTCTAATGCCACAACTAGAATTTCTTTGAAACCTTCATTTATTTTATTTATTTTTAGCTGTTGCTGGGTCCTTGTTGCTGCATGGGCTTTCTCTGATTGCGGTGAGTGGGGCCTACCCTGGTTGCGGTGCGCGGGCTTGTCATTGCAGTGGCTTCTCTCGTTGCGGAGCGCAGGCTCTAGGGCGTGTGGGCTTCCGTAGTTGTGGCTCCCGGGCTCTAGAGCACAGGAGTTGCAGCACACGGGCTTTGTTGCTCCTTGGCATGTGGGATCTTCCCAGATCAGGGATCGAACCCGTGTCTTCACATTGACAAGTGGATGTTTTACCGCTGAGCCACCAGGGAAGCCCCTGGATCAGTTTTACCTCACAGAATTGCTTTTATTTCTTCCCAGGCTCTGCCACTGTCTTCCTTTAAATTTATTCTCTTTCACTAAATAGGTATCTAGGATGAGACAGAGACTAGAGTGAATCTATTTTCCAAGTGGGTGGGTGAGACAGCTTGACCTAGGATTTTGCTTCTTGTGCCCCTTGGTGATAAACAGAAATTGGGCTGCTGTTGTATTAAACTTTGTTAAGGTTCTAAGGAATTGCTTCAACATTATATCCAAGGATTGGATATAATGGATTGGATATAAAGGATTGGATAGGATAAAATCAGCCTAGGTTTTTTTGTTTTAATATCATCTGGCTTTTACAGTATTGTTCTTTGACATCCAGTGTTCAAATAAAATTCTGATTGTTGTCATGTCATCATGTATAATAGCAAACCTTTTGAAACATTCTAAAGGCCTAGTAATAGCGTTCTGGGCAAATTCTGGGCTCAGTATGCATTGAAATTCCATGTAACCCTTAAAAATCTTGCGGAACACTTACTGAGATAACAGCATCCACATTTATTCTATGGAAGCCAGTTAAAAATAGCATGTGTGATCTAATTTTATCTTAAAAAATATATTGAAAAGGTTCTTGCTTATATAGTGGTATTCATAGGGCTATTTCTGGTTGCTGTTGAAATTGGGTGACTTTCATTTTATTTTCTCTGCTAAGTCATTTTTGTTTACATTAACCATGTATCACTTTTATAATCAGAAAAGTAAAGCAGTTTCTGTTTTGAAAAATGAAACTTAGCTAAAATGTGACTCCTTGCAAGTTCCTCAGTTCAGCAAAGACATCATATTAAGAGCATGAAGAGGATTTAAAATACATTTGTAAATTTTCAAGAGGCAATCAAGGGAGAGACGGAGCTTTTTTAAATTATTAAGTAAAAACTTGTGAATTATGTTCTTTAAGCCTTCTGATTTAAATTGATCTTTGCCATAATAGCAATACTTGTGCTGATCTTCCTAAATTTGTCTTCATGACACTAAGAGAAGTGATTTAAAGTGTTTTAAAAGAGACATCATTGGGGGAAAAAAGCCTTATTTTTAACCATGTGGCAGATTAGGGCAACGTTTTTTAATGATACTTCTTATTTATTATGGAGTTTCCTTTTTAGAGTCCTTAGCCATCTTGTCCTCACTGTCCTGGCTTTCATCTGGGGCTGCAGCAGGGCTGAGCCAAAAATGGCTGCTGCTGCAGCATGGCCAGGCAGGGCATAGGACTGGGCTGCGGTGGCTCCTGTGATGGAGCAGGAGAAGCCTGCTCGAGGTCGGGATTCTCTTAAAGCTTGTCGCCAAGAGAATTGGACTTTTCTCATGGAGGAGATAGCACATTGCAGATGCTGCTGTGGAGAGGGAATGCCACTGTGCATTGGGATTTGTCGCCTTAGCAGGGGAACCACCCATTCTCTGCAGGGGTGAGAAATCTTAGCATATGCTGTCGTTTTGCTGAGCAGGACTGGCCATTTTTAAAAAGCAACAAGGCTTACCTGTTGGTTTCAGTTGATGACTGAGAAGTGTCCAGAATGATGGTGATTTCTGGCTCGGTGGATAAATTTACTAAACGAGTAGCTTTTCCCTCAGAGACATAGTGGGGTGGCATAGAGTAGGGGATTAAAATGGTCTGTCCACATGTGACGTGCAGCTTGTGTGAGGAGCATTGTATCACGTCAGAAGTAAATCTCAAATGTTGGGTGAAAGATGTGCAGTGGTTTGAAGAAGTGAAGTTGCTGTGTGTGCTGCTCAGGCTGCTTCCTAGAGGGAATTTGCACTGCCATTGGGATGGGGCCTGTTTGTGCCTGAGGTCCTGTCCTTTCTGCCTGTGGCTGGAGGCGGACAAGGTGTAGGAACTCTAGAATAGGCTGCTTAGCAACCAGGAAGATACGCTGTATCCCCTATGTCTGGATGAGTAACACAAAACTTCATTCATTTTTCTTTTAATATGATGAAGAGAAAAGGCTTTAAAAAAAACCCAGAAAACTCTTGCAGAAAAGCCATTTATGATCGCTAAAATTCACAGGGAAAAAAAGAAAAATTGCTTGCAACATTACCACCCATGGATAAAAATTGTTAGCATTTTTACATATATTTCCTTGGAGGAATTTTTAAAATGTACGTATATATTTATACATGTGTTGGCATATATATATTTATGTGCATATATTCATGTTTGCATAGCTTCAAATCATACTGTGAACATTTATTTCACAGTATGAAATAGTACACTATTTTAATATATTGATATATTCCTGTCTCAATAAAGATTTTGAAAGAACTTCCTTAATGGTTTTATAAAATTTCTGTATATGGCTGTACCACATATACTTAAAACACATTCCTTATCACTGGATTATTCGGTTAACAATTTTGTCATTAAAAGAAATGCTGAGACAAATATCTCTGTGTGTAATGTTTTTCAATATTTTAGATATTTTTTTGATAAAATAAAACACTGGATCAGCAGGTGTGAACATTGCTGTATTTTTACCAGTATTAAATATTCTAATCTTTTAATTTTTGTAAATTTGATAGGTAAAAATTATATAGTTTTAATTTGCATTCTAGACTATTTTTTTTAAGATTTAGTTTTCTCCCATGCTTATTAACTTTTATTTATTGCTTTGAAAATTACCTGTTTATGGCCTAGTTTCATGTCTTGATTGAGATCTTAGTTTCAAAACTTAGATAATACGTGTCTGTTGTATAAAGAATACAAATTATATTGACTTAAACATCTGTATTATAAATTTAAAAATGTGAAAAACCTTCCATTTCCATTGTTAGAGGCTATCACAGTTGAGGATTCAGCCCTGTCTCTCCTTACTGATCTTTTTGTATGCATTTACAAATTGAAAGAGGAAGTGGAAAAGGGAGGAGAGTCAGGGAGAGGGAGAGAGGTGGAAGTTTTTAGAGGATGGACTCTGGAGCTGGACTCTGTGGTTTGCATCCTAACTGCTGGAAATGTGAAGTGAGACCTGGAGTCCTGTAGACAATAGTCCCAGCTCCTATGATTTAATGTCTGTGTACCTTGGGAAAGCAGTTTAACCTTTTTGTGCCCCAGTGTCCTCATGTATGGAGAAGGAAATGGCAGCCCACTCCACTGTTCTTGCCTGGAGAATCCCATGGATAGAGGAACTTGGTGGGCTACAGTTCATGAGGTTGTAGAGTTGGACACAGCTAGAGCGACACAGCACGCACATCCTCATGTGTAAATGCTAATTATAGACTCTAGTGCCTAAGATTGTTGTGAGGATTAAATAGTTGTGCATATAAAGTGCTTAACATGGTACCTAGCAGCTAGTCAC
This sequence comes from Bos indicus, assembly GCF_029378745.1. NCBI lineage: Eukaryota > Metazoa > Chordata > Mammalia > Artiodactyla > Bovidae > Bos > Bos indicus. The sequence continues at coordinate 131,256,810 of NC_091761.1, forward strand.
AAATAGCTATTATTATTTTTATATTATTGGTAGTTGTATGTTTAATAGGATTTCTCAGGTGGCACAGTGGTAAGAATTTGCCTACCAATGCAAGAGATGCGGGTTCGATCCCTGGGTTGGGAAGATTCCCTTGGAGTAGGAAATGGCAACCTACTCCAGTATTCTTACCTGGAAAATTCCATGGACCTAGGAGCCTGGCGGGCTACACTCCGTCAGGTAACAAAAAGTCTGACATGACTGAGTGACTGAGCATATATTGTTAAACAAGATTATAAGTATGATTATACTTCACATGCTTCGTAATTGCTTTTTTATGTTTCATATAAATCTTTCCCATGTTGATACTTACAGATTGTTCTGTGCCTGCTCAGTCGCTTAGTCATGTTTGACTCTGCGACCCCGTGAGATTATCCTGGCAAGAATACTGGAATGAATTGCGATTTCCTACTCCAGGTTATCTTCCTGACACAGGGATTGAACCTGTGTCTCTTGCGTCTCCTGCATCGGCAGGCTGATGCTTTACCACTGGTGCCACCTGAGAAGCCCAAGGTTTTTAGGTATGTGTGTGTGTCAGAATCTGTAGTGGATATCCTTGTACATATGTGTGAGCATTTAACTTAGATTGAATCCTATAAATAGAATTGCTTAACTGGCGAGTATGTAAATAATAAACATTTGGCAATTACTTTTGTAATATCTGAGAACTTTTTTTGTTTTTGCTCCTTTTTTGGTGTGTGGCAGTTGTGTCTTATTTTATTATTGGAATGTTATCTTGAATCCTTTCATGGTTACTTGTTTTCTGTTGCCTGCACCATCTCTCTCCCTTCAAGATTGGTTCTGTTTATTCCTCTTGGTTCTTTACTTTCTTAATGTCTGGTGATTGTTAGTTTCCATTCATATTTATAAATGAAAGATGAAGTAGAATTTTATAGTTGGCAGATGGATTCACTGCAGTTGAGTAATAGTCCTCAAATGTTGTCTTTAAGTATTATGAGTGGGATCTGATGCCAAGGACATTTTCCTGTATTTGTGCATTTGTTTTCTCTTGGAATAATATTTTTAAAGAAACGTATTACTAATAAAAGTGGACTAATATTGCTTTTAAAAATTGCTAATTAATAGAAGCATATTACTAATAAAAATTCCACTAATAAAAGTGAAATTGGCAGAATAAACCTGTTAATCCATGCTGACAGATTTGCAGTGAGTCAGCATTTTATATATTTGCACACTGTGTTTTGGGAACTTCCTTATGCACAGTATTTTTCAGATATATTGTAGTTATGATTTTGGACTCATATAATAGATACTGTGGAAGTGGAGATCCTAAAATTTCTAAAAATATCCATCTCTATAGGGAATTTGCTAGTTTTTTGGAGAATTCAGGTGTATTTTTACATTTTCATTATTGCATTTGTAGTGGTACTTTCTAGACTTTCTTGCTGAAATGAAAAACTCCTGTGACTTTATTTTTCTCATAGTGAAGTCCTCATCTAATAAACCATTTTAACATTTAACGATAAAATCACTTTAATGATTTGTATAACTGTTTAAACTTTATAATTATCTTTCATTTACTGTAGTTTCTAGCTTTTCAGAATTTCGTGCAATTGGCTAGGTTTTTATGTGTGCCTGTATGTAAACAAAATTAGTATGAGTACCAGATAACTGAATGGTTTCAGTAAGACCGTACCATTCAGACTTGAATATTTGTTTTCCTCAAGTGACATCACTGTGTATATTTATAATTTTGTTTCAAACGAATTAAATTTGATAAAATATGGGGTATAAAATACTGGATACTTTAAGAGATATTGGTGAGGAACACTTAAAAGAAAAAGCAAAACTTTGGAGTTGAACAGACCTAGGTAGGTTATGGTTCTGTGATTTACAATCATGTGATCTTTGGCAGTTCTGTTTGGCAGATCTTTGACACATCAAAACATCTGATGTGTTTTGAGTGTCACTTGCCTTGAGTAATAGGGACTGATGATACCTCACGAGCTGTTTTGTGACTTAAATGAGATCTCTTCAGAATACCAAGTATACTGATTGGCGTGTAGTTGGTACTCAAGAAGTAATGCTAGTATTAATCTAGCCTATTTTAACATTTTTTATTTTAAAAACTAAAAATGAATCACGTATTTATTGTTTTGCAGTCCTTTATTCTGTAATAATCTGGACAAATTTTTGTGTTAATAATAATATTGATCTCATTTTTTGGAAATGATTGGAATTCCTTCGTGTGGGTGTTCCTTAACTTATTTTTATTTAATTCCCTATAATCCATTTGAGTTATTTTCATTTTCTTCTATTATGAAGCTTTGCTAAATGTTCTTATACAAATACTTTTTGTACTTGAATTGGTATTTTGAGGATAAATTAAAAAGTATAGCCCAAAAGGTATGAAAAGAGAAGTATGTCAAAGTATGAAGTAGAACACAAATTATGAACATTAAATATTAGCTATTGTGAGTTTTAAATAGTTGGGTTCCTCATTCCATTTAGATCTTTATTGTTTTTCTATTTTCTTTTTTATGTTTTGCTTTGTATTATTTTGCTTTATTAAATGTGTTCTAATTGGCCACTTTAAATTGTTTTTTCTTTTTTTTTTTTTTTTAACAAAGTGGGGAAAATAAATAGAATGGCAATTATAAAAGGGAACCAGGACTTTTTTGTTAAAACCATAATTTTCTGTTTGGCCAAGGAAATAATACATTTAAAATACTGAATTATATAGCTCATTTAGCATTCTTCTTCCCTTCCTTGTTTGCCAAATAATTTGTTCGTGTTTTCTGTTTTTAGCAAACTTAACAGTTTAAATTTTATTCCAAAAGAAGGTAGTTTATAAAAAAATACATGTAGAAGCAGCTATTGTTTTTAAAAAAAAAAGCTTGAGTATATTTTAAGTGGTACCAAGTGAATACCTGAATTCACTCCTGAATTGAATAGAATTTGGTCTGTTGAAATAGAGAATGCAAGTTTAGATAAGTCAAATTCTTACTTGTTGAAGTGTGAGATTATTGATGAAGTGTGACTTCTTCTATGTCTCATCTGTACTGATTATGTTAGCTCCTAGCAGATGTCTGATAGACAGATATATTAATAGGGAGAATGAAGGATCTTGGAAGTACTAGGGCAGTCTGCAGAACATGAGTCATACATTTCTCACATCTGTGAATGACTGTGAGCTCCTTGAACGCGAAAACAGTCTTCTTTATCTGAGATGATAGTTAGCAAATCACTGGTGGATTTTTAAAAAATGGTAATTTTCTTGAAAATGTGTCGTCTTTATTCCTGACATTTATTGTTGTGGGCTTTCTGGTAATAAATCTTGAAAATATTTTTAGGAAATTAATCTGTAAGTCTGCATAGTTCATTGTCTTTAAGGTTTGTCATTAAATCATAGCTTTTAAAAACAAATATTTTCTTGAAACCTCACAGTTATTGTAAGATGTTTAGACAGGAATGTGTATATAAAATAGGAAATATGTTCTGTGGCACCTTAAGTAAACATAATCTTTATTTTTTTTCTTTTGGTAAAAAAAACAAGCTTAGGTCTGTATATACAGAAAGGAGTTTTATTCTTAAAGAGAAAAGGAATTTCCTGTTATCTATTTATGTTAAATACATAAAACAGGGATTTAGACCTGTTTTATTTATTTAGACCTGTTAATCAGGTCTTACATATTATGTAAATGAAAATAAATTAGTTTAATTATTTGGATTGTACCTTTTTCTGAGAGCTTTAAATACTAGCATGATACTTGTTGGATTTGAAATCTATTCTTTGTTAAGATTGTTGATTTTTAATGATCAAGAAATGAATGATTCCTTTACTTCTCCATAGACATGTCCTTTAAGTTTCATATCTAGATTCATAGTGAAATAGGATTTGGCCGATAACTAGAGGAAGATATTCTTACCTTTTAAAATAGGTTGATTCTGGGACCTGGTAAAATGTTAAAGGGCAAACGAGGCATGGGCAAACCAGGCATGTTTTTTTTTTTTTTTTACAGGTGCCTTTAGTAAATAAACTTTATTAAGTTACTATTGTTTTCATACAATAAAATACATTGATTTTGAGGGCATAATTGGATGTTTTGAAAATTACACACAACAGTATAGTCAATAAAGATAAAATTTTTATATCACCCCAAAAGTTCTCACATATCTCTGCTAAAAAATCCTGCTTCACACCTTTTTAAGTTAATTAATTGGAGGATAATTACTTTTCAATATTGTGATGGTTTTTGCCATACAGCAACATGAAGAACTTAAAATATTTTATTACCGGTATCTGCAGTTAATCACATTGAAAAATTAATGGGCACTGACAGTCTTTATCTGTTTTCTTTCTGTTATGAAGCCCCACGTGGCTTGCCAGGATCTCAGTTCCCCAACCAGGGAGTGAACCTGGGCCATGGCAGTGAAAGCCCAAAATCCTAACCACTCGGCCACCAGGGAGCTCCCAGAAGTGAACTTTTGTTAATCCAGCAAAGTTTATTGTGTGCAAGGCATAGTCCTGCCTCTGTTATTGAGGATTATTAGGATTACCGTAAACCTGCCTAAGATTTTTAAACAGCCATGTATGCTCAGAAGTGAATGTGTTGACATACTCTTTAGTGTACAATGAAGAGAACCCTTGATTTTAACCTGCGTTGTTCCACTGATAGCATGGTACCTGACCCTGAGCTGTTGTGGCACTCCGAGGTGTCAGGAGTCCAGACTTCCATCAAAGCATGCCCTTTGTTGGTCAGGTGACTCCTGTGGTCCAAGAAGGCTGCTCCAGCTCCAGCCTGTAAGCTTGCATCCCAGTTAGCAGGGAGGAGAGAACAAAGAGATCCTTCTTCTCTTAAAGGGCACTTGCCAGAAGACTCATTTACCACTTTTGCTTTTACTGAGGAAGAGAGGAGGAAAAAAAATTGGGGGGCATTGTAGGGGCCTCTGGCAAAGGGGGTTTTTATGAAGCTCTGTGCAGCAGAGTGATGGGCTCATAGTGGAGGGTCCAGTCAATGATCATTTATGTTTTATAATTCAGTTCTTTCAGTACTTTCTATCTGCCGAGTTATTAAAGAAAAGTGAAAGTGAAGTCGCTCACTTGTCTCAGACTCTTTGAGACCCCAATGGACTGTAGTTTACCAGGCTCCTCCATCCATGGGATTTTCCAGGGAAGCATACTAGAGTGGGTTGCCATTTCCTTCTCCAGGCAATGTTCTCAACCCAGGGATCAAACCCTGTCTCCCACATTGCAAGGCAGAAGCTTTACCGTCTGAGCTACCAGGGAAGCTTATTACTCCATTATATATACACCATGGAGATTTAAGGAGGAGGGGGTAACAGCTATACTTGTTAAGACAAAACAGCCTCTTTCTAAATTAGCTCTAATTTTTTTGAGCACACAGTTACTCACATGAGACAGTTAAACAGGAGTTCATTAAAACGCAAAAGGAATCTGTTAGATATTAGCTAGCGGTTGAAAAGGAAGATAGTAAAAAGTAGGTTTCTTAAGGTGCAGTTTGGTCTGAATGCTTCTTATGCAAGTGCCACACACCCACATATAAAAGAATTTTAAAGAATGTAATTGAGTCATAACCCAAATAACACAATTTTATTTTAATAGTGTATTATATTCAACTTTAAGGTACTCAATAATTCTCCAGTAAAATCTTTGTTATGTATGTCAAAGAATGTTGAAATCCTCAGTAATGAACTAGAAGAACATTGGAAATGGATGTAGGATGAATCTTCATTGGAAATTTTCAGCTATTTTTTTCCCTCCACCCCCAAGTTCATTATTATAAAATTGCTCTTTTACTCTGGTATTTTTCAGTTTTTATAAAGTTAATATTTTTGAAGTATAATTTTCTATCATGTCTGAGTAGATATGAATATTGAAATGAATTATAGAAGTAAACAGAACAGAATATATATATATATATACGAAAAAATTTTTTATGATGGTGACTGTAAATTTCCTTTTCCTTTTTGTGTTAACCTAAGAGATCTCATATCATCTGTCATATTTCATTGAAAGAATATTCAGCTGTAATTTGGTATTTTCTGTTTTCATAATGGAGCATAATCAAAGCTTTCTTGTAACTTTAGGTATAAGAAATTAGATGTATTAGATGTCCTTTTCATTATAGGGGACTGGAATGCAAAAGTAGAAAGTCAAGAAACACCTTGGGTAACAGGCAAATTTGGCCGAAGAATTGATGCTTTTGAACTGTAGTGTTGGAGAAGACTCTTGAGAGTCCCTTGGACTGCAAGGAGATCCAACCAGTCCATTCTAAAGGAGATCAGTCCTGGGTGTTCACTGGAAGGACTGATGCTAAAGCTGAAACTCCAGTCCTTTGGCCACCTCATGGGAAGAGTTGACTCATTGGAAAAGACTCTGATGCTGGGAGGGATTGGGGGCAGGAGGAGAAGGGGACGACAGAGGATGAGATGGCTGGATGGCATCACCGACTCAATGGACATGAGTTTGGGTAAACTCCAGGAGTTGGTGATGGACAGGGAGGCCTGGCGTGCTGCGATTCATGGGGTCACAAAGAATTGGATACTAGTGAGCAACTGAACTGACTGATAATAAAGTAGTAAGAACTTAAAGTGCCTTTCTTCCTTCTGTATCTATAGTATTTATAGTTTATGAAAATGGAAATCACTTCATGGAAACTCTGTTGCTTCAGTTTTCTTTCAGGTAGCATTTTCAGAGTGACAGAAGTGACTTCATTTTTGAGAAGTAAATTACTTCTCTCCCCTTAGTTTCACTTTCAGTGTTTATGTTCTAAACTTGTCATTGGAATTACGTGTCCATTGAAGATAACTGGTAAATATTCTGCTTTCAATTTTAGCTGCCTTTATTTGTGACTTAATTGAAGTCTATTCTGACTAGTAGGAATAAATATTCTGACTGTGAGAATAATACATGTGATTATCTTATGGAAAGAAGTAAGCAGCTGCCAATGAAATCACTTAAATAATATATTAGGGTTTGTAAGGAGAAACCTAGGGTCTCGTACACAAGACAGCTTTGATGTTTAACTTAGATTTTCTTGACCTTTTTACTAGTATAATACTTATGATTCCCTTTTAGGTGTAGACTATTTTGACCTTTTAGATAATATGCCATAATTCTGTGAAGAAAAGGAAAGTGTTCTGGCCTTGTGTGCACTCTGCTTTTTCTTTGCCCTCGCCTGCTTGGTTTTCTTCTTGCATCTGTTCTGCTCTGTGGTCTAGTTTAATTCTCTGCACTCAGTCTTTTCCTCTGTAAAACTAACTAACTAGACTAAATTAGTTCCAGAATCCTTTTTGGCCTTTTTATTTTATTAACCGGATTAGGGTAGAGATAGTCATATGTATCCTTTTTTTTTCCCCCACCTTCCTCGAGCATGGGCAGCAGCCCTTTTTTGTTACTAAGGGCTTTCTTTTAGGCAAAATAGGGAGATATGTGGGGGGAGAGGATTAGTTGAAAATCAAACTTTAGCAATAAAGTGTTACCAGAGAAGTCTGAAATATACTTGATACTGGAGACAGCCTTGCAGAAGACCTCCTTTCCTTTGATTGTATTGCTTATTATTGGAATTTGATGCACATTTTAAACTTTTTTCTTTATACCTTTTCTCTTTCAGAATAATCCTGTTAGGAAAAAGTATGAATTAGTAGATTATTCAGGTGCTTCCAGAATCAAGAGACATTCCAGGCAATGTCTAATAGAACTTTCTGTAATGTTGAAAACATTCTGCGTCTACACTGTCCAGTATGCGTGTGTGCTCCTCTGTCCATGGAATTTTCCACAGAAGAGTACTGGAGTGCATTGCCATTTCCTCCCCTAGGGGCTCTTCTCAACCCAGGGATCGAACTTGCATCTCTTGCATCTTCTGCATCGGCAGCTGGATTCTTTACCACTGCTCCACCTGGGAAGCCCACATTGTCAGGTATGGCAGCCACTAACCGAATAGCTACATGTGGCGAGTGGCTGCCAGATTGGTCAGCGTAGCACCATATTGCAGAGAAGGCAATGGCACCCCACTCCAGTACTCTTACCTGGAAAATCCCATGGGTGGAGGAGCCTGGTAGGCTGCAGTCCATGGGGTCGCTAAGAGTCGGACATGACTGAGTGACTTCACTTTCACCTTTCACTTTCATGCATTGGAGAAGGAAATGGCAACCCACTCCTGTGTTCTTGCCTGGAGAATCCCAGGGACGGGGGAGCCTGGTGGGCTGTCGTCTGTGGGGTCACATAGAGTCGGACACAACTGAAGCGACTTAGCAGCAGCAGCAGCACCATATTGTCCATTCAACCAGCAGATTTTTTTGAGTACTCAGAAGATATGCCTAGCATTGTGTTAGGTGCCAGAGGTATGAGGGTCCTGCAATATGGTGAGAGAGAGATGATTAAAGACATAAGTATAATACGTCTCATAGTTGCTACATTTATAAAAAAAGGAAAAACAGCACAGGGAGTGTAGATAGTGGTTCTTAGCTAGTACAGGCTGAGGGTGACACTCTTATGTCAAAAGTTGTATTGGGTCTTCCCTGGCGGCTCAGTGGTAAAGCATCCACTTGCCAGTGCATGGGACATGGATTCGATCCCTGATCTGGAAAGATCCCACATGCTGCAGAACAACTGAGCCTGTGCGCCACAACTGTTGAGCCTGTACTCTAGAGCCTGGGAGCTGCAACTCCTGCAGCCCGCACGCCCTAGAGCTCATGCTTCACAGCAAGGGACGCCCCTGCAGTGAGAAGGCTGTGCACCAGGAGTAGAGGAGCCCCTGCTCACTGCAACCGGAGAAAAGCCCAGCACAGCACCCTCTCCCCCCAGAAATTGTATCAGTTATCCCCTTGTGTTGAGCTCAAGTCAGTCCTTGTGTTTCAAGATCATCAAGGGATGTGGAACCACTTGGTTATTATTATTTTTGAGTGTACAGGGTCAGCTCTAGTATTTTTGTGCTTTAACTCTGGAACCTGTATAGAATTGATAGGTCTTCATTGTTTATGATGAGATGAACTGTTCCTGTTGTGAAAATCTGTAAACAGAACTGTAAATCTTTAAGGCTGTTTGCCTAAAGTGGTTACTTTTAAGTGGGTGCGGTTTATGTAGTTTTTCTAAGGCCAAGTCTTGCTCTCAAATAACGTTTTGTTTGTTGTTGTAATATTGCTGGCAAGTCGGCTGTCTTGGTTCTATAATTCCTGGATATACATATTATGGAGATCTTTGGGTCAAATTTCCTGGGCTTTGGGACTTCTACATATGAATATTCAGTGGAAGAGTAATAGTTCTTTATCTTCTTTAGGAGTGATCTTTATCTGAGTTCTAGAGATAAAGGAATGCCTGTCAAGTCCTTGGGCCCCAGGATGTCGTTATAATCTCTGGGTCCACTTACAGTCTCTCTGGTTTGATTTATTTAGAACCTTCTCTGCCATGACTTGGGGGAGGAGGGCCTTTAGAATTCTCTTTGCTCTTACTCTAGTACTTCGGGTGACTCTGGAGGAACTCAGAAAAGTGTGAGACAAGTGCCTAAAGAATGAATTTTCACGGCCCCTCTAGATACTGAAGAGCAAGAGCTTTGACTTTTAGCCCCAGGGGACAGATTCTATAAAGAATGCACTTTCAGGTAATTTAAATGAATTGTACTCATCAGTAAATGCCTTGTTTTTAGGACGTTTTGAAGTTTGTTTCTCTGTAATTCTTGTAAAAAGAGCTTGGGTTTGGTTTTGATTTCTCGTGTAACTCAGTTTGAGGAGGAGGAACATTTTTATTGCTTATTAATCTAGAAAAATAGAGTTTGTGGTTTCAGTTTGTTGGGTTAATGAGTGTCATTGTCAGACCATAAACACATGACCTAAGTACTTAAGAATTCTGACAACATAGATCCTTTGTTTCTTCATGTTGATTTTTTAAAAGATTGAATTTAGGAATGATTTCGGAGAAGGCAGTGGCACCCCACTCCAGTACTCTTGCCTGGAAAATCCCATGGACGGAAGAGCCTGGTAGGCTGCAGTCCATGGGGTTGCACAGAGTCGGACACGACAGAGCGACGTCACTTTCACTTTTCACTTTGATGCATTGGAGAAGGAAATGGCAACCCACACCAGTGTTCTTGCCTAGAGAATCCCAGGGACGGGGGAGCCTGGTGGGCTGCAGTCCATGGGGTCGCACAGAGTTGGACATGACTGAAGTGACTTAGCAGCAACAGCATAGATTATTTTAGCTAGTATTTTTGAAATTTCGATCTAAGATTCAGACTCAGGTAATAGTTAGTTATTGATAGTTTTAAAATACATTCATGTTTTACTTTTTATGTGGGTTATTTGTTCGGTGGAAATACATAAACCAGGTATGCAATTTTAGGTTTTCTAGTAGACATGTTCAAAAGTGAAAAATAGGTAAAATTAATTTTAGTAATATACTTAATTCATTATATCCCAAATTCTATCATTTCAAGATGTGATCATTATAAAATTTTTAGTGAGATACTGCATTTTACGTTCTTTCTTTGTACTAAGTCTTTGTGCTAAAACTCCAGTGTATGTTTTACTCTTACAGCACATCTCACCTTGGGGTAGCCTCGTGTGGCTTAGAAGTTACCTAGTGAAAAATGGATTTCTATTATATATAGAAAGAGTAAACTGCTTTCGTGTGAGCTTTCAGAGGAGACCTGGACTAGCAGAGCTGGAGGCAAAGGAAAGGATAAAAAGGAGGAGCTATGTGGCAGGAAGTACATGTCAATAGGGTTAATATGTTACACCTTTTTCCAGCTGGGTCAGTTGCTTTACAACAGCTATAGATAAATTTACTATTTACTTTCTTTGCTAAACTAGCTGCTTTATGCAGGAGTTAGGTTTGCTAAACTAGCTGCTTTATGCAGGAGTTAGGTTTTCCCTTTCTGTTTTTCTGGGGTCTCCCTATGCTAAGCATAGCAAAGTGCATACTCAGTCCCTCAGTCTTGTCTGACTCTTTATGACCCCCTGGACTCTAGCCCTCCAGGCTCTTCTGTCCGTGGGATTTTTCCAGGCAAGAATACTAGAGTGGGATGCCATTCCCTTCTCCAGGAAATCTTTGACCCAGGGATCAAACCCACATCTCCTATATTGGCAGGTAGATTCTTTGCCACTGAGCCACCTGGGAAGTCCAGGCACTAAGTAGATACTAATAAATAATATTCACTAGAAGTCTATACTCAGAATAGGGAGTTTTAAACCCTGCCTGTGAAGATTTTTGGCATTATTTATTGCATTTCTGGGAGTTAGATTTGTTTTGTTTCTCATGTTAGTTATACATGTATCCATTCTCAAAGTTATTCCACAGATTAGGAGTGGAAAAAATATATACACTGTCAGGAATAAGTACACATGTGAAGACCTACAGCTTGTAAATACTGACATACAGTGTTATATTTTTTTGCATTTTGGTCCTTTAGCAGTTGCCCACTAATAGTAACATTTGATTAACATGTAGACTGTTCATTTTTGGTTCTACTTCTTTTTCATAATACTGTTGTGGATAAGTCGGTGGGATTGACTTCACTGTATAAATGATGAAAATGGTTTTTTTTTGAGGGTCACAAAAGGCATTTACTTGTCATGGTTGGAGTTAGTGTGTATGTTTGTGTGTGTGTTTGGATGCATTGGAGAGGGAAATGGCAACCCACTCCAGTGTTCTTGCCTGGAGAATCCTAGGGATGGGGGAGCCTGATGGCCTGCCGTCTATGGGGTTGCACAGAGTCTGACACGGCTGAAGCGACTTAGCAGCAGCAGCAGTTCTCTAGAAACTATAGTAACAGTATGATAATGATTATTTACGTTTGTGTGATCAGTGAGATGCAGAGTGAGGTATCCAGGTTGAAAACTGAGAAGATGCATTTTGAAATGCTACAGCTACTATACGGAAATATGTTGTAGTATAGCAAACCCATGCATCCATCAACCAGTATCACAATCAAAACATTGTCATAGTAATTGAAGACTTCGGCATGTACCTCCTTGACCACTTGATTCTTTCATTATGGGTGACTTATCCTGAATTTCCCTGGAGGAGGGAATGGAAACCCACTCTGGTATTCTTACCTGGAGAATCCCATGGACAGAGGAGCCTGGCGGGCTACAGTCCATAGGGTTGCAAAGAGTTAGACACGACTGAAGTGACTTAGCACATCCTGAATTTGAGGTTTGTTAGTGCAGTGTATTTCTTTATATTTTTACTACATACTTACGTTGAGTTTTCTAAACCTTTTCAGTTGTAATTCAGTTGTGGAAGAAATCAGAATTATTAAATCTAAATTCATTTGTGTGTAGTTTTTCAGCCTGTGAGGAATTTCTGAACTTGTTTCCAACTTTGTATTTCTGAATAGAGTTATTGAGTCATTTTGACTGAAAAGTTGCAAGGTTTTGTTTGAACAAGCTAATCTAATTATTACTAGCCAATATTCTGACTCTTAAGATTTTCGGTGACCTCTTTGGCAGTCCAGTGGTTAGGAGTCTGTGCGCCCACTGCAGGGGGCGCGGGTTCCATCTCTGGTTGAAGAACTAAGATCTTGTGTGCCACGGGGCATGGTCAAAAAGCCAACAACAAGAAAACTAACAGGTTTTTGTCTCCTAAGGGAAGGGACATGACCATTTCAAATTATTCTGCACAGTGAAGTAATAATATGAGAAAGTTAAAGTTGCTCAGTCATGTCCACTTCTTTGCAACCCCATTGACTGTACAGTCCATGGCATTCTCCAGGCCAGAATACTGGAGTGCGTAGCCTTTCTCTTCTCCAGGGGATCTTCCTGACCCAGGAATCGAACTGGGGTCTCTTTCATTGCAGGTGGATTCTTTACCAACTGAGCTATTGGGTTATTATTAAATATGGTCTATTCACTGTTCATAGGCCATAAACATCAAAGAAGCAAGTGACATTAAAATATACAGTGGAAATCTAGGGCTACAGTGTAAGGACTAGAGATAATGCGTGTAATGACAGTGATGTTTAAGGATCTAAATTCTGGTATCTATATTTGCTTATCCATAATTACAATTGGCAGTAGCAAGCCGTACTTAACGTTTTTGGTTAATGGGGAGGACTAGAGTATATAAAGTGCCTTAAACCATCCTGGCTGCTCTATTGTCAGTGTATCAGATGGTTTTCAAACCTTAGTGTCTGTAGCCCTTGGGTTTAAATAGCTGCTTGGAAGCCTAGTCTGTTATTAACCTCTTTTTTGGTTGTTGGAGAAGGTGCTGATGAGTGGACTGTGTAACCTTTAAGTTGTTCCTTTTTGATTTTTATTACTCTGAACTGTAGGTCTGTGGTAGGGTATCTGCTGAAATTATCTGTTTGTGTACGTTGTCCACTTTTTTCACTGAGGCCTTGAACATATTATTCATAATAAAGAAAAAAATTCCCTCTCTGATAGTTATAACATCTGAATTATCCTCGAGTCTACTTCTATCAGTTGCTTTTTCTCTTGACCATAGGCTGTTTTCTTTTTTTGTGTGTCTCATAAGTTTTGTCTAGGTGTTGGGCATGGTGTATGTAGAACAACGTTAGACACTCAGGTAAATAGTACTGCTTGGAAGTGAGCACACCCCACCTCTGTTGGGCTGTCAGTGTGTGGGGGTAACTCAACTAGTCATGAGTTGAGCTTTTTTTTTTTTTTTTTCAATTTATTTTGCTTTATTTACTTGGCTTAGTTGATTCACAGCATGTGGAATCTTAGTTCCTTGACCAGAGATTGAAACTGTGTCTCCTGTACTGGAAGGCAGATTCTTGTCATTGTTCCCTCTCCTCCTTGTGGCAGCCATCGTTTGCCTTGTATTTGTACTGTTCTTGAGTGGGGTTTCCTGCTCCTCACCCAGCATTAACAAATTCCTGTGTGGTATATTAATGTGGAATCCTAGGCACAAGATGGTTACACACCTGTTACTTCATCTCAGCAGCAACAGGTGTTTGCCTTGTCCTATGACAGAGGGCCTGTTGCCCTACTCCAGTGGCCTGACACCTTTGCTTCACAGGAGGAAAGGATATTGGGAATCAGGTGTGACTTTGTGTCTGTTCCCAGCAGTGACTGGCCTCACCTTCTAAATTCCTGTGCCATTGAGCGGGACTCTCTGGTCTTTTGCCATGAGAGCACTCTTTCTCATGAGCACCCTGTGGAGGCCAGTGGAGAGGAGCTGGCAAGTGAGCTCAGGTTCCTGTTATGGATAGGGCACCCAGCTGGGAAGCTGGCGTGCTAGCCTATAACCTTTCGGGAATTTATTATACATTTAGCATCTTTTCTTTTTATTCATTGTGTTATGGTTACCCTTTTCTCTCCTCATCAGCCATGTATGTTCTTTACTGAAGTTTCTTGTTTGATTGCCTTGCAACTTTCACAACCTCTGATGGGCTCAAGAAACCTGGGGTGTTTCAGGTTATGTGGCCTTTTCTTCTTTTAGAGTCAGTGCCATGTTTTTTTCTTTTTTTTTTTTTTTAGTTTTCTGTATCTTAAGCTGAAACAGAAATTTAAAAGTAATTGTTAGCGTTCAGTTCAGTTTAGTTCAGTCGCTCAGTCGTGTCCGACTCTGTGACCCCATGAATTGCAGCACACCAGGCCTCCCTGTCCATCACCAATTCCTGGAGTTCACTCAGACTCACGTCCATCGAGTCAGTGATGCCATCCAGCTATCTCATCCTCTGTCGTCCCCTTCTCCTCCTGCCCCCAATCCCTCCCAGCATCAGAGTCTTTTCCAATGAGTCAGATCTTTGTGTGAGGTGGTCAAAGTAGTGGAGTTTCAGCTTTAGCATCATTCCTTCCAAAGAACACCCAGGACCAATCTCCTTTAGAATGGACTGGTTGGATCTCCTTGCAGTCCAAGGGGACTCTCAAAAGTTTTCTAATCTGTACTAAACTTTATTCAAAGGATTCACAGTGGTTGACAAAAATACTTGAAATAATAATAGATGGTAAAATTAGGTAAGGATGGCCTCTAAGCAATAGCTTGTTAGATATGTCTCCTCAAGCAAGGGAAACAAGCAAAAATGAACAAATGGCATTACATCAGACTAAAATTCTGCACAGCAAAGGAAGTTATCAATAAAAAGACAGCCTACCAAATGGAAGAAGGTATTTGCAAATGTTATATCTGATAAGAGGTTAATATCTAAAGTATGTGAAGAACTCATCCAACTCAATAACAACAAAACACAATTAAAAAATGAGTGGAGGAGCTGAATAAATATTTTTCCAAAGAAGACATATAAATGGCCAAAAGGCACAGGAAAAGATGTTCAATGTTGCTAATTATTAGGGAACTGCAAATCAGAACCACCCCTGCCATAATGGTTATTATAAGAAAAAAAAAAAAGCAATGGTAAGTGTTGGTGAGGATGTAGAGAAAAGGAAACTCTCATATACTGTTGGTGGAACTGTGAACTGGTGCCGCCACTATGGAAGAGAGAATGGAGATTGCTCAAAAAGGTTACGCATAGAAATACCATATGACCCAGCTGTTCCGCTTCTGGGTATTTATCCAAAGAATCCAAAAACCATGTGAAAAGATGACACGCACCCCTGTGTTCACTGCAACACTTGTTTACAATAGTGGAAGTACGGAGGCAACCTGCGTGCCACCAATGGATGGATGAACAGACGGAGGACGTGACATATAGACTTATCCACACATGCACACACACAGTGTCCACACACACACACACACAC
The DNA here is from genome assembly GCF_029378745.1 of Bos indicus. Classification (NCBI taxonomy): domain Eukaryota; kingdom Metazoa; phylum Chordata; class Mammalia; order Artiodactyla; family Bovidae; genus Bos; species Bos indicus. Next base: position 131,272,494 of record NC_091761.1, read on the forward strand.
CTCGTAATACCACTCAGCCACAAAAGATGAGATCTTAACATTTGTGACAACATTGATGACCCTTGAGGGCATTATGCTATGTGAAGTAAGTCAGAAAAGATGAATGCTGCGTGATTTCATTCATTAGTGGAATATGAAAATGAATTAAAAAAGAACAACCAAACAAACCCAAATATGGGTACAGAGAGCACAGTAGTGGCTACCAGAGGGTAAGGGCAGAATGGGCCAAGGGGATCAGCTGTGTGGTGGTGATAGGTGGGAACTACGTGTGGTGGTGAGCCTGCTATAGAGCATACAGGAGAGGAAGTACAGTATAGTGCAGATGAAACGTATGTGATGTTGTAAAGCAGTGTCACTTCACTAAAAAATAAAACCAGGTAAAGAAACCAAAACGGAGGGGAAATACTGATAGGGATTTAAAAAATAAAACCAGGTAAAGAAACCAAAACGGGAAGTACGGATAGGGATTAGAAGAGTACCAACAGACAGGTAGAGCATGGGTTTTGTATACAAATGATGCCATCGTTGTTGGTTGTGAGTTACAGATTTGAATCTGAGCTTCATCGTGAGCAAAGCTAAGTTACATGATTGACAGTGTTCAAATTTAAATTCTTTTCATTGATGCCTTTTAAATATGGGAAGACTTTTTTAACCTTTACTGGCAGAGCTGGTGAAGTAAATTATGTAATGTGTAAACATTATATGTATTTATTGAGTATAGTTTGATTTACAATATCCTGTTAGTTTCAGGTATATTAGTTTATATATGTGTTAGTTTCAGCACAGTTATATATATATACATGTATATGTTTTCAGATTCTTTTCCCATGTAGATTATTACAAAATATCATAATTCCTTGTGCTATATAGTAGGTCCTTATTGGCTCTCTATTATATATGTATATAGTACTGTGTGTATACACTGTATAGAACAAGGAACTATTTTACGGCTTCCCTGGTGGCTCAGATGGTAAAGAAACTGCCTACAGTGCAGGAGACCTGGGTTCAATCCCTGTGTCGGAAAGATCCCTTGGAGTTGTTCAGTTTTTGAGTCGTGTCTGACTCTTTGCAACCCCATGGATTGCAGCACACCAGGCTTCCTTGTCCTTCACCATCTCCTGGAGCTTGCTCAAACTCATGTCCATTGAGTCGCTGATGCCATCCAACCATCTCGTCTTCTGTCTTCCCCTTCTCCTCCTGCCCTCAGTCTTTCCCAGCATCAGGGTCTTTTCCAGTGCGTCGGCTCTTTGCATCAGGTGGCTAGAGTGTTGGAGCTTCAGCTTCAGCATAAGTCCCTGCGATGAATATTCAGGATTGATTTTCTTTAGGATTGACTGGTTTGATCTGCTTGCAGTCCAAGGGACTCTCAAGAGTCTTCTCCAACACCACACAGTTCAGGAGCATCAGTTCTTTGGCAGTCAGCCTTCTTTATGGTCCAACTCTCACATCCATACATGACTACTGGAAAAACCATACCCTTGACGAGACGGACCTTTGTTGGCAAAGTAATGTCTCTACTTTTTAGTATGCTGTCTACGTTGGTCATAGCTTTTCTTCCAAGGAGGAAGCATCTTTTAATTTCATGGCTGCAGTAACTATCTGCAGTAAGTTTGGAGCCCAAGAAAATAAAGTCTCTCACTGTTTCCAGTGTTTCCCCATCTATTTGCCATGAAGTGGTGGGACCAGATGCCATTTGTTTTTTGAATGTTGAGTTTTAAGCCAGCTTTTTCACTCTCCTTTTTCACCTTTATCAAGAGGCTTTTTAGTTCCTCTTCGCTTTCTGCCATAAGGGTGGTGTCATCTGCATATCTGAGGTTATTGATATTTCTCCTGGCAATCTTGATTCCAGCTGAGCTTCATCCAGCTGAGAATTTCACGTGATGTACTCTGCATATAAGTTAAATAAGCAGGGTGATAACATGCAGCCTTGACATGACTCCTTTCCCAATTTTGAACCAGTCCATTGCTCCATGTCTGGTTCTAACTGTTGCTTCTTGACCTGCATACAGGTTTCTCAGGAGGAAGGTAAAGTGCTCTGGTATTCCCATCTCTCTAAGAATTTTCCACAGTTTGTTTTGATCCATACAGTCAAAGGCTTCCCCTGGAGTGGGAAGTGGCTCCCCAGCCCAGCGTTCTTGCCTGGAGAGTTCCATGGACAGAGCTGCGTGGCAGATGTACGTCCATGGGATCGCAGAGAGTCTAACTTGACGGAGCCAGTAACACTTCCATGTATCTGTTAAGCCCAGTCTCCTGATTATTCCCCTCCCTTTCCCCATTGGCAGCTGTAAGTTTGTTTTCTATGTCTGTGAGTCTCTCTTCTGTTTTACAGATAATTTCATTTGTATCTTTTTTTTGAGATTCCACATTTAAAGGATATCATATGATATTTCTCTCTCCCTGACTTACTTCAGTTAGTATGATAATCTCTTGGCCCATCCATGTTGCTACAGATGGCATTATTTCATTCTTTTTTTGATTCTAAATAATATTCCATTGTGTGTGTGTATATTTATGTGGATCAATCTTCTCTATCCATTCATCTGTCATTGGACATCTAGGTTGCTTCTGTGTCTTGGCTTTTGTAAATAGTGCTGCAGTAAACATCCGGGTGCATGTTATCTTTTCAAATTATAGTTTTCTTTGGCTGTATGCCCAGGAGTGCAGTTACAGGATCATATGGTAACTCCATTTTTTATCTTTTAAGGAACCTTCATACTGTTCTCTATAGTGACTGTACCAGTTTACATTCCCACCAACACCCTCTCCGGCATTTATTATTTGTCGACTCTTTGATCTCCATTCTCACTGGTATAAGGTGATACCTCATTGTAATTTTGATTTGCATTTCCCTCATAATTAGTGATACTGAGCATCTTGTGCCTATTGGCTGTCTGTGTGTCTTCTTTGGAGAAATGTTTGTTTAGATCTTCTGCCTTTGTTTTTGATTGAAGATGTTGTATTTTTAATACAGACACTTGATTTTTTTTCTTTTAATCTGTACTGTTTCTTTGTTTAGTTTGTTGTTTGTACTTTTCTCACACTCTCTCCTGAAGGAGTTGGGTAATTTTATGAATATTAGTGCTTGATAGTTGAGTGTAATCTGCTTAGCCTATGGCAAGTGGTTTATGAGATAGTTACTGTTTGAATCTGAGTCCCCAGAAGATGCTGTTAACATATTGTTCCTAGGAATCCCAGGTGTCCTTATGCATAGATGGAGTTAAGGAATTAATTCATTTGTTTAGTGAACATACATTTATGGCATACCAGCTATGCATGCATTGTTTTAAGAACTGAGGAACAGTGTTTTAAGAACTGTTTTAAGAACAGTGAATAAAAACAAGCCCCTTTCTCATAAAACCTATATTGTAGTAGGAATAGAAAGACAGTACAAAATAAGTGAAGTCATATGGTAGTAAGTGCTGTGTGAAAAATATGAAGTTGGAGAGAGTTGTTACTTTACATAGGGTTGGCTGAGAAAGTCTTTTTTAAGGGGAAATTTGAACAGAGAGACGAAAAGAAGTTGAGCTTTTGGTTGTGGGAATATCTGCCTATTTTCCAATAGAATGTTTTGCAGAGGAAACTCTGAGCTTGTCCATGAACATATTTGAAGTAAGTAAAGGAGGCCAGTGTATTTGGAGATGAATTGGGGAGGAAGTTTGTGTATATCCTTGTAGGAAATGGTAAGAATTTTATTTTGATATGGGAAGCCTTTGGAGGGTTTAGAGCTGAGACATGGTATTTGTATGACTTTTCTAATTATATCTGGTTTTAGATATCCACCTAAAATCTGTAATGTTGTACTATGGTGCATTACCATATCCCATCAGTCTATACAGATCAGGAAGACTCTTGTTTTCTTCCATAACATTTGTTCTATTTCCTGGAACATTTTTCTTCGAGCTTAAGGAACCTATTCTTGTGATAAAATAAGCGTAGTTCCAGAAGTCTCTAAACTGTATTTGATCATTTGTCTATTCAGGTGCCTTATTTGTGAGTGAGATCCAGTCTTGCTATTTTAAGTGACGCTAAAGATACTTGATGCCTGTCAAGGATGGGGAGTGCCACTAAGTGGGACAAAGTAGATTAGAATACAGAGGTGAGAGTTCCAAGGGCAAACTTAACGACTGCTTCATCAGTTGAGATAGAGCCAACTCTTAATGGTATCTGATGCTTTTGTTTCCCTTATCTTGACAAGTGTTTGTTTAAATCTCTTCAGCTTAAGACTTAATACATAAATACAGTGTAGTATTATGGTTAAGAGTGTGAACTCTGAAGTCAGAATACTTACCAAGCTTGAAAAAGTTTTTTTTTTTTTCCTTTTCTGTTCTTCAGTTGTCTCATCCTGAATAGAGCAAATTAATAGAACTTTTCTCTTAGATTTGTTGTGAGTGAATTAATGTGCATACAACAGGGCCAGGCTTAGTAGGTGCCTCATAAAGTTAGCTATTCTTATTATACGGAATATGTAACCATAAGACTTTCTTTATAAGGGCCATTTGTCACTGACAAAGTGAGGTCACTATTTCAACAGTAACTCTTTTTAGACCTTCCCTATTTGTTTTTGTTTCACAGTAGTTTTGTCTGGTGGCTCAGATGGTAGAGAAAGCCTGCAGTGCACTTGACCTGGGTTCAGTCCCTGGGTTGGGAAGATCCCCTGGGGGAGGGCATGGCAACCCACTCCAGTATTCTCACCTCGGGAATCCCCATGGACAGAGGAGCCTTGTGGGCTACAGTCCATGGGGTCGCAGAGTTGGACACAACTGAGCCACTCAGCACAGCACACACAACTTTGTCAACAGTTGGATGATCTTTATGGGATATGCTAACTCCGAGAAGGTCATCATCCAGATGTGCCTGATTGATTTTTCTATTTTGAAATAAACTGGTGACTATTAAAATCTTAAGTGTTATTGTCTCCCTGAGATTGATCTGATATTGGGTGTATAGAGATAATTCATGCTTGAGTAACTAATTCAGTTGTACTTGTAGGCTAATGGACATCTTAATTACAATTCTTGCTCTTGTTGTATCATCTTAATCTGACTTTCGAGAATTGCTCATGTATGTTAACATGTGATATACTATTATATATTAATATTAGAGCTTTAATACCAGTTTAAAAAAAAAAACTTTTTATTTCTGTAATTATCAAAAGTATTTTGCTTCCCAGGCTCAGTTCTCTAGGCATGAAGAATGTCATATTTTCTAATTTGTTTTTGATGTTAAAAATGATGTATTAAATCATTTATGGCTGCGCTGGGTCTTGGTTGCTTTGCACAAGTTTTCTCTGCTTGTGGTGAGTGGGGGCAGCTCTCTTAATTGTGGTGACTGGGCTCCGCATTGCAGTGGGTTCTCTTGTGGAGCTCGGGCTGCAGAGTGCATGGGCTGCAGGAATTGTGGCTCACAGGCTTAGCTGCTTCACAGCGTGTGAATCTCCCCAGATGAGGGATTGAGCCTGTGTTCCCTGCATTGGCAGGTGGGCTCTTAACCACTGAGCCATCAGGGAAGTTTCATGTTTTCTAGTTTTATACTGAAGTGATCATATTATTATACTCTCCAATTGTGTTTCCTTTTTTAGAAGGCTGTTTTTCCCAGGTCATAAGTTCCATATACATAAGCCAGATTTGAGCTTTCACATAATATCATTGTAATGGGTACACAGTTACTGAGAAATAAGTGGCTCTACGTGGATAAAGAATTAAATGTCCTGCCTCTTGCTTGTGTGTGTAGTAGTACATATTGCCTTGGTATGTTTTTTGGTAATGTGTGTTGCTTTAAACGTGGTCTTGAAGAACTTGTTTCTTAACCTGAATAAATTGAAACAATTAACTGATGAGGAGGTAATTTTAGGTCTGCTTGGTGTCCAGGAAGGACAGAACCAGAAAACACCATAGTAACAAATTCACAAGGGATATGTGTTTCTTTTCCCCGTTTTCCGGTTAGGAGTTGATAAAAGGAGTGCCTCAGCATATGTTTTCAGGAATGTCTTTAGTGTGACTCGTTTAAAATGGGTTAGTATTACTCTAAACCAAAGAGTTAAACTATTGAACTTTTTATAACTATGCCTTGTCGTCAGACCAAAATGAGTGCCATTTTATGCTTACTTGAAAAAAGACTATACAGAATGGAGTTTGCTGAAAAAACTAAAAATTCTTCTGCCATATGATCCCAGAAATCCCACTCCTGAGTATATATTTGAAGAAAATATAAACACTGACTCCGAAAGGTACGTGCATCCCAGTCTTCATAGCAGCACCATTCACAATAGCCCAGACTTGGAAATAGATGAATGGATAAAGAAGATGTAGTGCGCGCGCGCGTGTGTGTGTGCACACAGTGGACTACTACTCAGACATTAAAAGGAATGGAATTTTGCCATTTACAGCAACGTGGAAGGACTTGGGGGCATTATGCTAAGTGAGATAAATCAGAGAAAGAGAAACAGTGTGATATCACATGTGTAATCTAAAACGGGAAACAGACGAGTGAATATAACAGACAGACTCAAATAGAGAGGACAGTTGTCAGTGGAGGACAGGGAGGAGGAGAGGGACCAGATAGGGATAAGGGATTAAGAGGAGCAGACTACTGTGTGTGAAGTGAATAAGCTACAAGGATATAGTGTATAGCACAGGAAGATAGCCAACATTTTATAATAACAATGGGGTATATAACATTTAGGAATTATTAATCACTGAAATTTATTTAATACTGAATAATTATAATCAGTTCTACCTCAGTAGAAAGCTAAATAGAAATATACTGTCAAAAAAAAAAAAGGACTTAACAGAAGCACAAGAACACCAACATACTGAGATTTCAACAAATTTTGGGTATGACAGTTTGAGAAGATGTCAGAATGCTGAAGGATTTGTTTCTACTCCAGGCAGTCAAGCCTTCCTCTCGGTACATGCCTTCTAAAGAAGCGAGGTGAAACCCAGCCTTTAAATTTCACAGTACAGGCATACCGTGTTTTATTGGCATTTCTCTGTGCTGTGTTTCACAGACTGATTTGTCAGATAACAGTTAGGTTTTTTTTTTTTTAACAATAAAAAGTGTTTTTTAACTAAAACATGTACAGTTTTTTTTAAGACAATGCTATTGCACACTTAATAGACCACAGTATAGTATGAAAATAACTATGTGCCTTGGGAGACTAAAAACATTTGTATGACCTGCTTTATTTGTGATATTAACTTTATTGTGGTGGTCTGGAACCAAACCCAGGGTCTCCTAGGCATGCTTGCATCAGATTTGCTGACTTTCTGGTGTTCGAAGCCTATATTGCCCATGTAATAAGTGAAAGCACACCTTTACTTACTATAGATCATTGGATGGCAGTTTGAATGTTTGCCAGATGAAATACATTTGTTTAAAGCTGTGTCATACACCTTGCATACTTGGAAGAGATATATAATATTTGAAATATTTAAGGACGAGAATATGTGTTTTAATCCCCGAGTTGATCCCTTGGCTGTTAAAAAGCTACCATGCATTTATGCCATAGCATTTCTGTGTCATAGAAACGCCTTCACTGCATTGTCCTTTAATGCATGCTTTTTGTCATCGCCGTAATTTTACCGTAGGTAGTGTTTTCTGTGTTTTTCATGGGACCTTTGTGTGGCAGCGTTTTATTTGATTATAATCTGGGAAAGAGGGTTTTCTTTCTTTGCTTTTGCAGTCAGTTTTCTGCTGTTGAAAACATTGTCCAGTGCAGTTTGTCTCCAGCTCCCTTTTGTAAACTTTAGTGTCATTTTTTAAAAAAAACTTCTTATTTTGTATTGGGGTATAGCTGATGATGGATGTTGTGATAGTTTTAATTGAACAGAGCCGTTAAATTTTGAAGCCAGTTTTTTGACCCCAATCCTCTAAACCACTTCAGTTTAGGTACTGAAAGCATCATTTCCTTTTTTGATTGATTGTATTATCCAAGTTCACTGATACCTCATTGTGAACTAGGGACTAAAAAGAAGTACAGATCTTTTGAGACTAGATGTTTTCCAGTCTTCAGATATTTTGATAATACACCATTAAGGGAGAATGAGGAGGATCATGAAGCTATAAGAGAAAAAGCCTGGCATTAAAAACAGCAGTTTCTAGAGGATTTTATTTTTAATTGGGATTGGGTTACATTACCCTTTTATTTAATTCATATTTCCAGCTGTGTAGTTTTGCTTGCGGAGAAGGCAATGGCACCCCACTCCAGCACTCTTGCCTAGAAAATCCCATGGAAGGAGGAGCCTGGTGGGCTGCAGTCCATGGGGTCCCGAAGAGTCGGACACGACTGAGCGACTTCACTTTCACTTTTCACTTTCATGCATTAGAGAAGGAAATGGCAACCCACTCCAGTGTTCTTGCCTGGAGAATCCCAGGAACGGGGGAGCCTGGTGGGCTGCCATCTATGGGGTCGCACAGAGTCGGACACGACTGAAGCGACTTAGCAGCAGCAGCAGCAGTTTTGCCTGCATACATGGTCCTGGCTTGTAAATAAAATACCCAGTCCCCAAAATCATCATGTTTTATATCTTGCCTGAGTCTGAATCTGTAGTTACTTTAAACTCAGCACTGCTACTAGTGTAAATGCAATTACACATTATTCACATGTGTAATGCAAACTGGCAGACTAAGCCCCCAGCTGATGTGTTAAATGCAGTGTAAAGAAGTTTTTCGCACGTTTGAATTGTGTTATTTTCTTCCATGAAAATGCTCAGTATTATTGGCCTGGACTGTAGTAATTGAATCACAGTTGAACTTGAATTAGCTCAAACTGAAAAAAGTCTGTTGTTTGACCTGGCAGGAATTTGTTCTGTATCTGTGTGCTAACTGTAGAAACAATCGAAATATTAGGTATGTGAAAGCTTATTAAGTAATGAGATGATTATTTAAAAAGCAGCAAGTTTAAACTTGTAACTAATTTTCAAATTAATTTATGACATTCCAAAAAATGTGATTCTCTTTTACCTTTTAGTTCATAACTGAAACAGATCAACAGGAAAAGATGAACAGATCAAAGATCAACAGGAAAATAAGTTACATGGCTTGAATTAGTCATTTAGATTTTTGGTTTCCATTGTATGGGAAAATAGAAATTATTTGGTCCCTTAAAATATTTACATGATTTTGTTTTTAATTAGTAATTACAATTTATTCTTTGGCGTAAAGGAATTTTCCTATAATGTTTTGCAGGAAATACTCTATTGAGCTCACCTAATTTCCTTTATTCTTTCAAGTTTAGATATATATGGCTTTAAAGTTCTGTCTACTTGTTAAGTTCATTGTTTATACATACATGAATTCATGCTGGAGGGGAAATAGAGGATGGTGACCATTAGGTTTCACTGGAGCTCAGGTGACCTGGGTGGAGTCTCTGCTCTAGCTGTGTGATCTTGGGAAAGTCCCTTAACTTCTCTGTTCCCCACCTTCCTAATTTGTAAAATTGGTTTAATAATAGCACTTACTTCACAAATTGTTTTGAGTCTTAAATGGCAAGTGTATTTGCATGCTCAGTATGGAGCCCTGCAGGAAGCGCTCAGTAATGTCTGTTGTTAACTCTTGAGTGTTTGATTATGTAATTCTTTCACCAGTACCCTGCCAGTGCTGAGGGGCTCTTTTTTCTAAAGTGCCAGCCACCCCTCTCTGTCTTACTTTCAGCATTCTTCTTCATCCAAGGAGCAGACTAAGGTGGAACAATTAACTTTTGTGGGTTTGTTTTTTAAAAATTTATTTTTTGGCTGCACTGTGTGGCATGTGGGATCTTAGTTCCCCGACTAGGGATTGAACCTGAGCCCCCTGTAGTGGAATTACACAGTCTTAATCACTGAACCGTCAGAAAAGTCCTAGCCTTGGTTTTTATAGCATAGGCGCATGTTACTATTGAGCTTCAGCTTTAAAATGTGAAACTTTACCTCCTTTTTTCATGCTTCTCACCTGACTCTTGGGTGGAGCATTGGAGTAGGTGTTTGAAGTGATGGATTAGTTTCATTGATCACTCAAGTATTTGGACTATTTAGAAGATTGTAGGGGTATCCGACTACAGTACTTCTGTTGTTAGTCATCTGTGTGACAGACTAAAAGTTGTGAACTGTAGTTAGGTTATTTCAGCTTCTCTCTCAGGCACTGTGGAACACATGGGGGAAATTAAATACTATTCTTCTAAGGTATAAATAAAACCTAAGTATATACATTTGTAACAATAAAATACATTGCTGTTTTTTGTGTATGTAGTCAATAAATACAGTTGATCTGAGGAAAGGGAAACTTGAAGGTGAGAGTAGTCATAAAATAGTTTGTCAAGAGGAAGGATTTACTTGGTCTGAGAATGGTTAGAACTTAGGGGAGTATGGAGGGGCTAGATGATGGAGCTGAGACTAAGGTGTACAAGAAAAAATGAATGTGGTATATTTAGAAAGTAGTTACTAAAGGACTTCCTCCACAGAAGGTGACATTTATTGAGCCCTGAAACTCTATGCCAGCTATAGTGTAAGGGTTTAATATGTTTACTCTTCACAGCAACTCCACTTTACACATGAGGTTTAGAAACTTGGCCATACTTGACTGTAAGGCTGCCCCCAGTCCATGGGGTCGCAGAGTCAGACACACCTGAGTGACTTTCACTTTTAATTTTGTTATAGTGGCAGAATTGTATTTGTGCATAGGTGAAGTTTATCTGTTGCAAACAGATAAACCAGTTGTAAGTCAATATCACAGTAAATTTTCTCATACTGCAAGCACCAGTATAGAATATCAAGCAATAGAATATTACAAGAATCATGAAGACTACCCTCCACCCCCAGCTTCCCTTCTACTCTGCTCCCACTTACCTACTTCCAACAGCATAGATTATTTTCATCAGGTTTTGAAGTTTTTATGAGTGTAAACACAATGTCTGTGTCTGGTTTCTTTTAGTCAACACTGAGGTTCATAGCAGTTGTATATAGCTGTATTTCATTTTCATTGCTGTAATATCTTAAAAATTGATTTAAAGTTTTAAAAAAGTTAAAGTTTTTTTTAGCGTAAGAGGCATTGAAAGTGTGTGTAAGGTTCTAAGCTTTATATAATTAAAAATAATTAAAATTATTAAAAATAATTTATGGATGCTAAGGGATATTAACTTCATCCTAACTCTGACAGTGACTGCTAAAACGCTCATTTTATGTATGCTCTGAGTGCATGCTTCTCAACTAGTTTGGTCTAGGATCCACAGCCTGTTTTTTCATTTCTACCACAGACGTTTGTGGGTGGTGCCAAAGTTTAGAGTAGTGGAGTTGATATCTTTGATTATTTTTGCTACAAAATGAGAAATGAGAATAACCATAGATGGAAGGGTGCCCATACCTAATTATTTAAAACAAGAAAAAAAAATAGATGTGCCTGGGCAGTCAGTGGTAGAGAGCTCAGCAAAGGAAGGCGACTTTGCAACATCTCTTCCTCCCCCTCTTGTTTTGTACATTGACATTTTACATGCCATGGTTTTTAGCTTCTTCTCCATAGTTCTTCCTCTATTTCTTGCTTATACAGATAATTTCCTTGACTTAGCTGAGGAGAGTAAAGCAGTGGGAATGTCAGATAAGGAAATGTGTTCTCATTTTACTTCCTAGTTTTTCATGAAAATACTCCTCTGTTTCTATCATGCTAAGATTCCTTCGGTAGTTACCCTTTCTTTTACAGAGCTCCCCCATCATCATCTTTTGGCCCTGTTTCCATTCCCTTTCTCTGTCAGGGTTCCTGCTTGAGCTTTGCTGAGCTACCACTGGTTGCTTGCCTCGGCCTTCCTCTCTTTCACATGCATGTTCTTGACTCTGCTGCTGAATCCTTCTCTTGTGCCCATAACCTGTTCAGAACTTCTCTACATGAAAAGTACCTTTCTCAGGTTGCTGCTACTTGAGTGGCATTTTGCTCAAGTATATTTGAGCATTTCAGCGTTTTTGTTTTGCTTTGCTTTTTTAACTGCAAAGTGTTGAAAGGTTGGTTTCTACTTGATGTTTCCAAGTTCCTCATCATCGATTCAGAAACTTGACTCTGTACCATTCGGTTTTCTGCTGTTGTTTTGCTTTAGTTGTTCTTAGCCTTGGCTGCACGTTGGAATTACTTTGAAACAGTTAAAACTCTGAATATCACTTTTAGATTTAGTTCTGATTTAGTTCTAGAGTGGAACCTGAGCATTGAGGGGTTTTGAAAGCTCTACAGATGTTTCTAATGTGTGCCTGTGGTTGAGAACCAGTACCTTGATAGAAATCAGTAGCCATTAAACTGATTCCCTTATCAAGTCAATTCTTAGAACCTGAAGGAGTGTATTTTGGGTTCTGTTGGTCAGAAACCTTCTCTTTAGGCTCAGGTGAGAAAAGGGTTAATGATTTGACGGTCTTGACCCCAGTATTTTCTTCTCTTGCACACTCTTTATTCTGCTGGATAGTTGACTAGATAAATGTCTGTTCTTCTGACCCAAGGGTCCTCAGACCAAGGTCTTCTGTCAGATGCAGTAGGAAGTCCATTTTGTTCTTGGGCACAAGCTGAATTTTCTAGTCTAGCTTTTATCAGTAGTAAAGCTGACATTCCTCCCCCCCCCTCCCCCCACCGTCATCTCCTTCATTCTCTCTTGCTTAGAATTTTGAAGGGAAATGAGTATGATTACGTGAATTCCCTCACATTGCAACACAGGCTGCTTTTTGTCCTTTGTACTTTCTTTGTGTTGAACAGATTAAGTCACCGGCAGAACCTGGGACACTGTCTGTCTAGGACAGAGGTTGTCTTATGGACTTACTGCTTGGAGGAGAGGAAGCATTGTAGCCTGCTTGTCACAGTGACACCGTTTTAGGTCCAGTAATGTGAAAATGGCAGCACTGTCCCTTCTGCAGGCTGAGGCGTACGGTGGGGATAGTGCTTCAACCACCATATGGTTTCTCAGATTTGGTCTTTGGGTCCCCTTATCTTCGCTACACTTCTTTGGGATAGCATCTGCTTCTGTAACTTGAAGCCTTACCCTTAGATGACAGATCCATACTATTTCTTCTCTTGGACCTTTGCCTGGTTGCCTGCTGCATATTTCTCTTGGAACATTTTGCAGTTGACTCAGACTCAGTAAGGAGATGATAGCTTTCAGTCCTAAGCATCAGCAGAACCTGGACTATCATCTTGGCTTTGCCATCGCCTTTGCGACCTTAGTTGGTGTTTTTCCTGAGATTTACTCTTCTCATCTGTGGAAAGACATGGTAGGATTGGAGTCCTTTCTAGCTCTGACGTCACATGACTTTCTAATCTTGTGTGGACCTCCTCTGTACTTGCACTGCCCATGCTGGTCACTCTGTGTAGCCATAGACTATTCCAGGTACGTTCTTGTTTCCCTTAACTAGAATGCCTCTTGGTCTTTCACTTCTCAGTCTTAATCTTCCTCTACAATCCATATCAGTCCTTTTGTTTCTTGTAGAATGGTTCCTGATCATTCCAGTCCACAAATACTTGTTTTCTGAATTTCTACAGTCAGTGACATCACTGATTGGCATTCCTCAAAAAACCTCTTGAGTAGTTATTTGTTATTTACACGTATTACTTAGCCACACGGTAAGCTCTTTGAGGATAAGTCTGTGTTCTGTAGCATAATGCCTTGCACAGATGAGCATTTAATGATTACTTTCTGCATTTTTGGTTAATTCCTTGCAGACTACTTTGTGATCTCCTTTGCTAACTTAGGATAGATGAGTATCACGTTTCAACTGAGATGGTGATTTGATAGCCTCTAAATGGAAAAATCTATTTATTTATTTTTTTTCCAGAATTTAAATACTGTGAATATTTTGCTGGTAGACTATTTTGTGACTTTTGTTTAGTATTTGGATATATGAAAATTAAAGCCACGGATTGAAGGTGTGAGTTATTGAGATGTTGACATCCTGTTAACTGGTTATATATAAGCTCCAAGAATGTGTGAACTTTGTGTTGTTAATCACTTGATCTCCTGTTCCTAAAATTGATGTCTAGACAGAAGTAGGTTCTTAATTAATATTTGTTGGATGAATGAATAATAAGTCTTACAGAACTGGGAGTATTTATTCCCTTCTCTGTATCTCCGCATTGCACTTGAGCTTTCTGTACACTAAAGAGTGTCTTACTATATCTGCTTTTCATCCCTTGGTTGGGGAAAACCAGATGAGTAGTGGATTTTGACCCACAGAACCCCAAATTTGTCTTACGTGTTCTTTTCTGATGGTGTGGTAGATGAGACTGAAGTTCAAGTAGGGTGTTGTCAGTTAGTGTTGGTCACTCAACTGCGTCTGATTCTTTGCGGTCCCATGGACTGTACGAGTGGGTAGCCATTCCCTTCTCCAGGGGATCTTCCTGACCCAGGGATTGAACCTGGGTCTCCCTCGTTGCAGGCAGATTCTTTACCATCTGAGCTACCGAGAAAGCCTGTTGTCAGTAAGAGGGGAGTAGCAAAGAGGATCGAAGGAGTCGGGCCAAAATGGAGGTGGGAGGAGGTAGTGTCCTAGGTCATAGAGCAGGGAAAGTTGAGAGCATATGGTGGAGTGGGCAGCTCACAGCTGGCCTGGAGGCACTTTGAGGTGAGTTGTGGGTAGCCCGTGGTGACTTTTTCCTGGACTCCATTGTTGTTGAGTTGCTCATTCATGTCCGACTCTTCGTGACCCCATGGACTGCAGCAAGCCAGGCTTCCCTGACCTTCACCATCTCCTGGAGCTTGCTCAAACTCATGTCCATTTAGTCTGTGATGCCATCCAACCAACTCATCCTCTGTCGTCCCCTTCTCCTGCCTTCGATCTTTCCCAGCATCAGGGTCTTTTCCTATGAGTCAGCTCTTCATATCAGGTAACCAAAGTATTGGCGCTTCAGCAGCAATCCTTCCAGTGAATATTCAGGGTTGATTTCCTTTAGGATTGACTGGTTTCATTTCCTTGTTGTCCAAGGGACTCTCAAGAGTCCTTAGTATTTAAATCTGTTAAGGAGTTCTGGGCTCCATAGCAGACTTAAATGATCAGGTCAAGATCTGTGAAAGGGGTAACATTTTTCGTTTTACATTAGAGTCACAAGTAGAGTACACACCAACAAGGAAGCAATGATAAAGAGGAATACATCTCTTGATATTTTGACTCTAGTCTTAGAATTGTGTTTTAAAATCTCATCAGTTTTTCCAAGTTTCAATTTTGTCTTCTACCTACGCTTAGTCCCTTGAGAAACAAAATAACTTGGTATGATTTTTGTGACTTTTTTTTTTAAGAAGGAGTTTCAGTCTTTGCCAAGACTTGTATATCATTTGTATGAAAGGATGAATAGAGTTATTCTTCTGGTTTGGTAGAAACTAATTTTCTTTCAATTCAATAGGCTTGAAAAGTGGTGTTCTTTGCCTTTGGGAAGTTATTCCTGGACTGCTACATGCTAGGGATTGCAGTCTTGAAGATGTACAAATGACGAGCACAGACTTCAAAATCGGCATGATACTTTGGACTAATACCCTGACTAGGGCCAAAGTTAGTTCAGGTCATTACAGGGAAATTCCATATTCTGTCAGTTTCATCAGCAATACAGAATTGAAATCAGTTAATTTTTAGAACTGGAAGGAAGTGTACTGAATTGTTAATGGTGATTGTCATTGGCTTGTTATTGAGTGATTTTTAATTTCTATTTTATAGTCTTAAATTTAAGAAATGTCAACAAAACATGTATTTTATAATGCAGTTATTTTTGAAATGTGGTGATGGATACAGTTGATGCTCTGATTCTGTGGCTTCCGTGTCTACTGATTGAACCAGCCACAGATGGAAAATATTCAGGAAAAAAATTCCAAGAAGTTCCAAAAGCAATACTTGAATTTGCCCCACTCTGGCAGCTATATACATAGCATTTACTGCTCTTTACTAGCACTTTCATTGTATTGGTATTATAAACGGCCTGTGGATGATTTAGAGTATATTGGAGGATGCAGATACTGCACCATTTTATATAAAAGACTTGAGCATGTATGGATTATGGTGTCTGTAGGGGGTCCTGGAACCAATTCATCACAGGTACTTAGGGACGGTTGTACTAGTAAAATACATGATTTAATGAGTAAAAGGTAGGCATTGTATGTACACTGTATTAGCTTTTTAAGAAAATGCATAGGTAGGAGAAAGGTCTGGAAGAAAATAGGAGTGTTGGAGTGATGTGGGGAGATAGAATTCTGGGTAAAGATTTTGTCTTACAAAGTTTTGGTAATATGTTTGTAATATGCATAAAAGAATCAGTGGCCACTTAGCTTTCATAGTGTATTTTGAAGTAGTGGTTTTGTTGAAAAAAATTGACAATTCAAGAATCGTAGTTGAATGTCATATTTTAGGCATAGTGGGCCTTTCTCGTTTTCTGTCTGGTTGTGAAACGTAAGTGACGTGTAGGCTGAGGGAGGAGAAGTTAGAATTGCTTGCTGCCGCTTCATGGGGCTTCTGCGCAGATGTCAGTGCCTTCGTCACTGAGCAGCGGGAGTGACCTGCTGTCAGGGTAGATGGTAGGGCTGCGATGGGAAGTGGCCGTGTTCGCGCGGGGCCTCTCGGGAGGACACGATTTGCAGGCAGTGTGACGTTTTGTCACTTGGAACAGTCCGGGTTTAAGTTACATACTTGTGGGTCAGAACTGTAAAGAGGGCAACTTCAAGCATGGTCAGTGTAACTGCAGTATCAGATAATTTTGATATGTGAGCAGTGAGGAAAGGAACCTGTAGCTCACAAACTGTTTTCATCAAAACCTTTGTGTCTCATGATTGCGCTTCCTAGTGATAGCGCAAAGTTTGGAAAGCAGCAAATGCCTAACGTGTACATGTTTATTATAGTTGGGACCCACTGTAAAAGAAGCTCGAAGTTCCCCCTCCTAACTGGGTTGAAGTAAAAGTTGTTTCATAAGGCCAAGTGGAAAATTGAATATTCAGGTCATATATTTGATCATTTATACTTTCATTGGCTCCATTGTGTGAAATTAAACGTTAAAAATGGTCTTTAACAGAATATTAGATCTAATCGTTCTGTTAACACTTCATACATTTTTGTCTATTTTATAACTTTCTCTAGCCATCTTCATCATTATGTTTTCATAATGCAAATGACCAATATTTAGAAATTTTGTTCTTTCTTAAGCCTGTAGCAATCTGATATTTCAGATAAGTTAAAAAAAAAAAAAAAGAAAACTTCTTTGGCTGGTCTTGTGGTGTGCAGGATCTTAATTTCCTGCTCAGGATCCAGCCCAGGTCCAATGAAAGCATGGAGTCCTAACCACTGGACTGCCAGGGAGTTCCCTGACATTTTAGGCAATTTTAGCACAATCCCAGTGATTAATTTTAGAAGCGATTTTTAGGAGTTAAAAAGGATTATGTATTTGTTTAGAAAATTTCTGGAAAGATGTATAAGAAACTTGACAGTGGTTACCTTTAGGAGAAAAAGGTAAGATGATGGAAGGTACTTTGCCACCTTACATCCTTCTGTGCTAGTACTCCCTGCTTTGTGTCCTTTTTACCATCTAACATTTTAAAACTAAAGATCACATGGTCTTAAAACAAGTCAGTAGCCCAGGGAACTACAGCTCTATGTATGAATGTAACTCCCTGTGCTCTTAACTATGACTAGTTTTAAGATCACACGGTCACTGTTTTAAAAAGTTTTTCGTCCTGTTTTCAAAGTACATGATATTTATTTCTCCTTCGTTGTCGTTGTTCAGTTGCTAAGTTGTGTTCGACTCTTTGTGATTCCATGGACTGCATGCAGCATGCCAGGTTCCCCTGTCCTTCACTGTCTTCCGGAGTTTGTTCAAATTCGTATCCGTTGAGTCGGTGATGCTATCTGACCGTTTCATCGTTTGTGCCACTTTCTCCTTTTGCCTTCCATCTTTCCCAGCATCAGGTCTTTTCCAATGACTTGGCTTTTCACATCAGGTGGTCGAAGTATTGGAGCTTCAGCATTAGCCCTTCCAGTGACTAGTCCGGGTTGATTTCTTTTAGAATTGATTGGTTTGATCTTGCAGTCCAAGGGACTCTGAAGAGTCTTCTCTAGCACCACAGTTCAAAAGCATCAATTCTTTGGCACTCAGCCTGCTTTATGGTCCAGCTCTCACATCCATACACGACCACTGGAAAAACCAGTAGTTTTTGACTATCTGGACCTTTGTTGGCAAAGTAATGTCTCTGCTTTTTAATGTGCTCTCTAGGTTTGTCATAGCTTTCCTTCCAAGGAGCAAGCATCATTTAATTTCATGGCTGCAGTCAACCATCTACAGTGATTTTAGAGCCCAAGAAAAGAAAATCTGTCACCTTTTCCACTTTTTCCTGTGAAATGATGGGACCAGTTGCCATGATCTTAGTCTTTTGAATATTGAGTTTTAAGCCAGCTTTTTCCCTCTCCCCTTTTACCTTCCTCAAGAGGCTCTCTAGTTCCTCCTCACTTACTGCCATTAGAATGATATCATTTGCATTGCTGAGGTTGTTGATATTTCTATTGGCAGTCTTGATTCCATCTTGTGATTTATCCAGCCTGGCATTTCGCGTGATGTACTCTGCATATTATAAACAATCAGGGTAACAATATACAGCCTTGCCATACTGCTTTCCCAATTTTCAGTCAGTCAGTTGTTCCATTCAGTCAGTTGTTCGGTTCTAACTGTTGCTTCTTGACCTGCACACAGGTTTCTCAGGAGACAGTTAAGATGGTAAAATGTTCTGACAAATTTCTTCCTTTACATGTCAAATAAATTTATCTGATGTTTTCTGTTTTTATAATGTCCCTTTATTTTCACTGAAATATTGTTTTATTTCAAAAGTCAGTGTGATTTCCAGAAAACTATTTAGAGGTCCTTTGGAACAGTAGAAGATTTTTTCATTTGCAGATCATAACTCAGTAAAACATGAAGTTGTAAACTGTACACAAATTTGGCTTTTTATTTTCTCCTTTCATTATAAGGAAATTTAGTTGTGTAACCTTCAGCACATTGCTTAATTTTTGAGTGTTTTTCTCTTTGTTTAGTTAGACATTCATTTTTATAAGATTACCTCCCAGGACTCGTTTGGATGAGATATGATTTTGTAATTTCATATCTTTTTCAACTCAAAAGATAGAATTGAATAATTCTTAAAGTATATTACAATCAAAATTTCTAGTTAAGCAAAATCTGCATAACCTCAGAATAAAGTGCATTTGTAGTCTGATTTGCCTCATGAATGAATTCTAATGTAGTGTTGCTTTATGCATATATAAAATCTTAGTCATAGACTGGGGTTTTGAATGAAAATTTCCAGTAATGAAGACATACTAACCTTTTGTGTATGTATGTGGGGCTTATATATGTGTGTGTATGTGTGTGTTTTAAGCAAATTAACATTTGTTTTTAATCATTATACTTAATTCTAGAGAATGAGCCTTTTCTTTATTTAGAACCTTAAAGGAAATGGTGTCTTGGGCCAAGTTTAGGTTCATGGATAGTTATACAGTGGGTTAGCAATCAAATTTAATTAAGCTGCGACAGCTTCTTTCACTAACTTTCCTTCAATTGATTAAATTATGGCACTGAGGAAAATAGTTCTGATCCACACCCTGAGGACTTGCTGTTTTCAAAGGAGGTATAGTGTACTGAAATGTGACATCTCTATTGTGAACTTGTAGTAAAACACCGAACTGCTGTCTTCATTAGGAAACCTCGTTTGGTTACTTGGCCTTTGAAAAACATCTGAACAACAAAAAAATGAAATGTCTTTCTTAATTTAAGCTTTTCTGATGTCTCTTGAAGCAAGACGGTTATCATGCTGCTACTGCTACCAGTAAGCCACTTCAGTTGTGTCCGACTCTGTGCGACCCCATAGACAGCAGCCCACTAGGCTCCCCCGTTCCTGGGACTCTCCAGGCAAGAACACAGGAGTGGGTTGCCATTTCCTTCTCCAATGCATGAAAGTGAAAAGTGAAAGTGAAGTTGCTCAGTCTTGTCTGACTCTTAGCGACCCCATGGACCTCAGCCCACCAGGCTCCTCCGCCCATGGGATTTTCCAGGCAAGAGTACTGGAGTGGGGTGCCATTGCCTTCTCCGATGGTTATCATGACTGGAATCTAAATTGGAAGCCAAATGACTTTATCTCCCTTACAGTTTTCTGAATGAACTAAATTGAAAGGGTCAGTGTGTATTAGAAATTCTGCTTGATGATGAGATGATTTGTAATGGGGGCGGGGCACACACGTCCTCGTCTCTGGGTTGTGTTAACAGACTAGAGGCTGGGTGCATGCTTGGAAAGCTTTTCTGTGTCCTTCACAATTGATCCTCCCTGCAGCCAGGCAGCTGAGGAGATATCCCCTGAAGTGGCAGAACTCCCCATCCTCCCTCTTCTCCTGCCTTTTTTTTCCCCTTTACTATATACTGGGCCATTCAATGGCCTTGCATTGACCGGAAAGACAAAGAGTGCTTTCATACTCCGGGTTTAGCCGTGGCCGGTGTGCCGGGCCTTTGTTAGGACTTGCAGTAGCCCTTTCTCTGTCACCACCCCCAGTCTCATTGTTCATACTTTGCAGTAGCAACTGTGTCATTTTTAGAATTTTACCTCCTTACTTACAAATAAATAGTTGCAAGAGAAAAGTCCAATTTCTTTTAATGAAAAATGCAAAGAAAAGCAGAGCTTAATTTCCGCTTGTAGTTTTTGATAGAGTGCCCTGTAATAGCTTACGTGCTGTAGTGTGAGACTTGATCTCATTGAAATTATTCTCTGTCTTTTAAAAAGTGAAGTAAAAATGGACTTTATTTCCTTTTTGTATGGTTTTATTCCATCTAACTTACTGTGGGTGCTTAATATTCATTCATGAAATACAGATAAGAATCTTTTTCTCCTGAGTCAGATGGTTTTTAAATTATTCAGTGTTTTTGTGGTTTATTGGATGATACGAAGTGGAGAATTTGGACAGTTATGTGGATTATTTAAAGCATGCCTTTTGCCTCAGTCAGTAGGCAAAAGTTAATAGTGTTGCTTTTGTCCTACATTTTGCTTAAATGCAAGTAAACTGTCGAGATGAAAAGCAAAAGTTATTTTTTAAAATGTGTCACATTTGGATGTGTAAACTTTGTCAGATAGACCTGGACTGTATTTTGCAGTTTTATTTTTAATTCTGTTTTATTTTTAATTTACTGAAGACTGTTCTCTTTCTACACGTGATTCATCTTTTAATGACATATTTTATGCATATAGAAAATTATAGAGAATAAGATACAGTAGAACACAATAGCTTTGTTGTATTTCTATTCTTGAGAGATTTTAGAGGATTTTCTTGAACCCTAGAAGTCTTAATCTGTGCCTTATGAAAGTTTATAGTTTTTCATTTCCTTACGTCACAACTTTCTCCCCTAGGCAGGTTGTTTGTTAACGTGTTAGCCTTGACACAACGCAGTAACTGCTGGAAAGTGTGTGTGACCAATTTAAATTCTGTGTAATAAGCTCAGTATTAAACAAGTAGATACACTAAATTTTTAGATGCCAGAGCTAGATTGTCGCATTCCAAGAAGGGGATATTATAGTAAACATGGTGAAAATATAGTCATAATTATGATATACAAACTGGTATATAAATATGTGCTTGAAATCTTCGGAAAATTTCTGCTGGTTTGTCATTGGTTCAGCTGCTATATTGGTATATTTTATTTTGATCTTCACACTAGAAAGAATAATTGCTCTTAGAGGTCTTGATCTTAGCAGTGATGTAGTGTGTGCCTACTGTATATTAAGCACTGGGTTAAATACCCTAAGCAAACTGTGTATCAGCTCTGTGAAGTAAGTGCTATTATTGCCCTCATTTTCCAGAAGGAAATCCTGTGCTTAGAGATATTAAATGTAACCCCCCCAGAAATCATACAGGTAGTAAGTGGAAGAACTGGAATGCTAAAATCAGATTTATATTTGAGATCACTGGTGTGAATAAATTGCCTCCTGAGATCAGTGTTTCTAGAGTTGTGTACTAAACCTCTTTGACAGTCTGAATTTGGTCTGTTGGTTAAAATTCTGAGCTTTGGGTCGAGGTATGTTCATGTTCTTCAAAACCTAGGTGTTGGCTGGAATTACTGGTTCTAGTTTATCTTTTAAAGGGCTTATGTGCAATGCATTTTATTCAATCCAGAGCTCCTGGACTGACTTATTGCCAGTGACTTTGTTGCTGTATCCATTTCAGTTAGATATCTCATAAGCTGGATGCTTTGCTACCTAAACCTGAAACTAGAGAAAAGGAAAAGAGGATTGGGAGAAAGGAGGAACACAGAGTCTTTGCTTTCCTAGTGGTTGAACAACACTGATGAGAGAAGGTTGTTCTGGAAGAGCCTAGAGTGTAAGATGCTAAGGATGAGGTTGAGAAGGAGAACGACTTGACAGCGGGTTGAGGCAGTGGGGACGTGGTAGACAAAGCTGCCACTGCTACATTTACTTTAGGATTTTGCTGAATATGGGCTAACAGGGTATATACTCCAGCATACATATCAGTTTGTTCTTTTTCCAAAAGAATGTCAATGAGTTCTCTGTCATTGTGAGTGAAAAGCCCTTTGGAGTTTTTTCTTGACGTCTTTTGATGACCATTGTTGCATTAATTTAGCATAACTACATATGTTGGGTGTCCTTATATACTTGGATCTCTGTGCTTCTGGCTTGCTTACCTAGATTTACTCTGCTCTAGGAAATATTCTGGATGTCAGCAGTGTTGAAATTCTGTTCTTGCCTTCAGCAGGCACTGTGAGAGAGTATGATTTAGAGGCAGTACTATTTAGAGGCAGAAGTCAGACCTATTTTAATAATTGTTCTAAGGTATTTTTTGACTTTTGTTTTATTGACGTATTCACTGGTGGTGCCAAATCAGTGGTGTATGTCAAACTGCTCGTGCTTTAGCATGAATCAACATGGTGGTACCAAATTAACTAGTGATGATTGTTGTTTTTCCACCAACACAGATGCTCAGAAAACAAAAACAAAACTTTGATTTTCATTTAATATCTTTGATGAAGCACTAAAAAAAATTTAAAAAATGATTAATTAGATCTTTACTATCGTGTACATTTTTAAATACTCTGTGCAATAGAATGCAGGTGTGCGTAGAATACTTTTGTTATATTTGCTGTTCACTAGCTGAGTCACGTCCAACTCTTTGCGAACCCATGGACTGTCGCACACCAGGGTTCCCTGTCCTTTACCATCTCCCAAAGCTTGCTCAAACTCATGTCCGTTGAGTCAGTGATGCCATCCAACCATCTCGTCCTCTGTCATCCCCTTCTCCTCCTGCCTTCAATCTTTCCCAGCATCATGGTCTTTTCCAGTGAGTCAGCTCTTTGCATCAGGTGGCCAAGGTATTGGAGCTTCAGCATCAGTCTTTCCAATGAATATTCAGGATTGAGTTCCTTTAGGATGGACTGGTTTGATCTCCTTGCAGTCCAAGGGACTCTCAAGAGTCTTCTTCAACACCACAGTTCAAAAGCATGAATTCTTTGGTACTCAGACTTCTTTATGGTTCGGCTCTCACATCTATACATGATGACTGGAAAAAACATAGCTTTGACTAGATGGACCTTTGTTGGCAAAATAATGTCTCTGCTTTCTAATATCAAAATAACGTCTCTGCTTTCTAATATGCTGTCTAGGTTTGTCATAGCTTTCCTTCCAAGGAGCAAGTGTCTTTTAATTTCATGGCTGCAGTCACCATCTGCACTGATTTTGGAGCCCCCAAAAATAAAGTCTGTCATTGTTTCCATCGTTTCCCCATCTATTTGCCATGAAGTAATGGGACCAGATGCCATGACCTTCGTTTTTTGAATGTTGAGTTTTAAGTCAGCCTTTTCACTCTCCTCTTCACTTTCAACAAGAGGCTCTTGGTGCCACCTGCATATCTAAGGTTATTGATATTTCTCTTGATTCCAGCTTGTGGTTCATCTAAGCCCAGCATTTTGAATGATGTACTCTACGTATAAGTTAAATAAGCAGGGTGACAATACACAGCCTTGATGTTCTCCTTTCCCAATTTGGAACCAGTCCATTTTTCCATGTTTGGTTCTAACTGTTGCTTCTTGACCTACATAGAGGTTTCGCAGGAGGCAGGTCAGGTGGTCTGGTATTCCCATCTCTTTAAGAATTTTCCACAGTTTTTTGTTATCCACAGTCAAAGGCTTTAGTGTAGTCAATGAAGCAGAAGTAGTTTTCTTGGAATTCCCTTACTTTCTCTGTGATCCAACAAATGTTGGCAATTTGATCTCTGGTTCCTCTGCCTTTTCTAAATCCCAGCTTGAACATCTGGAAGCTCTTGGTTCATGTACTGTTGAAGCCTGGCTTGGAGAGTTTTGAGCATTGCTTTGCTAGCCTATGAAATGAATGCAGTTGTCTGGTAGTTTTTGTTGCATAGTTGTTCAGTAATGGTTCTAGTGAAAACCACTTAAGTGAGTGAGTTGCAGGCAAAGCTAACCACTTTTTTTCTTGTAACCATTTCTACTTGAAAGAATGATAAACTCTGGTTATTCAAATTTGGATATTTAGGAGATATAGTTTCAAAAATAAACCATTGTGCCTTCCTCTTTGAGGAAAACTGTTACCAGTGATAAAATTAGAGGTTTTTGGTGAAAAAATATTGGACTTATAGCTGTCACCATGAGTTTTGACAGCTTCCCAGTGTTTAATAGACTTTTCTGATGAGATCAATGATGATATTAACAGATTTGATTTTTATTTATTTTTTGAACAGATTGGACTTTTAATGTTGTACAACGAAATGTGTCAGTATCTGGAAAATCTGCACAACTTAACATGCCAGTATTTCCAGATGATCGATGCATGATGTTACAAATGCCTGATAGGTGAAAGATCCACTTAAAAAGCAAGGGGGACTTGCCTTGCTGGTTCAGTGGTTAAAAATCTGCCTTGCAGTGCAGGGCATGCAGATTCGATTTCTGGTTGGGGGACTAAGATCTCACAATGCCGGGGGGCAACTAAGCCCACCAAATAAATAAATATTTTAAAAAATCTTGAAAAGTAATCTGAATTAATTTTACTGCATTTGTGTATGAAAAGTATGGTTTTTAGATTTCAAATTGCATATAACCTGTAAAAACTACCACTAATCAAGTTTTGGTATAATAATAAAAAAGAAAAAGCACAATTATCAAGAAAGACTATTAACATACTCCTTCCCTTTTCCAGCCATACATCTGCTGTGTATGTGAGACCATCTTTTGTTCACAGACTTCAAAATAACATGTTGCAACAGACTGATGCAGAATCACATATTAAAATATTAGCTGATCTTCTGTTAAACTAGACATTAAAGTGATTTCCAAAAACGGGAAACAGTGTCACTCTTCTCCAAGAAAAAATTATATGGCTATTTTAAAGTTAAAATTTTTGGTTGTGTTTACATACAGTTAGTTTATTACCTTAAAATAGTAGATATTCAAAATTTTCTCAGTTTTATTTTCTGATATGATAAATGTACTTATATAATCCGTTTAAGCAAAAGCTCTTAAGATTCCTCACTAACTTTTAAATGTAAAAGAATTCTGAGGTCATGAAGTTTAGAAACACAAATTGTACCATATCAGCAACTAAAGCTGTCATTTCTTTGCTCTTGTTATTTTAATGAGATAATTGTTTTAAAGGGGAAATAAACTTTTTGTTGGAGCTTATTAATAATTTCTATTTCTGCTTCATTGAGTACACTAAAGCCTTTGTGTGAATCACAGCAACCTGTGGGAAATTCTTAAAGACATGGGAATATCAGACCACCTTACTTGCCTCCTGTGAAACCTGTATGCAGGTCAAGAAGCAGCAGTTAGAACTGGACATGGAACAACGAACTGGTTTCAGATCCAGAAAGGAGTATGTCAAGGCTGCGTGGTGTCACCCTGCTTATTTAACTTATGTGCAGAGTACATCATGCGAAATACTGGACTGGATGAAACACAAGCTGGAATCAAGATTGCCGGGAGAAATATCAATAACCTCGGATATGCAGATGACACCACCCTTATGGCAGAAATCGTAGAAGAATAGAGAGCCTCTTGATGAAGGTGTAAGAGGAGAGTGAAAAAGCTGGCTTAAAATTCAACATTCAAAAAGCGAAGATCATGGCATCTGGTCCCATCACTTCATGGCAAATAGATGGGGAAACAATGGAAACAGGGACTGATTTTATTTTCTTGGGCTCCAAACTCACTGCAGATGGTGACTGCAGCCACTTGCTCCTTGGAAGGAAAGCTATGATCAACCTAGACAGCATATCAAAAAGCAGAGACATTACTATGCCAACAAAAGTCTGTCTAGTCAAAGCTATGTTTTTTCCAGTAGTCATATATGGATGTGAGAGTTGGACCATAAAGAACTCTGAGAGCTAAAGAATTGGCTTTCGAACTGTGGTGTTGGAGAAGACTCTTGAGAGACCCCCTTAGACTGCAGTGACATCAAATCAGTCAATCCTAAAGGTAATCAACCCTGAATATTCATTGGAAGGACAGATGCTGAAGCTGAAACTGCAATACTTTGGCCACCTGATATGAAGAGCTGACTCATTGGAAAAGACCCTGATGCTGGGAAAGATTGAAGGCAGGTGGAGAAGGAGGCGACAGAGGATGAGATGGTTGGATGGCATCTTTAACTTAATGGAGATGAGTTTGAGTAAGCTCTGGGAGATGGTGAAGGACAGGGAAGCCTGGCATGCTGCAGTCTATGGGGTCGCAAGGAGTCAGACGCGACTGAGCAACAACATTAATTATTTAGTTTCTATAATTACTTTGTTAGCAGTTATATCAATCACCTGTGCGTTATTTAATTTTCACAAGTAGTGTAGCCAGGATTTGAATTTAACATCTTGACATCAGAGCACACATTGTTTTTCTCTTTGTCTGTGCCTTGGGGAATGTGGGATCTTAATTCCCCAACCAGGAACCTATACGCCCTGCATTGGAAGCTTGTACTCTTAACCACTGGACCACCAACAAAGTCCTCAGAGTTCGTTCTTATGACATAGAATGTTTGTCAGAATGGTCTGCTTTTCTGCTAGATTTAATGTGTATTAATACTTCTGACAGTTGTATCATAGATGATATTTACTTGTAGCATAGCCTCGTAAATACTCTTTCATTTCTTTCCTCTTTTAGGAAGATTTTTTTCCTTATTTACTTTTTCTTTTTAAAGTATAGTGTGAAAATCAAAGACATAGGGTTCAGAAACAGTTGAGTGTCTGCCATATTTTAGGGTCATCCTACTTCATCTTCATAATGGTTCTGTGTGACAGCTGTTACCATTTATGAGGAAAGTGAGGTTTGAAGAGGTGAAGTGACTTTGCTGAGTTGAGAGGTATTGAAATCAAGATTCACAGTCAGATATTAGTTTTCCTAAAAGTAGTTCAGTTTCCATTCTTAATGTGCTTCCTCCCAGGGAACGTGAGTGGGTAAGGAAAAGTGGGGGAATCTGCACTTATTTCTTTGTCCAGTTCTTTCTTTTGTTTTCTTCCTTCCTTCTCCTATTTCCTTCTCTCTGCATACTTAGAATCTTTCTTTAACTTGGATCCTCTGCATTGTCGGTGCCTCTCCTGAGTGTGATCTGTGGTGCCTGCGTCTGGGCTGGCTGGAAGAGAGGCAAGGTATTTAGGATTTAGGTGCTTTGATTTAGTATTAATATTTAGATACATTGGTTTGATGATTGAAGTAATACTGTGTTCTTTTGGGATCTGCTTGGACTGACTTAAGTGCCATATCCTTTTATCCAGTCTTCATATGAGAAAGTGATCGTTTCGGTTATTTGGACCGAGACGTATTTTGGCAGGGTAATCCCTACCCTAAAAGCCTTTATCAAGAGAAAAAGAGACGCAAACAGCATTGGATTCTAATTAGCTTTGGGACTAATTTGCTTGTGTGAATTATTCAATGAGGAAGTCTTATAAAGTCTTTTGTCTAGGTGGAGAAAGGATGTTAGCATAAGGAATAATAAGAAAGAAAAGTAGTCTCTCACAGAAGGTACCATTTATGAAATACCTACTGTAATAAGGATAACTGAAGCTAAGTGAAAGGAAGCAATGTAGGATCTCTTACTATACAAAGCCAGGAAGCATGGAATTTAATCCAGGTAATAGTTTGGAGTTGAATGGATGATAGTTTGGAGTTGAATGGATTTAGATTAGTGGAGGAAAGAAGGGAAGACATTCCAGGTTTTGGCAGTTGCAGGATCAAACAGGAAAGAGCCTAGCATTTGTTCCTTAGGAGAGGTTTTATTTTAGGGCATGGGAAATAAAAATTATATAGGACAGCACCCAAATTGTGGTGGTAATCAAATTACAGGATTTGGAGTTTAAAAAAAAAAAAACAATTGGGGAGCCCTTGACTGTCCATTGATGAACCACAGTATGGTCCACGATCGTTGATCTGATACCATTCTGTATAAACTGAAGAGGAGGCCTCTCCTCAGGAAGCCTAGGCAGCTCCTGCAGCTAGGAAGTGAAGATCTGAACTGAAGTGGTGGCCATGGCTTGTGGGAAGGGGAGACTGCGGATGGCTTCTAGGAAAATTACTGGGGCCGTGTAGAGGAAATTGAAGTATGTATAGGCTGAAACTGAGCGGCAGCAATCAGACTGCACATTAGTTAATAATTAGACTGCTGCTGCGTCACAGTAGAGGCAGAATAGATCTTCCCATTTTACTGTTTTATGTATTAATTTTTTTGATTGTGCTGCACGGTTAGCAGGATCTTAGTTCCCCAACTGAGAATTGAACCCCAAGGCCAAGGCAGTGAAAGTGTCAAGTCCTGACCACTGTACCACCAGAGAATTCCCTGACCCATTTTAACCAGTGTAATTTTTTTTCTTGAATTAAAAAAATGCTTAATACAGTAGAATTTATTAATATGTAACATATTGACTTTTGATAGAATAATTATATGCATCTTTGCAGATGTTACTCATAGGAATAGAATTGGTGTGGGGCTGTAACCATTGGAAATAGAGTAACAGGAGAGAGAATTGGGATGTTTGTATACAGTAGTATACTGGTGGTGGAGGGGTGGTGGTGGCTACATACTCAAAATCACTTTTGAAAAATAGGTCATCTTTGAAGAACATGATTGGTTTAAAGAAAAATTTTTTTAAAGACTAGTAAATTTAAACATGTGACACTGAATGTATAGTAATTACTTAGGCCTGGAATTTATGAAAGGCAGTCATCTTGGCTATGTGCATTCTATATAACATAAAATCTTTCAAGAATTTTATGTTGAAATGCCCCTGACTGTTTTAAGAAAGGAAGGAAACTTTCTGGGAATTGGATGGGTCTAGCATGAGTACCCCACTCCAGTACTCTTGCCTGGCAAATCCCATGGACGGAGGAGCCTGGTAGGCTGCAGTCCATGGGGTCGCTAAGAGTCGGACATGACTGAATGACTTCCGTTTCACTTTTCACTTTCATGCATTGGAGAAGGAAATGGCAACCCACTCCAGTGTTCTTGCCTGGAGAATCCCAGGAACGGGGGAGCCTGGTGGGCTGCCGTTTATGGGGTCGCACAGAGTCGGACACAGCAGAAGCGACTTAGCAGCAGCAGCAGCATGAGACAGGAAAAATATTACCTCTAGTTAACGCCATACCTTAGAATCACCAAATAAAATAATGGTGACTTCTTATGGGTCTAATATCCTAAGAAATTATGTTTAGAGTTGTGAAAGTTTGTAGTATTTTTTTGTCTGCCAAGACATTCCCCGCTGCCCCCCAACACTGCAGGGCCTGCTGGGATCTCAGTTCCCCAGTCAGAATGGAGCCTGTGTCCCCTACAGTGGAAGCGATGGGTGTTTTAACCACTGGATGGCCAGAGAAGTTCCTTTGTTAGGACATTTTTGTTGAGTATGAAAAGTAAATTATAATGATGTTAAAGTTTGTATTCTTCTTGTTGGTATTATTTTAGCCAAAATCTAAAGATAATCCATTTTGGGGCTTTGAGATTGAAAGTTGGTGTGTAGTTTTTATTTGTTCATTATGTATCACCTGGGGACCGGCCCTCCTGGGTGACTCTGAGTCAGGTGACAGAGTTGCAGAATGCTTTGCAGTTCTTGTTGGCTGTGTATTTGCAAGTCGGTGAATTGATTACAGATGTTTCCAGTATACTGATATTATTAAGAATGATGACTACAGGGAAAGGAGAATTATTTATTTTCTAAGTGGTGGTGGTTGGTATTTTATATTGCCATTGTTTATCAAATCTTTTTTTTTTTAGGGGAAAATAGGATTTACTCAAAAAATTTCAAGTGGATGGTAGACTTTAGATACAAGTTTTGCTAGTAAAAAGCATATTAATTTCCCCCATTAGTCAATGAGACTTGTGACTGCAAACACTAAGACATTTTCAAAATAAGAGAGTTTTTAAAATACCTGCCATGATAGCTGATGTTTGTTGAGGTTCATTGTTGGCCAGATACCATTAAGTGCCTTAAATGTTTTATTTAAGTTCTAGGGGAGATAGTTTCCATTTATTCATACTTTATTTTTTGAATGCTGAGGCGACTTGAGCAGTGTGTTGGCTAGAGCGAGCATCCCATGTGGTCTAAAACTTGATTCTCAAGACTTCCTGGAGGGCTGGCAAGTTGGTCCTGGCGTGTCAACAGTTAAGAGTGTTATGGATGCAGTGTTCATTGCACTTCCATGAATAATGAGGTGGTCCTGGGGTACTCCTGGGGTACTGAATCTGGTGGCTTTCCTCCTACCTTGGCAGGGTCCTTTGTTGATTCTTCCATTGTCTCACCCTCATGGCTGTGGTCCTTTGTGTCTTTCTCTCAGGTCTAACTACTATTTTCATGTTGATGACTTTTAAATTTCTGTATCTTTGGATCAGATTTTTAGCCTGACTTAAGAATGCATGTGTTCGATTGGTATATTTACATCTCTTGGATTTCCAATTGGCATTTCAGACCTCTTGATTTCCTTTTCACCTCCACTTCAACCTGATCCTTCTCAGGTTGCTTGAGAAGGATCCTTCTCTCCTTGCTAAATAGTACTGCTCTCTTCCTAACTGCTCAAGGTAGAACATCTGTAAACCGTTCTTGGATTATTATTTTCCTTTGTCTCTCCACTCTTACGCAGTAGCAAACCCTGTTGCTTTTACTATTTAAACTTGGCCTTCTCTCCATTTATGTCTACTATCCTACTCTCTTCTAGGCCACAGTCATCTCTTATCTAGACAACTGCTACAGTCTCCTAACTGTCTTCTTATTTCATTTTTTCATCAGTAGAATGGTCTTCAAAAAATACTGTTCAGGTTTGCCCTTCCTCTGTTTAAGCTCTGCCAGTGTCGCCTGTTGATCTTAGAGTTCATATTGTTTAACAAGCCGTGTGCGTGTGCGTGCATACGGTCCCTCAGTTATGTCTGACTCTCTGCAACCCCATGGACTGCAGCCTGCCAGGCTCCTTTGTCCAGGGGACTTTTAAGGCAAGAATACGGGAGCGGGTTGCCATTTCTTCCTCCAGGGCATCTTCCTGACCCAGGGATCAAACCTACCTCTCTTGCGTCTCCTGCATTGGCAGGCAGGTTCTTTATCAGCAGAAACACCAGGGAAGCCCTTAATAGGCCCTACTCAAGTTGAAATGATGTAGCTCCTGCTTGAGTTTCCCAACTGTGATTACCGTTCCCTGCACACTCCCTTCACTCCAGTCTCAATATCATTTTTGAAAAAATTTATTGAAGTATAGTTGATTGACAGTGTAGTGTTAATTTCTGTTGTACATCGGGGATTCAGTTATACATGTGTTTGTGTGCTCTTGTTCACTCTTTTCCATTATGGTTTAGTGCAGGATGTTGAGTATATCCTGTGCTGTGTAGTAGGATCTTGTTGTTTATCCATTCTGAGTCTGTGATAGTTTGCATTTGCTAATCCCAAACCTTTAGTCTCTTCCCCAGCTCCATCTAGTTTCATGATCTTGGAGCACAGCCCTTTTCCTCTGCTGGCCTTTACATATGATGCCCTCTTCCTGCAATGCTCTTTCCCTTGCTTTTTGTAGAATGTATAATTTGGATCTTTCAGATCCCAATTTAGATGTTATCTCTTCTAACTTATCCAGAATACTGTTACTCACTTGTCATATTCTTTTTATTGTCGTACCAGTTTCACCATTTAAATTATCTGGTTTGTTCACTGACTTTCTGTCTATTTACCCCCAGTACCTATTTTATTTACTACTTTGTAGCTACTCAGAAAATACTTGTTGAAAACGAATGATTGCGGTGACTAGCTGCTTAAAAACTAGCTTCTTGCATTTGTCCTTCTAATGCCACTTTTCAGACCATTTGTATCATATTGCTTATGATTTGGGAGCTAGAATAGGGAATTAACAGGGATTGAATGTAAAATGCCAGGCAGGCATTGTGCAGGGAGTGTATCCTGTACTGATTCATTTAATCCTCAGAGCAATTTATGAATGTTTTATTGTTACATTTTATAATTGAGGGTGCTGCTGTTCAGATATTAACTATGACTGCACAGTGTACTAAGGGCTGAAGCTAGGAATGGGACCCAAGGTTGTCTGACTGCAGGGTCTCTAAAGCACAGCGCATTAGGAAATTCTGTGGTGAGTTTGCTCTTAGGCAGGAAAGTAGGATTTTGGTCACTGAAAAAATGGGAAATGGATCTTACTTGTTCATTCTTCTTTCCTCTTCTCTTTCACCTTTTCACTACTATTAGCTAGTCCTTACAGTCACTGTTCACTCCTCCTGCTCCAGGTGAAGTGAGTGACCTTCAGTGTATCCTTGAGAATTCTTTATAATTTTCTACAGCCCTCTTAAAACAGGAAAAAAAAAAAAAAAGTAGCGTTGAAAAGAGCATTAGTGAGGTAGTGTACTATAGGGAGTGTATTTTTATAAATACAGATTTTTAAGAAATACATGCAAATATTTTTTCTTTAGAACAGTAAGTTCAGAATGAACAGCACAGTATGAGATAGTTGACTTTAATATTAATTTTTGTTACTGTTGAAAGTGGTTTAGATAGGAAAGAGAATCGAAAGGAAGTATGTCTTCCTTTTTCTTTTAATATGGGTGAATATGTTAAAATTATTTTTTCTTCTGACATTTCATTTGTTTTCCCTTTTGTTTTTATTATTATTACTGCTACTACAAATTGAGATTATGGAATAAAAGTAGTTAAGGATTCACTGTAATTGTTACAGAAATAGCCATTATAGGTGACTATTGACATATTAGAATTTGTTTTAGTTAAAAACTAATCTGAGTTTTGGAGAAGGCAGTGGCAGCCCACTCCAGTACTCTTGCCTGGAAAATCCCATGGATGGAGGAGCCTGATGGGCTGCAGTCCATGGGGTTGCACAGAGTTGGACACGACTGAAGTGACTTAGCAGCAATCTGAGTTTAAACCATATACACTCTTAAGTTTTTCAGATAATACCATTGTTTTGCTAATGATAATTTCAAGAATCTCACTAGCATCAGTCTATTAACATAGTGCTATAACTCTTCTTCCATCTTCATCATGGATGAATTTAATTAATGTTTGGAAAATTAAGGTGTGTATTATCAGATATTAGATAACTGAGCATTTATTATCTTAAATGGGTAGTCTTGTACAAAGTATTGGGGAAAGCTCTTTTATTAGATTAAATTAAGGGTAGGCAACCTATGATCCACTACCCAGCTGCCTATTTTTGTAAATGAGCTTTATGGGAACACACCAGAGCCATTCATTTTCCGTGTTACCTGTAGCTGCTTTTGCATTGCAGCAGTGTAGGTGAGCAGGCTCGTACAGATACCATGTATGCACAAATATTTACTATTTGGCTCTTAGGAAAAAGTTTGCTGGCCCATGGGTTACATTAACAACTTCTAATTTCCCATTGTAAACTTCCATATGTAGTTTTTCACCTTTGCCTCCTTATCTCCTTGTTATTTTTATTAATCACTTTTCTTCTTTATTTCTTTTGTTCATCTATTTTCTGATTGACTCTTCTGTCGTCTCTATTCTGTTACTGATACCACCCGATGATTTTTTTAAAAGATATTGTATCATTCAGGTCCAAAATTTCCACTTGGTTCTTTTTTATAGTTTGTATCAACCTGCTGCTGATTTCTGTCTCTCCCTTCACTTCAGATGGGTCTACCTTTACCTCTTGGAGCATAGTTAAAATAATTGCTCTTATGTTCTGTGCTTGGTAATTCTAGCAAGTAACATCGGAGTCTTTTCAAGATTGGCGTGTATTAATTGTCTTCTAAGAATTGGTTAGATTTGCTTGGTTCTTTGTATGTCAGATAATTTTGGATTGTGTCCTAGACACTAAATGTTAAGTTGTATAAATTCTGAATCATTTGTGGAGTATTTTTCTAGGCAGTCAACCCTGTTAGATTTGATTTCATGTTCTTGATAATTGGTTATATTTTACTGTATTTATATTTTAAATAATTTCAGATTGTATCCTGAATGTTTAAAAATTTGTGTTTTGTAGATTCTGGGTCCTTTACAATCCATGGAGAATTGAGATTAAAAGTTTTTTTTTTTTTAATAGACAGTTAACTTGGTTAGGCTCAGGGCTCAAGTTTGTTTTGTGTCTCTTTGGGGGGTGGTTTTAATCTTGATTTGTTTTCAGAGCTTTTAAAATGCTGCTTTGTATCTGTTCCATTTATGTACAACTCTGAGGGTGAGCCTGGGACTTCTGTAAGTTTATACAGAAAATTAGAGATCTCCCCCTCCAGTTTGCTTCTTTGGAATTCCGCTAATACTCTCTGACCAACAAGGGGTCTTTCTCCATTGCCTCTGGCCAAGAAGGGGTTTCTGGAGTATCATAGTGCTCTTTCTTTAATTCTGACTTGCTTAGTAATTTTCCACCAGTGATTTAAATTAAGATGAAATTCTTATCCTTGTAAAGACTACTACGGAATTTAGATGAAAAAATTGAGTGTCAGATTAGATTTCGAAATGAAATTAAATCGGAATCTGTATGATGAAATTAAATAGGTACAGATGTATTGTGTTTATATTCAAATGATTGATTACTTACAGTTATGTGCAGAATGAATCAGACATGACTTTGTGACAATTTCAGATGGAAAGAAAACACAGGTGGAGAATATTTATTACAGACAGGGTGAATGTATTAATAAGCTTAGTTTTGAAGTAAAGAAAGAAAGCTTATACAAGCCATGGTTGCGTTGGTAATAAAAAATTGTCTCCCTTCCACTTTACTCTGACAGGATTATACCACATCTGCCTCTCCACAAGTGGTTAAAAGTTGAGTGTTTTTCCTGGAATAGACAAAAAGATTTATTAATATCAGCGGTGCTCTATTAACAGAGTTTTCCTGTGGAGTAGAGTGTACTCAGTTATTAAATCTCTGCATTTGATGTTAGGTCCTCAGAGCACTAAGGACCTGCCAAGGATAATTTGATGTGTTTCTCATTGTTGATGATTCTTTATTTTGTGAAGTCATTTCTTCTGTTAAATGTGGATTTCTTTGTTATTGTTTTTCTAGTGCACACACAGACTTTGACTCATTCCAAGGTACTCTAATCTCCCCTTTGGTGTATTGACAAGCAGTATTGGTCCACTGGTTTAAGTAAGTGTGCTGTGGCTTGGGTTTGTTCAGTGTGGATAGAGAAGGATCTTTCCCAGCTGTTACTGAAGAGAAAAGTTTGTCGGGAGTTGTGTCAAGAAGCTGGCTGAGCAGATTTCCATATTGCATGGTTATTTGGCAGGGTTCAGAATAGTATAAGATCCTGCCATTGAAAGAAATTCAGTTCATTGCACAAAATCAGCTACCCATTTTTCTGTGGGGGTACCTGCTTTATTTATTTATTTTTTTAAGTCACTCAGTCGTGTCTGACTCTTTGCGACCCCATGGACTGTAGCCTACCAGGCTCCTCTGTCCATGGAATTCTCCAGGCCAGAATACTCACGTAGGTAGCCAGTTCTTTTATCCAGGGGATCTTCCCAACCCAGGGATTGAACCCCCAGGTCTTCCGCACTGCAGGTGGATTCTTAACCATCTGAGCCACCAGGGAAGCCCAAAAAGTGAAAGTGAAAGTCGCTCAGTTGTGTCCGACTCTTTGTGACCCCATGGACTATAGAGTCCATGGAATTCTCCAGGCCAGAATACTGGAGTGGGTAGCCTTTCCCTTCTCCAGTGGATCTTCCCAACCCAGGGATCCCAATTCAGGTCTCCCGCATTGCAGGTAGATTGTTGACCAGCTGAGCACCAGGGAAGTCTGTTTATTATTATTACTGTTGCATTAAGTTTCTCTTTGCTATGTAGATTTTTAGGATGGGCCATACTTCTTTTAAGTCTAGTGGACTAAGGAATTCCCTGGCGGTCCAGTGGTTAGGACTTGGAGTTTTCACTACTGGGGCAGCGTTCAATCCCTGGTTGGAACTAAGATCCCATAAGCTGTGTTGCATGGCCAAAAAAAAAAAAAAATCACTATGTTAAAAAAAAAATGTCTAATGGACTAGATGATGATGATGAAGCATTTTGAGTTCATGACTCTACTGCAGTATTCTAGTGTCTGTGAATAGAATGGTAGACAAAACAAAGTGCTTGCCCCATCATGGAGTTTTAATATTTTAAATACTTGTTCAAGAATTAAATAACAACTTTATTGAGATACTCACATACAATAAAATTCACCCATTTAAAATGTACAGTTTCTTGACTTTTGGTATATTTACAGACTAGTTTCACTATCACCATGGCCTTATAACCTAATTTTAGATTACTTCCAAAAGAAACTTAGGTACTTCAGCAGGCGTCCCTCCTTCCCCATTCCATCAGCCCTCTCCAGCCTAAGCATCCACTAGTCGCTTTCTTTTATACTTTTTGACTACTTAGCGTTTTGTATACTTTTTTTCACTTGGGGTTCATCCATGTTGTAGTATATATCAGGATTTTCCTTTCTTTTAATTGCCAAATAAAATTCATTGTATGAATACACCTCAGTTTTGTCCATCCATCAATTGATGGAAACATTGTTTCTACTTTCTGGCTATTGTAAATACTGCTGATTTTCCTATGCTATCATAGGAAAATTGTAAATAGGCTATTGTAAATACTGCTGATTTCCTATGCTATCCTATCAGTTCCTATGCTGATAGGAACGTTCATGTATTAGTTTTGTGTGCACACATTTTTATTTCTCTTACATATGTATCTAGGAGCAAAATTGCTGAGTCATTTAGTGACTCTATTGCTTAACCTCTGGAGAAACTCATATAGTTTTATGAATTCTGACAAATGCAGAGTTCTGCAGCCCCGCCATACTGAAAATGAAAACATTCATCACCCAGTGACATTCCTTCAGTGCCTTCTTTTTTTTTTTTAATTTTGTTAAAGAATAGTTGATTTACAGTGTTGTATTAGTTTCTGCTATACAGCAAAGTGATTCAGTCATAGATATTCTTTCCATTTTCGTTTATTGTAGATATTGACTCTGGTTCCCTGTGCTATGCAGTAGGACCTTTTAGTCCATTCTATATATTATAGTTTGCATCTGCTAGTCTCAGATTCCCAGTCCATGCCTCACCTCTGCCCCTGGCAACCATGTCTCTCCTCTCTCTCTGTGAATCTATTTCTGTTTTGTAGGTAAGTTCATTTATGTAGTATTTTGGATTCCACATAAAGTAATACAATGTATGTATTTCTCTTTCTGACTTACTTCACTTGATATAATAATCTCTAGTTGCATCCATGTTGCTGCAGTGGCATTATTTTGGTTTTTTTTTTTTTATGACTGAATAGTTTTCCTGTGTGTTGTGTGTGTGTGTGTGTATACACATACCATATGTTTATCCAGTTCATCTGTAAATGGACATTTAGTTTACTTATGTGTCTTGGCTATTGTAAATAGTGCTGCTGTGAACATAGGTTTGCATATTTTTTTGTCTGAATGCATGCCCAAAAGTGCAATTGCTGGATCATATAGTGTTATCTCTTTTAAGATAAACTCTTCCCTAGACCCTAGTAGCCTCTATAGATTTGCTTTTGCCAGAGTGTTTGTAAATGGATGCATAGCCATTTTGAGTCTAGCTTCTTTCACTTAATTAGCATTTGAGATTCATTCCTGTTGTTACATCAGTAATTGTTTCCTTTTTGGAACCCTTCAACAGGTGGGAAGGGCTTCCCTGAGAGCTCAGTTGGTAAAGAATCCACTTGTAGTGCAGGAGACCCCAGTTTGATTCATGGGTTGGGAAGATCATCTGGAGAAGGGATAGGCTACCCACTCCAGTATTCTTGGGGCTCATCTGGTAAAGAATCTGCCGGCAATGTGGGAGACCTGGGTTCGATCCCTGGGTTAGAAGATCCCCTGGAGAAGGGAAAGGCTATCCACTCCAGGCTAGCACTCCAGTATTGCTATCCATGGCCTAGAGAATGCCATGGATGTCCATGGGGTCTCCAAGAGTTGGACACGACTGAGTGACTTTCACTTTCAACAGGTGGGAATGTAAGTTGGTCTGCTGCTGCTGCTGCTAAGTCACTTCAGTCGTGTCCAACTCTGTGCGACCCCATAGATGGCAGCCCACCAGGCTCCCCCATCCCTGGGATCCTCCAGGCAAGAACATTGGAGCTGGTTGCCATTTCCTTCTCCAATGCATGAAAGTGAAAAGTGAAAGTGAAGTCGCTCAGTCGTGTCCGACTCTTAGCGACCTCATGGACTGCAGCCCACCAGGCTCCTCTGTCCATGGGATTTTATAGAGGTTCTTCAAAAAACTAAAAACAGAATTACCAAATATTAACAGCCATTTTTGGGGGGCAGTATTGGTCTTTTTTTGTATATATAAAAAATGAACAAAAACCCTAAGTAGAGTATGTTTCTGGGTAAATTTAAATGTGACTGTCAGGAAATCAATTTGTCATATGTGGTGAGTTGTGTTCTGAGGTAGAAAACCAGAGTCAGAACAAGGTTATTTCTGGCTAAGCACTTGGAGACTAACGTTTCTGTATTTGTTTTTTAAAAAAACGCAATGTAATGGTTCCGGTTGTTAATATTAAAATGATGATTTCCATCGGTGTTTAAATCTAAAACACAATGGGAAAGAAGATATATAGGCTTGCAATCTAAAATCAAAACAGCTTAGGGAAACTAATTTTTTTCTGAAATTGGCAAAAACTCTGGATAGAAAAACAGGAAATTGAATATTCATATATTTTGTAGTAGAGGTGTTAATGTATTTGATTAAAAAGTGCTGCCTAAGACCTTGCTGAAGATGTTATATACTATAAGGAATAGCTTGCCACTGCATTGACTCTCTAACAATGGAAAAATTCTGAGTTACAATAAGGGATTTTGAACCTGAATTATTAATAATAGCTTAACAGTAAACTGAATTGAAAAAAAATATTGAAATTGCTAGTTTTATTTCAGTGCACTTTTATTGGCAAAATAGAAACAGCTTTGAAGCAAAATTTGTATTAAAACATTGGTTGTTCAGTCGCTCAGTTGTGTCCAACTCTTTGCCATCCCATGGACTGAAGCATGCCAGGCCTCCCTGTCTTTCTCCATCTCCCAGAGCTTGCTCAAGCTCTTGTCCATTGAGTCGGTGATGCCATCCAACCATCTCATCCTCTGTCGTCCCCTTCTCCCCCTGCCTTATCTTTGCCAGCATCAGGGTCTTTTCTAATGAGTCAGCTCTTCACATCAGGTGGCCAAAGTATTGGAGTTTCAGCTTCAGCATCAGTCCTTCCAATGAATATTCAGGACTGATTTCCTTTAGGATGGACTGGTTTGATCTCCTTGCAGTCCAAGAGACTCTCAAGAATATTCTCCAACACCACAGTTCAAAAGCATCAGTTCTTCAGCACTCAGCCTTGGTATCTTTTTTTTTTTTAATCATATTCTGTCATAGATTCCTCAGTTAAAGTAGGAGTAGATACGTCCATATTGTTTAGGTTTGAGAATACACTTTCTGTTTTGCTTTTGTCCATACCACAATTACTAAAGTTGTGGCCTTAGATTTCTGTAGTTGCCAGTTTGGATCATTCAAGGTGTTCTTTTTGGGATATTTTGCATGTTTGGTGCCTGTACTTGAGAATGTCAAATTCTAATTCATTTTTATCTATTTTTATCTTTTCTTATAGCATAGTTTACCCACTCCAGTGTTCTTGCCTGGAGAATCCCAGTGACGAGGGAGCCTGGTGGGCTGCCATCTCTGGGGTCGCACAGAGTCGGCCATGACTGAAGTGACTTGGCAGCAGTAGCAGCAGCATGGCATAGTTTCATGCTTGGGTTTGAGATGCTCTGTCTTTGATGCTGTTTAGGTAAATAGAAATCATCTGAGGATGCTTTACTGCTGTCAGCTGAAGGCTTCATTCTGGAATTTGCTTCTCTTACTTTCCTACTGTCTGTAGTAGTACAGCTCTCACCCTTATCTTTTATGACGATTTTCCCAGCATGTTGCTACTGCTGCTAAGTCACTTCAGTCGTGTCCGACTCTTAGCGACCCCATAGACGGCAGCCCACCAGGCTCCCCGGTCCCTGGGATTCTCCAGGCAAGAACACTGGAGTGGGGTGCCATTGCCTTCTCCATGCAACCATTACCATAGTCAATTTTAGAACATTTAATCACCTTGGAAAGAAACTTATACCTCTTGACTACCTCAGTTCATATGTCAATTCATATCTCTCCATTCCTCCTAGTCCCAAGCAATCGCTAGTCTTTCTGTCTTTATAGCTTATTCTGAACATTTCATAAAAATTACATAAGAGGTAGTATGTTGTGATTGACTTCCTTCACTTAGCTGTTTGCAAGGTTCATCCGTGTTGTAACACGTACAGTTAGTACAGTTGCCCCTGGAATAACATGGATTTGAAGTCCCTGGGTCTGTTGTTTGTGAACTTTTTCCAATAAAGAGCAGACTACTACCCAGTCCTTGGCTGACTGGATCAGAGAATGTGGGCCTGGGGACGTGGGGGCCAGCTGGGAGGTTATAAGTGGGCCTTGCCTGTGCTGCTAGGTCGACGTCTGTGACCCTCACATTGTTCAGGAGTCAGTCGTATTCCATTTCTTTTTATTGCTAAATTGAATTCCACTATATACTGCATTTTGTGTAGACTCTATTCATCAGCTGATTTGTTTCCACCTTTGGCTATTATAAATAATACTGCATATATGTATATAATTATTTATGCACAAGTTTTTCCAGGACATACTATACTGTGTATATTCTGCTCACTTGAGTGAAGTTGGTGGGTCATAGTGCAACTTAATGTTTACACTTCTGAGGAAATGTCAGGTGGTTTTTCACGGTGGCTGTATTATTTCCTATTATCACCAGCAGTATATAAGGGCTCGGGTTTCTGCGTACTCTGGCCCACACTGGCCACACTTTTCACTGTAGCCTTCCCAGTGGGTATGAAGTGGTGTTTCATCATGGTTTTGATTTGCATTTCCCTGGTGACACTGAGCATCTGTTCATGTAGTTTTTAGCTATTTGTATATTTTCTTTGAAGAAATGTCTGTTCAGATCTTTTGCCCGTTTAAAAAGTTGGGTTGTGTTTTAGTTGTTGAGTTGTAAGAATTCTTTATACTTTCTGGATAAAAGTCTCTCATCACACATATTCTTGCTTGCAAATGTTTTTCCGATTCTGTGGGTTGTCATTTCACTTTCTTGATGGTATCTTTTGAAGTATGAAAGTTTTATTTCTGTTGAAGTACAATTTATCTGGTTTTTTTTTTTTGGTTGCTGTTCTTTTGGTGTCTGTCATACCTATGCAATTCATTGCCACATATGTGGTCATGTAGATTTATTCCCTTATTTACCTTTAAAAGGTTTATACTTCCTAGTTCTACATTTAGGTTTTTGATCCACACTGGAGTTAAGTTTTGTGTATGTTGTGAGGTGAGCATCCAGTTATTTATTTGTTTATTTTTTGCCTTTGTCTATCTAGTTGTCCCAGGAGGAGATGGTTAATCAGTTTCTATATGTGACAGATCTGAAAAACTCAAAAAGAATTTTGTACATTCTTGAATTATTTTTTAAAACATTCTGAACGAATCTGGATCATTTTCTGTATCATAAACAGTGACACAGGATTTTTTTTTAGAATTAAAAATTATGTAGACTGTGTTTATTCACTTTAGTGCATTTACTTTTTAAAGCTAGGTTTAGTTTTCTTTTGTTAGGGTTGTTTTCAAAATATGCTGGTTTGTTTAAATTGTATTTCTTTAATTTTTGAAAGACATATACCTGATGGGT
This sequence comes from Bos indicus, assembly GCF_029378745.1. Taxonomy (NCBI): domain Eukaryota; kingdom Metazoa; phylum Chordata; class Mammalia; order Artiodactyla; family Bovidae; genus Bos; species Bos indicus. The sequence continues at coordinate 131,314,662 of NC_091761.1, forward strand.
CAGAACTAATATTAAAGGGAAATTTCCAAAGCCATCTGTATTTGAAACAATGTTTGTTTTGAGAAATCGTGTGTGGTATCTTGTGAAATACAGTATAGTTCAGAAATTTTGCCCTTATTCTTGTATGTTATAGAAGTTATCCTTTTCATTATCAAAAGTAGGTAGAAATGAGAAAGTAAAGAAAGCATAGATCAACTAACGTAACTATTTTGCCTTAAAGGTTAAATAAGAATGCAGAAAAGATCTTTTCGTTTATTTGTATCTGTTGAAATTAGTTGCCTGTGTCTTCTCTAAAGCAGTGTTTGTGCAAAGGAATTTGTACCCTTGCTTTCTTTTGCAATGAGACAGTGTTAACTTGAGGCTGTTACTTTAAGAATATTGCTTATGCTGCGCATCAGGATAGCAGCTTTTCTTATAGTGTTGTGGGGCAGAGTTTAGGAACATTCACCTGGGAATTGTAAATGGACTGTTCATATTTCAGCAAACTGCAGGAGTATTTCTATTGACTTTCACTGCTTGTTTCAGCCACTTGTTTTCTGATTTGTCAAAATCTGCCTTTTGAGGAGGTTCTGACTTTTGAGTCAAACCCGGTTTCAGGTATGATTGCCGTAGATTTAGAAGCTCATCCTGGTGGAGTTCATCATTCTTGAAATGTTAGTAAACATTTGTGTTAAAAATAATTATAGTTCCCCCTCCTTCCTTCATGGTACAGTAGGAAATGTTCAGATCATTATGTAATCTCATAGATCCTTGGATTTCCCTGATGAAATTTGGTCTCTGAGAATTTTTTATCTACCTTATTGACATTTAGTGTGGAGAGTTATGTAGTGAGTACTATAATAATCAATTTAAATTCTATCGTGTTTTAATGCTCTTTAAGCTTCAAGTTTTGTTTCTGAAATTGATCTTGTTAATTTTTTATTAGAAAGAAAATGGGGAATTAGAACTTTTTTTGCATTTGTATTTCTGCTTAAGTCTTATTAATTCAGCTATTGCATATCAGCTGTCCAATCTTGCTAATGATTATACTTTTATTTCCTAATGACATAATATAAATCGTAGCAGTTTGAATCACAGAAATGTCAAGTGGTTGTACTATTATTTCAACCACGAGATTTGAAAAATGAAAACAGTGTGTTCTGGAGCATTGCTCATTCGTGTTACACACTGCTCGTTGTTTGAATTAGAATTTAAATAGGACTGTGAGGAGCTGTTTGCTTGTTATATTGAGCTGAAAGGCAGGTAAGCATTCAATGATTTATGCTGGAGATATGGAGCTTGATGGGAACTGGTAGTAAACTTTAATATTAAGTTTATTCTGTTGGTAGTTTTCAGAGGGAAATAAATGAAGTGAGTACTCTTTGTGACCAAGGGAAAAGAATGTTTGTTACTGGAACGTTGACCAAATATATGATTGTCTCTTTAGAAGTCTGGTAATTACAGTAATATTGTTAGCCAATGAAGTGACTAATAGAAATCCTGAGCCTTAACCTTTCCTTGTAAGATGAAAAGGTATGGTTCAGCCCTTGGGGCCTACTACTGATAGCTCACTTGGAACTTATTCCCACATAGTGACAGTTGACCCTAGCTTGAAAAAATAGTAGTTGGCTTTGCAGAAGAAAGAAAGGTTTTATGTTTTCTACCATTCATGTGACCACAATGCAGAACCATAATTCAAAGTAAGTTTTATTTCAGCTAGGAATAGTCTTCATTCTGAAAGAATTGACAAGCTAATAGTAAGGACTTATGCTCTGAAACTTGTTACGCTTATGTTTTCTACATCGTAAATATGTATATAGTTTCTTTGGATGAAGCAGTTCCTTTATGAATGGTTTACCTTTGTTATTTCTCAGTGCAGCATTTTAAATCAGTTCTTTGTGTGTAGGGGAGGGCCCTTGGCATGGTATCCAGCTGTTGTCTGAGGTTGCTAAATTTAAAGAACTATCTAAAAACTGGTAACAATGTTATTAATATTGAATGACTAAAGCATTGGGTTTTTTTGTTTGGTTTTCCCTCTCTCACCTCAGTAAACTGTTGCAACTTAGATATAAAGAATTTTATTTCTAATGATTCTTTTAGGCCTCGGCAACTTGTAGCCATTCTTACACAGTTATATTTGCAGCTGTCACTTTGTCTTCCTGTTTCACTGAATTAAAAAGGAACATGATGTGAGAATTAATTTGTTGAAGAAAGGATACTGTCTCATTTTGAGTTTATTACATTTGTAGTCTTTTAAAATACATTTAAATTATAAAAATAACTTATTTTTATTGTAGAAAAGGCACATAATACAGTTTTGTAATCCTGTCATCCAGAGATAATTGCTGTTACTCTTTTGGTGCCACTCTTTTGGTTGTCATTCTTAAAGAGGTGAAATATCACCTTACCAGATAGAACTTAAATCTTTCGGTTTTGAAGCTGAATAAAATGACACTCTTTTGAAGAATATCCTGACAACATGTTGAAATATTTTAAACTAAATTGTGGTGGAGAGCCTATTTTTTAAAAAATGAAGAGTTGATGGGTAGAGATGGGAAAAGTAGTAGCTAAAATAGAAACATAAGGAAACAGTTGTATATGCCATTCCTGTGTAGTTGGAACAGACTTGGTCTTTGTCAGTAATTTCCACGTTGATGAATTAGTCTTATCTTCCTGAATATCCTGCTTATACTTCCTTAGTCTTTTTCTCTAAGAAGTAAAGGTGGTACAGTCTCATCGTGGGCCTAAAGTTAGGAGGCTTGTAAGATTTTTATTTGTTTTGAGTTTCCATGGAATGGTTATCATGGGAATCCCTTTTGGAGAGATTGATCTAATCACACTAGGAAATTTGAAATACTTTGTTTTCCAGTTTCTCTGGAGAAGTAAGTAAGTGGATACCCCCACTAATTGGATGACAAAGCTTGGGTCGGTGACAGGATTTTATGATCGTAATTTGCTCTTACTGCTCAGTTCGTTTTTGAGTTCTCTGATCCTTAACTCGCTCTCCTAGAATTCCTAGAGGACCTGTGCAGCAGCCACTCGAGGACCGAATCTTTACTCCTGCTGTCTCGGCAGTGTACAGCACGGTGAGTACCTACCTCAGGGTTGTTTGTCAGATGCTGTGTGCTTTGCACATGAACCTTTGCTCTGATAAACAGTGTTAGATTGGTACATGATATGCATTTGACTAAAACGTTCAATAAAATCTCAAATAGAATTAGATGTATATAATGTGATGTGAATAGATCTTTCCCCCTGTTATCTTACTGTGAGAAGTAGGTATTGAAAGAAACATTCTGTTAAGGTAGATTGACTCATGCATCTGTGTTTGATCTCCTCCCTTTTCTGCCTTCCATAAATATTGTGGTTCTTCTAGGATACTGAGTTTTAATTTTTTTTTTTTTTTTTACTATTTTCCTTTCAATTTTAATAAATTTTACTTTTTTGCTTTAAATTTTTAATCTTTTTTCAATCTTTGCATGTAAAAATGCAGAAAGTTTAGAAAAGAGTGGTTTTAATGGGAAGGAATTTAAATATTTATGTTAAATGATTTAAATTCATACATGACTGGAAATTTGAAAGAGAATGAATATAGTAAAATTAGAAGTGGATTTCAGGAATCTTACAGTAAGTCTAGGGAATTTAGGGTAGAATTGTGGAGTTTTTTTATTTTTTGTCTGTGCTGCACTGCTTGTGGGTTTTAGTTTCCTGACCAGGGATTGAACCCAAGCCCTCAGCAGTGAATATGTGGAGTCTGAACCACTGGACAGCCAGGGAATTCCCAGACATATCTTTTTAATGTTTTATTTCATCAAACCATTTATTTCTAGGATAGGGTGCTTTAAAGAAACTCATAATGTAGTGAGAGAATAAAGAATTGTAATCCAACTGATACAATAAAGCAATAATTCTTAACCTGTTTGGTTATAAATTACTTTTAGAATCTGAAAATGGTCGCAGTGCATTCTCCTAAGAAAAGAGCATATACCCAATGTTTGGAAATAATTTCAGAACTTTACGGATGTTCGTCAGACCATTCATAAGACTCTGGTTAAGAACCTTAGTTAGAGATATCAGTTCACTTCAGTCGCTCAGTTGTGTCCGACTGTTTACAACCCCATGTAGCACACCAGGCTTCCCTGTCCATCACCAACTCCTGGAGCTTGCTCAAACTCATGTCCATCAAGTTGGTGATGCCGTCTAACCATCTCATCCTGTGTCTTCCCCTTCTCCTCCTGCCTTCAATCCTTCCCAGCATCAGAGTCTTTTCCAGTGAGTCAGTTCTTCACATCAGGTGGCCAAAGTTAGAGATATGAACATGCTATTATATGCTTCGTTGAGGAAGAGGCAGTAAGGTGGAAGATACAGGACTTTTCTAGACAGAAAAGGGAAGAAAAGGCCTTCTAGGAAGTTAGGAATTAGAGGCATGGTTAGTGGAATGCTAAGTAGTCAGTCATGTGTGGGATGTGTGTTAGGTTTTGTAGCAGAAGTAGAGATGAAGAAAGTGGGTTTTGAAGGTTTTAAGGTCATTCTAAAGAGATAGACCTTTGTTATGTGGGTAATGAGTAAGGTAACTATTTTTTTGGTTTGCTCAAAACGAGTCTCAGTTTACACTTGTATGAATCAGCTGAACCACCTGTTAATTATTTTTTGAATCCTCTACAACTCCTAAAATGGACTCAGTTTGGATGATGAACTGTCTGCTCACTCTACTAATTGGGAACCTTCAACTTACATTAAAAAATAATCTTTAATTTTTTTTCTGACACAGCTTCCTGCAGGCCAGAGTTTGTTTGTTTGTAGTCCTGAGCTTAGGGAGTCTCCCTGGCGATCCATGGTTGAGACCACACGCTTCCATCATAGGGAGCATGAGCTCTGCCCCTGGCTGGGGAGCTAAAATCCCAGGTGCTCCACAGTGTGGCCAAAAAAAAAGTTCTGAGGTTAAAGGCTGTAGAATTTTATCAGGCATAACTCTTTAACATATAATTTTTTCTAATTTTGAAAGGATACCTTCAACGTTAACTTATTTAGGAAAAATAAGAAAATGAAAATTTCTAGTGATCTTGACTGACTTTCTAGAGGCATCTACTCTAACCAGTTTTTGGTATATTTTTTTCTTTTTCTCTGTCTTAGGCTTTATATAAGGTATTTTATTCTCATTTGTCACTTTATGTTGTAAGGTTAGCTTTTCCTATGCTGTTTGAAACATGTCTTAAATAATAAATGGTTGTATGTTGTTTTGTTTTAAGAATTTAACATTCAATCAAGGTTTGACAGATTAATTTTTAAGCTTTTAATGTGTGTCAGACACTGTTGTAGGTATTGGGAATATATAGTGAGCAAAGTAAACCTGCAGTTCTTATGGAGCCTATTTTTTTGTGAGATAGAAAAATAGTTAAGTGTATGCATCTGTGTATGTGTGTGAGATATCCTATTGGGTGGTTATAAATGCCTTGAGGCAAACGAGGCAAGCTAAAGGGATAGGGAATAGCTGGACATCCTACTTTAGTTAGGCCTCCCAGGGAACTTTTATCTGAAAACCATGGCATTTAAGTAGAAGCTTAAGAAATGAAGGTGTGCAATTGCAGATTTTAGGAAAAGTGCATTTCTGGTAGAAGAAACAGCAGTGCAAAGGTCCAGAGATGGCCTCTGGGGCATCAGACTATTTTAGGGTACAGACCAGGGCAGAGACTTTGGATTTTAATGTAGATACGATAGAAAGCCATTGGAACTTTAGGAGCTGACTTTTTATTTTTAAAGGTCACTTTGGCTTCTATATAGAGGGTAGACTGATGAGGCTAGGTGGCTGTGGCTGTGAGGGGGAAGCATGAAGATCACTTAAGAGGTTAATTGTAATACAGGCAAATAATGGTGGCTTGCTGTAAGTCAGTGGCAGTGAAAGAGATGAGTAGTGGAGCTGGCTATATATTTTGAAAGTAGAGTCAGGATGTGATGAGAGCTTGGATGTGGGACGTGAGAGAAAGAAGAGTAAAGGAGGATGTCAGAAATCAGCACTTGAGCAGCTGAGTAGATGAGCATGATACTAGTTACAGAAATGAACGTTGGGTGAGAAATAGGGTCTTTGTTGAGAAAATGAATACGTGTGAACATTATTTATGTGAGGAGTTAATAAGCACTAGGTTGTTTCCAGTTTTTCCTATCGTGAGTAATTTATTGAATTTTAACCCTTTTCTGGATTTGGGATTACTGTTACAGAATAACTTTCTAGAAATGCAGTTACTGCGTTAAAGTGTAGACATGGTACGTAAATGAGGACACGTGACTTTGTAAACTTAGCCTTTAGAGAGGAGATAATCAAAATCCTGTGACACAGTCACACTGTTACACAGTTGACATGAATTGCTTTGCATTAAAGTTTTTGAATTTATTTTTGAGTTAGATCAGATTTGACATCTGGTATTAAAAGCTACTGTCATATATGTGGTCCTTCAGTTAATTTAAAAAGTTGGTATGTCAGTTATATGAAATGCATATTCTCAAAGGACAAAGGGTTTTAGGGAGTACAAAGCTACCTTGAAATATGATGTCTGCTTTTTGATCAGTTTTTCCATTTTTAGTAATTCAGATCACTTCCTCACTCTTACAGTGCTGTGCACATTAACAGTGAGTGGGCGGGTAGTTGACCAGCTGCGTAGTCTCCGCTTTTCTCCACCCCAAGATTATGTATTGGTCTTTAGTCCTCTATTGTCTTGGTCCATTAGGATCATTTCTGTGTCATAAAATAAAGCTAACCTTCAATTCACCTCCTCCTGGCTCAGCATATGGTGCCCGTATGTCAGTTTAATTGAGTTGGTTAAATTCCTTGAAAGGTAAAAGATACCTTGACAGCCTTTAAAAATGATACAGTCAAAGATTTCACTCTTTTATGTCTGATGGGGAGGCTGTATGGCATTATGTCAGCCATTTTAGGTTAAGTTTTCTGCTGATATTCAGAGGGGTATCAAAAGTAAGACTCCTATAATGCCTTCAGTTTTACATTTTGGCCTGTGTACTATTTTATTATCATCTGGTTTTTCTGAGTTTCTCCTTGGAACATTTATCAGGGATGAGAGGGATGCTTATGTCATTATTCCTCATTAGCCAAAATTACATTAGGGTGATTGATCATATGAACAAAAGAACAAAAAAGCCAGTATTTTTAAATGCTAGTAAGAACAGTATGTACTATGGTGGAGAGGAAATGATAAAACTAAAGAGGCATGAGCTAGTTTGAAATATATTCATTAATAACTGTCTTATTGGCATGCTTCTTAAGAACAAATTGTGAAGTTTTAGCATATTGTATATTTTTGGCTTATATAGTCAGACCAGCATATCCAAGGGTTCATCATACTTGGATTCAGCCAACCATGGATCAAAAATATTTGGGGGGAAAAAAAAAGATTTCAGAAAGTTCCAAAAGGCAAATCTTGAATATCCATTTGCTGGCAGCTTATCTACATAGCATTTGCATTGTTTTAGGTATTAGTGTAATCTAGAGATGATTTAAAGGATAGGAGAGGATGTGTATGCAAATACGAAGCCATTTGATGTAAGAAACTTGAGCTTCCCGAATTTCACTACCTGTGGAAGGGTGGTCAAGGAACCAATCTCTCTATGATACCTAGTTCAATTCAATTCAGTTCAGTTACAGTCGCTCAGTCGTGCCTGACTCTTTGCGACCCCATGAAGAATTGATGGTTTTGAATTGTGGTGTTGGAGAAGACTCTTGAGAGTCCCTGGGACTGCAAGGAGATCCAACCAGTCCATCCTAAAGGAGATCAGTCCTGAGTGTTCATTGGAGGGACTGAAGCTGAAACTCCAGTACTTTCACTACCTGATGGAAGAACTGACTCATTTGAAAAGACCCTGATGTTGGGAAAGATTGAAGGTGGGAGGAGAAAGGGATGACAGAAGATAAGATAGTTGGATTGCATCACCGACTTAATGAACATGAGTTTGAGTAAACTCCGGGAGTTGGTGATGGACAGGGAGGCCTGGCGTGCTGCAGTTCATGGGGTCGCAAAGAGTCGGCCATGACTGAGCGCCTGAACTGCACTGAGCTGTGTGTGTGTATACATATATGAACAGTATCTTCTTTCTCTGCACAGCTTGTGATAGGCTTTTAGGTTGTTTCCATATCTTTGCCATTGTGAATAATGCTGCAGTTAATACAGGAATGCAGATATCTTTTTGATATCTTGTTTATTTCCTTTGGATATATACCCAGAAGTAGGATTGCTAGATCATATGATTAGCACATTCTAAGGCTTGTATTACTTTGAAAGATCATCTTCAATTTTACAAAAAATTTTAAGATAGTCTAGATTGAGTATGTTTCATCATTTCCTTGCTCTTCATGGACTCATTTTACTAATACCTTCAAGTTTTACTTTCATAAAAAACTGTTTCTTACCCATCACTAGTATTAGCCTCCTTTCTTTAGATAAATCTCAGAATCAGCATCATTAAATATTTATGAAATCTAGATGCCGCTAAATCTGTATTTTTTGTCTTTGTTAAAAATAGGTATGTTAATTAGACCCAATCTATTTGCTGTATCGCCTTTCTTTCTAAATGTAGAATTGTTAACTATTGTAATAATTTAAGACATTTTTGCAGTTACTTTTCTGCAGCATTAAAAATACAGCTGAAAAGGCTCTGACTTCTTGGAGCTTGCTTTCTGGGCATAAACACATAGATGTGGTAGAGTTATTAAGGATATTGAGACAGTTCAGTAAATATTTATTGAATAATAATTGTGTGCAAGTTTTTGTGTCAGATAATCTAGGTTAACAGTGGTAGATAATATGATCCTTATCTTTAATAAGAGTTTTCATTTTATCACATGAGATGGGTAATACATTATTTGAAGCTCTAGAAGTTACGAAGTGCAGATGGGGAGAAAGTTTGGACTGTCTACTAGGAGAAGGTGAAGAAAGGTGAACATATTCCAGTTAAATCTTTTGAGATGGATGAGAATTCTACTCTGTAGTGCAATGAGTCGTGAAATGTACAGTTAACTCATTAACAAATGGGGTTTAGGGGCACCCACTCTCCACGCAGTTGAAAATGCACAGGTGTATATATACCTGGGTATATAAAAATTGAGCAAATCTGGTCAGAGCAGTTCTTCCTGAGGAAACTGACAGAATACTTTATAGAACATTTTCTTCATTATCATCACTAACACTTGGTCAGTACTAACTGTGGACCAGGCTCTCTTCTAGCACTTCGCTTGTATTAATTCATTTAATCCACATTACAGAGGTATGAGGTAAGTATATCTCCTGTTTTAGTTGGGCATTTATTAGTAGTTACTGTGCCCCTGGCAGTGTGCAAAGTGCTGTACATACAGTGGATTGCTTAATCGTTATGGCAACCTTCATTTACAAATAAGGAAATGGAACTCTCTGAAGTTGCGTAATCTGAGTACACATCTGTCTGACTCTCTAGCTCACGTGAAGGACTGTGTTTCACTGGGTGGGAAGCTGCTTCTTGTTGAACTCTCACATGAGGTATAAATAGCAATACTCAATTTTGGGGGAGTCAGGACTCTTGGTCATCTATGAAAGCTATGGATCTACTTTGCAGAACAGTGAGCATACGAAAATAGTTTTTACTGCAGTTTTAGGAGAGTTCAAGTATCCTTTGACCCTGGCTAAAGAGCCTTTACTTTTATAAGATTCCTTGCTCTCGTCTAGACCAACTTTCCCCTTGCAAGGGTGCCATGTTGTACTCTTTTCATGATTCTCAATATAGGGAAATAGCTCATTTATTACTTTGTACATTGTGTGTTAAACTGACAGAGACTTTATTAAGATTTTACCCACTTTTCCATCTTGAGGTAACCTTTTTTTAAAGCATTGGTATATGTTTAGCTCATTTATATCCTTGTTATTAAAAATTCTGGATCCATTTTGCTGCCTATCTTGGTATCTGCTGAGTAATGACATTTATGAAAGTTAAGATTCCTTGTCATTAATATTTAATGTGGATTTACTCATTAAATGTTAAACCACATACCTAATTAAAATAATATTTAATATATATTCACTGATTTTTCTCCTTCAGAAGGATTAACTTTAAAAATACAAAGCGTGTTCTGTTGTTAAATGTCAGCTAGAAATGGCTTTTGAATTTCTAAAATAAGAAAATAGTAGATATAGTAATCAAGTTCTTTAATGTTAGAGAATTTTGAAAATGTGTTTCTTTGAACTCTGAGATAGTCTCTGTAGGGCCATTTGATAAAGTATTTTATGCCCTATTACTTAAAAAAAAACAACTGATGGGGCCAATTTAAAATAAAATGAGTCATAGGAAATTGGACTGTTTTAAGTAATTGTGTAGTAAATAAAGTTGTAATTATTTTAAGGAAAAAGAAAGAAGGAACATTATTATTTCAAGATACGCAATTATTATTGCTGTGAAGTTGGTGGCATGAATAGAGAGGTCATTTTTTACCATATGTTTTGATAGACGTAGAAACATTTAACTTACATCATTCCTTTTTCAATCTTTTAAAAGCACTCTGCTGTTAGGGTAATCTTACAGGCAAGAGATTGTGAAGGATTAGCGTCTTTGTTGTGTCATTCTTTGCTTCCTTAATTGCCCTATAGAGTACAGAATGTTCAAGAGAAGGATGTTTAGTTTCTTTAGCTCTTACAAGTCCCAACGAACCCTTGGATACATTGTTCATTCTTAGCATTGTTAAATCAGCCAAAAGTGGCTTTTTTTTCTTTCTTTGTTCAGTATGTTGCAGGAAGAGGGGACCCTTTCCCTGGCCAAAGGGTGGGCTGTTGTCTAACACTTGGAAATGAATTGGGTGAGGAGATACACACTTGATTGTGAATGGGCACCTGGGTGGAGACCATCAGGGTGACGGAACCCAGGAGATCTGGCCAGTCATTCTGACTCAGAGTCCTTCCTGGTGATCCACGTATCACTCAGCCAAGATAGATTTCAGCAAGAAGGATTCTGGGAGGTTGGTAGGACATATGGACTGCCATCTCCTTTCTCCTTCTGACCTTTTCTGAATTCTTCCAGTTGGTGGTAGCTTGTTAGTTTCACCTTCTTTACTAGGACCTCCTGTTGTAAGAGAACTCATGCAGATCGTCACCGTGGGGTCTGGTTGGAGCAGGCAGCTTTGCTTAGTGGTCCCCTAGTGAGCATCTGTTCAGTGACCTTTCTGTCCTTCCTTTGGTCACACAGTGCAGCATGAGGGATCGTGATTCCTCTACCAGGGATCGAACCTGTGTTCCCTGCATTGGAAGTGTGGAGTCTTAACCACTGGATTGTCAGGGGAAGTACCTAGTTAACCTGTCTTAAAAAAAAAAATCAGAAAAATTAATTAGGAGCATGTTTCAAATATTTATTTAAAAAGTTCTATAGATCAATTAAGAGAGTTTGGTATTAGTGAAAACATGCATAGAAAAGGAAAGAGGTGTAATACTGAAGTGTATGATTAAAGATCATTAGACTCAGATAGTGAGCTGGGCTGGGTGAGAATATTTCAGCTTTCTGGAAGGTCTTCATCTCATTAAAATCTTTCCAAATATTGGTCAGGCATTGGTGAGTGCTAATTGTTTTTCAGAGGAAGCTGATAAATTATATAACACAAAAAAGTTTGACCCAGAAACCAAGTTTGGGGTGGATTTCTTTCTTCATGTATTTTATGTGTTGGGCTAAGTTCTGTGGGAGAAAATGTAGTAGAGAGCGTTCACTTACACTGTGGCTGGAAAGACAGAATGTGCTCACAGGAGTTGAACTGTTAAAAGAACTAGAAGAAAGGAATTGTTTACCGTTTCAGTGGAAGAGAAGAAAGCCAAAACCAAAAAACAACACTAAACAAGAGCAAACTCCTCATTCTTTGACTGTGCACCAAGGTCTTTGTGCTTTTCTCTTAAGGGATTTCTTTCAAACCCTAACCTGTTCATTCATCAGACTTTGTTTTTGTTTTTGAGCATCTGCTTGTGTGGCATTGTGCAGAGCACAAGGGATACAGTGCTCTCTGCTTTGAAGATGCCTGCAGCCTAGTGGGAAAGTTGAACTGATCGATCGTTTAAGTGCAAGTATGATTAATGCTGAATTAGAGGTAGGCAGAGAATGTCTTGCTATTCTTGCAAGCATGGAGCTGCAGCTTGAAACTCAGCCAGGGACACAGGGCAATGAGAAGTTTATCTCAGGAGAGGTGAGATTTGGATTGAATTTTTAAAGATAAGGAGAAGGTATACAAGTGAAAAAAGGTATGTTTGTGTATTTGGAAAACTACAAAGAAAAAAAGCATCAGAATGTTGGCTCTTGAGCTTTGGAGCCCATCTAAGATTATTAGACAGCGTTAATTACAAGTACTTAACTGGATTCTCCTACTCTTGCCTGGAGAATCCCATGGAGGGAGGAACCTGGTAGGAATCCCATGGGGTCGCAAAGAGTCAGACATGACTGAGCAACTTCACTCACTCAATTACAAGATAGGAAGGAAGGCTCTAGTAGTTAGAGTCATAGCCAACTAACTACATGGCAGCAATTGTAGATGCAGAGAGGTGTGCACTTTGGGCTTAGTGACATTCCATTATTTTAAAGTATGTTTTTGCATAAAACTTGATGTTCATAATGATGAATTTGTATGATCAAGGAAAAAATTCAGATTGTATTTAATGTGCTGAAGATTTCCATCCAGAATAAGAGAAAAATAAATTTTGCTTATTTAAAGAGATTCATTCCTAGCTATCTGCAAAATCTGAAATTGTACAGTAGAAGGAATGACTGACTTTTCCAGGGATTCCAAGAAAGTGAGGTTATATCATAATCTAATATAAACTGTTCCTTAAATGTGATGGGAATGCAGGATAAAGGAAAGAAGAGACTGAGTTGGTTAAGTCAAGAATGTGATTTTTTTACTTGTATTGGAGAAAAAAGCACATTTTAGGGTTAATGATGTTTATAAATAATAGTGTTTTCTCTGTACTATCATACTCAGCGATAATGTAGCATAGATGTATATATATATCTCCTATATTATAGTCTGCCTTCTAATTTATCTTGTAACTTGGTGGACTAAACACACTAAGCAGGTGTAACATGCCAGGTGCTGTGAATATTGGTGAAAACTTGTCAGTGTTGTATTTAGGTCACTGCTTCTTAAAACCTCAGTTGAATCAGCATCACCTGGTGGGGCCCAGCCTGGAGTTTCCAAATCAGTAAATATGGGTGAGGCCTACAAATATGAATTTTCTTTTCTTTTTTTTTTGTTTGCTTAAAATATGAATTTTCAGCAGATGGCCACACGCTGATGCCACTGGCGCAGGGACAGCACTGTGAGAACCACTGCATTAGGGTTGGTGCAAGTCCCGAGTGTTCCCTTTCCTGTTTGTAGGATGGAAATCAAAATAGGAATCCTTTGAACCCAAAACTGTTTGATTTACACTTACATGCCTGATACTAGGATTTTAAATAACAGTTTAAATATTTTTAAACAGTGAAATATTACAGTAGCTGCCGTTTTGGGAATACTTTTTGTATAACAGGCATTGTGATGCATTTTATCTCATTTAGTGTGTTCAGAGAATTTTCACTGAATCTTCAAGATATTCCTTATTTTTCCTTTTACAGAGAAAAAAGCTGAATTTAGGTAATTTGATTGTATAATTTCTGTGTGGTGGAGCCAGACTTTAAACCCAGGTCTCAGTCTGAAAAACCCATGTTTTTTTTTTCAAAACTTTTTATTTTTGCATTGGGGTATAGCCAACTAACAATTTTGTGATAGTTTCCGGTGAGCAGCAAAGGGACTCAACCATAAATATACATATATCCATTCTTCCCCAAATTCCCCTCCATCGCTGCCACTGAGCAGGGTTCCCTAGGCTATACAGTTGGTCCTTGCAACCCGTGATATTTTAGTAATGCTGTCAGGCCTACTTGTAAGATAACTTTAATCAGTTTACCTCTGCTTATGTTACTTGTTTCAGACTTTTTGTCTAGAAAGTGATGGTCTTTGGTGCATCCTCAGAATAGAAGCGTAAGCACGTGTTTCATGTTACTTGGTGTACAGAGCAGCTTAATATTGTGACTTTGATAATGAGATTGTATTTATGTTTGTTCCTAGTTCTCATCTTGGATTTAAAAGCAGAATTCAGTTACCTTGTTCAGTTAGACGAATGGTTCATTATCAGTAAATGAAGATCAGGAGAAAGACAGACAGCCCATAAGTAGTACAGTGGGAAATGACTGCTCATTACAGTTGTTAAATCTGTACTGGTCATCTCCCAACTCACACAGCCATGGCTGTGGTAGGAAGTTAAGGGCTTTGATAGTAGTGGGACTGTTGAACAAATAAAAGCTGTCACTTCTCATGTCAGTTTTCAGTGGTTCCTCTTCTGAGAAAAAGGATAGCAAATGGCCTACAAAGTATGTATTTCTTGGAAAATTAAGGAGTTAATTTCACGCTTATGTAGAGTGTTATTTATTATAGGAAAGGTAGTTTAATAAATGATTGGACTCACAGAGAACTTCCCATCACTCTGTTCCTTTCCCCAAGGCGATCATCCCTAACTGCCTAGCATTTTAATATTAAGTCAGGAAAGGACCTTGGAAGCTTAAGACCATTCTCTGGGCTACTATTAGCAATGAACGAAATAAAAATCTACTTACTATCTTGGCCTGCTCCCTTTATACTACTGTAAGGCAGCACTGGCCACCTGAGTCATATTCTAAATCAGTTTCACTGCTAAATAGCCATATTGCAAATAATGAGATTTGGTAGAATTAATAATATGGTGTAATATTTATACGTAAATGTGTAAATGGCCACTTATGTGCAAGTTCTCTCATAAGTACTCCATAAGTCCTGTCCCTGTCCAAATAATGAGGTAGTGAGAGTCACTGTGGTGGTTAGTCTTGGTGGCTGCAGGGCGAGAGAGGACCGCATGAAGCTTCCTCTGCTACATCATGGCTTAAGTAGGATTTTATAGGCCAATCTGGAAACCTATCTGCTGAGTTCCAAAAGCAGATTTGCTCACTATAAAATTTATGTGTGCCTGCTAGAAAACAAAAAGAAACTCAGAAGTATAACAGGAAAAGAAGACCCGTATCTGGCTACCTAAAGGGCCATTCCACTCACTTTAACATTTTCTTCCAGTTGTTTTCGTGCATACTTAAGAAAAAAATACTTCTGAAATCAGTGTACCACAATTTAATATCCCTCTTAAAATTATTGGCAACTTCTCATTAAAAAGTCTTTCTAAATATGTATTTTAGGGATGCAGATACCCATTCCCCAAGGAATTATGTTTTTTTTTTTTTTTACTGTTATAAATATGTTTAAACAAGTGACTCATTGCTTTACTTTTTTGCTGGCTAAATAATACCAATTAAGAAACAAGTCAGAAAATAAAATAAAGAGAATGAAAATCAGCCATTATTTCCCAGAGAAACCTTTACATGCGGAGAGAATTCTTCATATGCTTTTTACCTTTATAGACACATATAAAATATACACAAATAAACTAAGTTGTACATATGTAACTTAAAGATTTTTGTTCATGCTTGCTTGTAAGTTAAATTTTTATCCTAGCATACCATGTATATCATTTCATGTCAAGATGGAATTACACATCATTTATTGGGCTGTGATTTGTGTTTAAATACCAGAACTAATCTTTTGGCTGTGTTGGGAAGAAGGCACTTTTAGGAATGGAGATGTTTAAAATAAGAATATTACTTTTGTACTATGATGTATATAACTAGTCATTTGTTCATGGACATTTGTGTTATTTCTGTATTCTTGCTTTCATGAATAATATAAATAATACTGTGATTAGCACCCTTGCCCTTTTGATCTTTATCTTGCTAATTTCTTCATGAGTGTAAAATAGCTGATTAACATTTATCCATCTGTTTAATGAAAACAGAGCAGTGGAGTACATATGATTTTTACAAAGCTAATAATATAGAAGGGTTTATGAAAAGAGAGAACCTATTCTTCACCTCTGTTCTTATCCGTCAGAGGCAGCTGCTTTTAATTCCTCTGGCCTTACCTCTGTTATCTATAATACAGTTTTTTTACCGTGTTTGATTTATCATTATCCATTGACTCTGCTTCAGTAAGTGGTGTTTCAGTTTCTTTTACAGTCTTTCTTTTTCCATTGCCTCTCTGTATAGTTAGGTTCTTGGTCCTGTTACAACTAAACACATTTTTAGAACATGCGGTTTGGATACTTGATGAACAAGTCGTACTCTAAAGATCAAGAAGAGCAGTTTTTGTTTTAAAGGAGAATGATAATCCCCATGAATTTTTCTTGTGAGATTCTCAGGAGTTCCCATGTGGCCTGTAAATAAAACAGACGAAACCTTAGGGAAACTCTTTCTGTATTGAATCCACATATAGAGTTTTAGGTATGTTGTCAAGTCTTGTCTCAAGATTTTATTCATTGCATTGTCCAAACCTGAATTATATTAAGAATAATAAAAATTTGATTTTAAGGAGGATGGGAATCCCTTTTAGAGCCAGTAATCTTTCCTTAAGGAATATATCACAAGATATAGGAATTTACTTTATTAGGCAGTCAATGTATTAGTCATTCTTTTAGTCAGTGATTCAGTATTGCATTTTAATTTTGTTTTGTTTTTGATGGAGGTTTCATGATCTGTTGTTTGTTCTTCTGTACTTTTTGCTAATTTGTTTTTGTGGGCGGTATCAACAAAGTCAGATTTAAGTGAATTAAGAGCTTTGTTACCTCATGAATATGCCTCAACTGATAAAATCGCCAATGTTATAACTAAAATGACCTAAAACTCGTTTATTTCATCTTAATTTAATGCTTTTGTATTCCAAGAATAGTTATTGATCTTACACATATGTATCAATGCAAACTCATGATACCCATCATTAAGATAACCCAGCAGCAGCAGCAGATACTGAGTTAAACTGTATATTTTGAAAATAATTTGTTTCTATAAAGGTCTTCATAAACCTCATGTTTAATTTGTGGGTATAAATATTAGTAGCTTCCAGGTTTTGTGTATCAAGCACTCTGTTAGGTACTCTCCAAAATGTGTCTATAAAGTTGCATTCATCCCTCTTACGATTTCTATTTTACAAGGTAAGAAAGTGGGACTCTTGAGTTATTTGCCCATAGTAACACATCTATTAAATGATAGAGCTGAAGCTAGGTATGGTCATGTGTTCTCCCATTTTATTTTCAGTACCTCAGTTTCTAACATGGAAGAAGGATGCCCAGTCACTAAATAATGTCTGAGTCACTTGTGACCCCATGGACTGTAGCCCGCCATGCTCCTCTGACCATGGGATTCTCCAGGCAAGAATACTGGAGTGGATTGTCATTTCCTTCTCCAGGGAATTTTCCCAACCCAGGGATAAAACCTGCGTCTCCTGCTTGGCAGGTGGATTCTTCACCACTGAGCCACCAGGGAAGTCAATGGAAGAAGAATAGATAAAAACAAAATGAATAGTAACTAAGATAGAAATTTTGAACAAAGAGTTTGTTATTGGTGTCACCAAGGCCAGTGATCTGAAGTTTGTATTAGGTGAATAGGATAAAGTGTGTCTAGATCTGCCTTGTCTTTTCCTGCACTTAGACCTGAATCTTTTTAAGTTTCCTGTTGATTCCTTTGGATACTGTGATGTATTGCATGGAGAAGCCATAACTGATCTCTGCAGCTCTTGATTAAAGTTGTTACTTCTCAAATTGGTCCTTTTACATTGGTTCCCATGTGAAAATCATCTTTCCCATTACTGCCCAGTTTGCCTCCTCTGCTCTAGATTCTGTGTCTGTCTCTCATTTTTGTTGAGACATTTGAATACCGTGTAATTCACCCATTTAAAATGTACAGTTGTTGGATCTTGGCATATTCAGAGTTGTACAGTCTTCTCCAAGAGCAATTTGGGGACGTTTTCATCACCCCTCACAAGAAACCCTGTGTCCTGTATTCGCCCATTACTCCCCAGCACCCCAGCTCTTGTGTGCGTGTGTGTGCTCAGTTGCCTCAGTTGTGTCCGACTCTTGGCAACCTTGTGGACTATAGCCCGCCAGGCTCCTCTGTCCATGGGATTCTCCAGGCAAGAATACTGGTGTTGGTTGCCATTCCTTTCTCTAGGGGTTCTTCCTGATCCAGGGCTCAAACCCCTGTCTCTTACTTCTCCTGCATTGCAGGCAGATTCTTTATTGTCTGAGCCACCTGGGAAGCCCCATCCCAGGCCTCGACAACTACTGATCTACTTTCTGTCTCTGATAGATTTGCCCATTCTGAGTATTTCATATAAGACTTACTTCTCTTAGCATAATGTTTTTGTTGCTTAATAGTATCTATTGTATGGATATACGTATAATTATCTTTCATCAGTTCATCAGTTCAGTCGCTCAGTTATGTCTGACTCTTTGCGACCCCATGGACTGCAGCACACCAGGCTTCCCTGTCCTTTACTGTCTCCCTGAATTTGCTCAGACTCATATCCATTTAGTCGGTGATGCCATCCAACCATCTCATGTTGCCCCCTTCTTTTCCTGCCGTCAATCTTTCCCTGCCGTCAATCTTTCCCTGCATCAGGGTCTCTTCCAGTGAGTTCTCTTTTTGCGTCAGGTGGCCAGAGAATTGGAGTTTCAACTTCAGCATCAGTCCTTCCAATGAATATTGAGGTTTGATTTCCTTTAGGATTGGCTGGTTGGATCTCCTTGAGGTCCAAGTGACTCTGAAGAGTCTTCTCCAGCACCACGATTTGAAAGCATCAGTTCTTTGGTGCTCAGCCTTCTTTATGGTCCAACTCTCACATCCATACATGACTACTGGAAATACCTTATCTTTGACTATACAGACCTCTGTCAGCAAAGTGATGTCTTTGCTTTTTTAACACGCTGTCTAGGTCTGTCATGGCTTTGCTGCCAGTAAGCAGTCATCTTCTGACTTCATGACTGCAGTCACCGTCCACAGTGATTTTAGAGCCCAGGAAGAGGAAATCTGTCACTGCTTCCACCTTCTGCCCTTCTGTTTGTCATGAAATCATGGGACTGAATATCATGATCTTAGTTTTTTGAATTTTGAGTTTTAAGCCAGCTTTTTCACTCTCCTTTTTCACCTTTATCAAGAAGCTCTTTACTTCCTCTTTAGTTTCTGCCGTTTGAGTGGTATCATCTGCATATGTGGGGTTGTTGATATTTGTCCCTGCAATCGTGACTCCAGCTTGTGCTTCATCTAATCCTGGCACTTCACATGATATTCTTTGTATATAAGTTAAATAAGCACAGCCTTGACGTATGCTCCTTTCCCAGTTTTGAATCAGTCTGCTGTTCCATGTCTAGTTCTAACTGTTGCTTCTTGACCTCTTAACAGGTTTCTCAGGAGGCAGGTAAGGTGGTCTGATATTCCTGTCTCTTTGAGAATTTTCCAGTTTGTTGTGAGCCACACAGTCAAAGGCTTTAACATATTCAGTGCAGCAGAAGTAGGTGTTTTTCTGGAATTCTCTTGCTTTTTCTATGATCCAATGGATATTGGCTGTAGATACTTGATTTATTGGCTATTATGAATAAGGAACGTGAGTGTGTAAATTTTTTTGGTGGACATTCTACCCGCTCTCTTACCCTTACAATATAAATAAGATTATTACATCATCATTTTAAAAATCAGTGGCTCCTTTTTGCTGAGAACAGAAGATTAACATATCTTAGCAAAGAATATGCAGTTTTCCTACAGTCTGGCTATAATCAGACTGCAGTTGCACCAGCATCAGTCCACTAAACTCTCTTTCTCCCAACCCTTTCTAAAGAGAACCCCTTACCTATGTGGAACATACTTTACTTTCTTACCTCTGTACTTTGAAAATTTCTTTTCAAAATAATATCTCTAATTCTTCGTCTGAACCAAAGTGTTTTACTTCTCTGTGTGCAACTCTGATTTCACTAGACCCGACCACAGTTTCAGACCCAGTTATGTCTGGTGGTTAATCAGTTTTAAATACAGTAAATTGAAAATACGTTAAAAAACAGGATTTATCACGTCTTGTTTCTTTATTTACTGTGATATCCTTTTTATTGGAACTCCTTAAGGACAAGGGCTGTTTCATTTTTATAGCTTAATACAGTGCCTGACAGAGCCTTGATACTCAATCAGTGTTGAGTATGTGTCAGAGGAGTTAAAATTAGCAGTCATATTAAATTGGTTTGTATTATGGCTATCTGCCCTGTCCTTTATATTCTGTTCTGACATCAGCGCACCCATTAAAAAAAGACAAAGGAACTTCTGTTATATGTCAATTAAAAAAAAATTAACCAATCTAGAAAAAAATACTTGTTGTGTGCCTCATTCTCTGTGGTACTAAGTCTATATTGATCCTAGGACTGCTGAAATTAGATTATCTTTCAATTACCTTTTGTCTTTAAAATTCTGAGATTCTGACTTTGGTTTAGTTTTAGTCTGAGACATTACTGATTTGTCCTGTGATAACTTTGTTTATTCTTTAGGGATTCTGAGTAGAGAAATAAGCCACATTGATTCCATTGAGAGGGTGAGCACTGTCCTGGTGGTGGTGCTGCTGGTTTAGTCGCTAAGTCTGACTCTTGTGACACCCTTGCCAGGCTCCTCTGTCCATGGAATTCTCGAGGCAAGAATACTAGAGTATGCAACAATTAACACTGACTAAATAGATCCCTTTGGTTTATAAATTACAAGGTTTTTCATAGTTTTTATTTGCTAGTTTTCATAGTTAGCTTAGAGACCACCTAAAAGTTCGCTATGAACCTACTTGTAAATTTATCCTCCCCAGCCCTGACTCCTCTTCTCAGCTTGGATTCAAATACTGAAATGGCTACTTAGCCATTTGGATGTCTGTTAGGCATATGTTGCCTTTGATTGCTGTTTCCCCTAAGTCTGTTCTCCCTATCTCATAGGACTGCACCCACTTAATATTTCAAGCCATAAACTTAAAAGCCATCATCTGTTTTCGTGTAGTTATCCCTTTTAAATATATATTTAAAAAATTATTATATCTTTTATTATTATTTTGTTTTCTTCAGCCATGAAGACAGAAATTTTAGAATCTTATTCACCTAATTTTGTATCCCATGCACCAGTGTGTGACATAAAATTTGTTCTCAGTAAATACATATTAAATAAGTGAATCAGTCAATCTTCATTCCTTTCTGTCCATTCTTTTCAGTCAAATCAACAGGAATTTTGTTTGCTCTGCCTTTGATATACAACCCAAATTATTCCAACTTCTTTTCATCTTTATTTTTAAAGATGTTTTAAGCTACCATCACTTTTGGCCTAGTTTATTGTGATAGCTTTTAAACTAATTGTTTCCATTCTTACGTTCTTCTGTTCTTTTCACAAAGCAGCCAAAATGATCTTTGAAAACATTAGATCTGCTCATGGTCCTGATTAAAATTTCCTATAGGTTATTCCAGTTATCAAAGTCCTTACCATGCTTAGTAAGCCCTTAAGCAATATTGCCTCTGCTGCCATATCTTTTTAGCTTCGGGATGGGGGGATTACTCCCAACCCCACTTGGAACAGTTGAGTCATTCCCATTGTATGACCTTGTCAAACTTTCAGGGTCTTATACCTGTCATTTTTCTGCCATGTGAGTTCTTTCCCTAGTTTTTGTTATTACTATGTAACAAGTCACCCCAGAATTAACAGCTTAAAATAGCACCCATTCATTATCTCACAGATTAGGTGGGTCTGGGCTGTTAGGGTGCTCTGCTTAGGACCATGCTGAAATTAAAGTGTAAACACAGACTGGACTCTCATGTGAAAAGTGAAAGTGAAAGTCGCTCAGTCGTGTCCGACTCTTTGCTACCCCATGGACTACACAGTCCATGGAATTCTCCAGGCCAGAATACTGGAGTGGGTGGCCTTTCCCTTCTCCAGGGGATCTTCCCCATCCAGGAATTGAACCGGAGTCTGCTGCCTTGCAGGCGGGTTCTTTCCACCCAAGCTGCACCTTCCTTCCCTCCTCATTCCGTCCTCCTCTCTTTCTCTCTCTCTGTCTCTTTGTCTCACCATCCCCCCACACACCCACACACACCCACACACACAAAGACACACACACACACTCTCTTTCTTGGATTTCTCTTTGTCTCTTCCTCCCGTCTCTTTCTTTCTCTTTTCCCCTCTCTCTCTCCCTTTCCTTCTCTCCTTCATTTTTTCATTTCATCTACCAGGGCATCATCTCATGTAAGGCTTGGGATTCACTTCCATACTCATTTGGATTATTGGAAGACTTTATTTCCTTGTGGTTGTTGACTTGGGTCCTTGTTTTCTTACTGGCTGCTGGCTAGGAATTGCTCTCAGGTCCTCTCAGGTTACCTTCAGGTCCTTGCTGTATGGTCCTGTCATTATCTGGAAGGCTTAGTCTTTAAGAACAGCAAGAGAATATCTCTCTGATTCACTGTGTTTTAACGAGCTCAGCTAAAAAGTTCAGACCCAGCCAGCGGAATCTCTGTTGATTAACTTGAAGTCAACTCTTTAGTTACCTATCACAGGAGTGATACTCCATCATGTTCTCTGGTATATTAAGGGGAAAGACTTATACAGGGTATGTGCACCAGAGACAGGAATATTGAGAGCCGTTTTAGAATTCTGCCTACCACCCTTTGCCCTCTGGCTGGGAAGGATTCGCCCATGGTATCCTCTCTTTGTTACCTTTGATTCCTAGACATGTTTCTGAGGGCAGGTGTTTTTTTCTTATTTTTATTTCGTTGTTACTGATTTGTGGTAGGTAGTCAACACTGAGAAAGTAGCTGATCTGTTTTTCTTTCACTTGTTTCCATTGCCAGTTATTAATAAATATGAAAAGAAACAATCCTCAGAATTGAACCCAGTACTTAGAGTCCATGATAGAAGTGTCCATGGTAGCATCTATTTGCTTGAGTATTTAAGTATTACTTGAATTATATGAAATTGCCTTTTTAAAACATGTGATAAAAACCTTGCATTTTAGAAATTCCACATGGTTCAACCTATTAAGTGTAGCTAAGAGTAGAGCAAAGAGGAAAGTAATGTACTTTCTTTATCTTTTTCTTGGTTTTTGGGAGGAGTTTGGCAGTAATAATGTCTGGCTTTGAAAAAATGTCATGATACTTAGTAAATTTTTCTAGTATTCACTGTAGTGTTCCTTTTTAATTGACTAAATCAGCTTTTATTTCCCAATATTTGTAATTAAAAATATCTCTAAATATTGGGAAATAAATAATCTGAAGGAAGAAGTAGGATAATATGAAAAACTCACCAGGAGGGGTGGAGAAGCTGCTTGAGATTCTCATAGAGTATTGAAATTAGCCAAGTAAGAAGGCAGTCCAACCAGTCCATCCTAAAGGAAATCGGTCTTGAATATTCATTGGAAGGACTGATGTTGAAGCTGAAGCTCCACTAGTTTGGCCACTTGATGCAAAGAACTGACTCATTGGAAAAGACCCTGATGCTGGGAAAGATTGAAGGCGGGAGGAGAAGGGGACAACAGAGGATGAGATGGCTGGATGGCATCACGGACTCGATGGATGTGAGTTTGAGTAAACTCCTGGAGTTGGTGATGGACAGGGAGGCCTGGCGTGCTGCAGTCCACGGGGTCGCAAAGAGTCGGACACTACTGAGCGACTGAACTGAACTGAAGAAAAGCTTTGGAGTCCTTCCAGTCTACCCCAAATTGAACTTGGTCATTTCCATGTGGGAGTTGCAGCTGTTGAAATGCTTTTAGATGATTTCACTAAGTAAACTTCATCTTGGGATAAAAAAATTAAGGGATGACTTCTCAGACAAACTATGTATCATGTTTACCTTTATAGGAATGATTTTTTTTTTTTTTTGCTGAAAACATTATTTCTTGATAGGAATTTTTTGCAATTCTTTTGATAAAGATTCAATTATGTTTTTAAGTGCTGTATTTTTATTGCATATATTGGGCAACATATGCATATGTAGATGCAGTGAGTAAAAATATGTTTTATATGTGTGTATATAATGTTTAACAATATATCTATATTCATTCATACCTATCTAGAATTCAGTCATAAGTCTATATGTGAGTACTTCCTTAAAATAGAAAGTTTATTCTTTGTAGTTTTGCTTATTAGAAAATTCTGAATAAACTCATCACAGCGTTACTATTTTCATTTTTCTTTTATTACCTTGTTCTTTGTGTTAGTACATAAAGTGACAGAGATGGAAGAATACCATAGCTGTGTATAAGACATTCAGAGCAAATGGGCACACATGCTTACTGTATAAAAGAGATAATTTCTCTTTCTGGAGCAAAAGGCGGCATGCTTACTGTCCATTATAAAAGATTCAAGTTCTCTGAGTTCAGGGTTCCTCTCAGGTAATGCAAGTCACCACATAGTATGTGGCCTTGTTTGTGTTATCCTGAACCTTAGGTTCAAAGTGTGGTACACAGATACTCTACTGCTGTTGTTGAAAGTAATAAATAGTTCCTCGTTTTGTCCAAAGGAAAAAAAAGAAAAGCCTACAAAGTTTATGTTTCAGTGATGATCATGAGGGACGCCTGGAGCCAGGCTCACGCTCTGGCTGCCTGTCCTCCTCATGTATCGATGTGCTTTATGTGACTAGTACAGTGTTTTGGAAGTCGGGAACATTTCATTAAAAATATTTAATTTTAGTTTTTCTTGAAAACTTGGAAGACACTGCATGACTTGTTGGAAATTCTGAATGGTGTCGCTCCGCTCCTGCTGAATGTGTCCTTCCGTGTGGGGGACGGGCGTTCACTCCGGCTCTCTGTAGACCTCATTCCCTGTTGTCTACACCTGGCTGGTTTTTTCCCCACATACGTTTCCTGCACAGTATTTCCATTCCTCTTGGGTCCAGAGAATGATTATATTCAGGAAACTTCACTTTTTAAATAGCTATGATTTGAAATTGTAGTTTATGTGTTACATCTTTTAATTGGCTGGAATATTTTATCCAATCAGGTAATTCAGTGCCGAACAAATCAACTTTCTATTTTATCAACTTTATACTTACTGACCAATCTTAGTTTCCATGGTCTTTATGGTTTAGCTTTACATTTTCAAAAGATTCTTCAAGTTACATTGCTCAGTAAACAACAAATATCATTGATTTTATAGGAAATGGTTTTAGGTAAAACTTTTGAATGAAATTGACTAGCTAGTTGAAATTTTTACTCAGTCAAAATTTTAGAGGTTTTCTTTCTTTTTTCCCTTCATTTATTTTTTGTTTAGACCACACCCTGCAGCATGTGGGATCCTAGTTCCCCCTCCAGGGATCTTAACCACTGGACTGCCAGGGAAGTCCTGAGATATTGTTTTACTTTATTTTCTTTTTATATTCTTTCTACTCTTGTATAACAGCAATATAATTAATACCACTGTAACTAATACTTTAACCTAGGTCCTAAGTAATTTGCTTGTTTTTGTTTCTAATCTTTTTTAGGGAATTGAAGAGAATGATGCATGCATGAAAGTGCATAAAACATAAACGTAGAGTTTAACAAATAATTTTAAAGCAAAAACTGTCTCACCTCCCAGGTTTAAAAGAGCAAAACATGATATGGCCTTTTCTGATCTCTACTCCTTCTCTTCCTGATATAGATGCCTTAAAAGAAATTTCCTGCTTTTGTTTATGGTGTTGCCATTCATTAATGTATTTCTAAATTAATATAGTCAAATTTTGTTTATTTTGGAACGTTTTTGGAATAATACTCTGTATTCTGTGTTCTTTTTCACTCATTAACATTTATAAGAGTCATTCAAATTGTGAAATGTTGCTCTAGTTTTTAGTTTGATTTCCATACGGGAAAATATTTCATTACTGATTCATTCTCCTGCTAATGAATGTTCGTGTTATCCAGTTTTGGGTAATAAGAACAGTGCAACTATGAATATTTTTTACATGTATCTTGGTGCACGTTTTCCTGTTTTCTCACAAATGTATACCTACAAAGAGCTAGGCTATGTGGCACAGGTGCTGTACAAACAGTGCTATAAAGCCATTATCCTCCAAGAAAAAAGACAAGAAAAAAGCAAAATAAGACGTAACCTATAGGGTATACCTATTCTCAAAGGTACTAGCTAGTGCCAAGTTCTTTCCCAGAGAACTTCTACCAATCTATATTTCCACGAGCATATGAATGAGAATTCTGGATCTTCCATATTATTGCCAATGCAAAACTATAATATCCATAAAAAATGAATGTTTCTCGGCATATAATCTTTTAAATACAGTGTGCATGCGCACACAAACACACTGTCCCTCTCTGTATACCAAGAAATGGTTGATTCATTTCAGTTCAGTCGCTCAGTTGTGTCCGACTCTTTGCGACCCCATGAATTGCAGCATGCCAGGCCTCCCTGTCCATCACCAGCTCCCGGAGTTCACTCAAACTCACGTCTGTCGAGTCAGTGATGCCATCCAGCCGTCTCATCCTCTGTCGTCCCCTTCTCCTCCTGCCCCCAATCCCTCCCAACATCAGGGTCTTTTCCAGTGAGTCAACTCTTCACATGAGGTGGCCAAAGTATTGGAGTTTCAGCTTCAACATCATTCCTTCCAAAGAACACCCAGGACTGATCTCCTTCGGAATGGACTGGTTGAATCTCCTTGCAGTCCAAGGGACTCTCAAGAGTCTTCTCCAACACCACAGTTCAAAAGCATCAATTCTTCGGCGCTCAGCTTTCTTCACAGTCCAACTCTCACATCCATGCATGACCACTGGAAAAACCATAGCCTGGACTAGACTGACCTTTGTTGGCAAAGTAATATCTCTGCTTTTCAATATACTGTCTAGGTTGGTCATAACTTTCCTTCCAAGGAGTAAGTGTTTTTTAATTTCATGGCTGCAGTCACCATCTGCAGTGATTTTGGAGCCCAGAAAAATAAAGTCTGACACTGTTTCCACTGTTTCCCCATCTATTTCCCATGAAGTGATGGGACCAGATGCCATAATCTTCGTTTTCTGAATGTTGAGCTTTAAGCCAACTTTTTCACTCTCCTCTTTCACTTTTCATCAAGAGGCTCTTTAGTTTTTCTTCACTTTCTGCCATAAGGGTGGTGTCATCTGCATATCTGAGCAAGCTGGTAGGTAGAGTTGTTTAGAAATCCCAGAGTAGTCACTCAGAAAGCTGAGTCGGACACGACTGCGCGACTGAACTGAACTGATATATATATATATTTATATATGCACATGTATTTACACATAAATACACATATAGAAATATGTGTATGTATATTTAGATGTGCTTTTTTAGAAACAAAAATGCGATTATGCTGTATAAGTAACTTTTTTTGGTCAGATTTATTGAGGTATCATTTATTTAAGGTAAAATTCACCTTATTTCAGTTCTATGTATACTTCCATTGGTTTTGACAGGTACAAAGAGATATGTAATCTGCATACAGTCATGATCTGAAACAAGTTATGTCACTCCCTAGAATCTCCTTGTGCCCTTTTTGTGGTTATTATTTGCTCTTGTAGTCATTTATTGATATTTCCTTTTTGTTCCTTTTACAAAATATCAAATGGCATCCTATAGGATGTTGTTTCTAGTCTGGCTTTTTTGGTTTATTTTTTTCCTTTAAAATTTTCAGTTTTAAGTATGCTTTGAGAATCTTTTATCAAGTGGATAAAAATATTAATTTCTCTTTTTTATATTAATTTCATTTTTTCAATATTGAAATTTTAAGCCTTTAGTCTTATTTTATTTTTATTTTAATATAATTTGTGAGAGAATTTCATTTTTAAAAAATAGCTACTTTTGCAATATTTATTAATACTGAGTTACTAATACTCTTACTAAATACTGATTTCTTCACAGGTAACACAAGTAGCAAGACAGCCGGGACCCCCGACCCCTTCCCCTTACTCAGCACATGAGATAAACAAGGGGCATCCAAATCTTGCGGCAACGCCCCCGGGACATGCCTCGTCCCCTGGACTCTCTCAAGTAAGAGAAATCTAAATTTCCTAAAAAAAATTTCCATGTAAAAGCCGAATTTTTCTCAAGCAAACTTTTAAACAAACATACAGCATTAGTTGAAGAGAAATTTCAGTTTTATCTTATTTCTGTGTTGTCTTACTACATTTTTTAGACACACCTCCCATAATGGTGGCTAGTAAGTTTTACACATTTCATTTCTGGAGCCATTCAGAATAAACTGTCAGTGATAATTAGGTTTTTTTGGTTTGTTTGTTTGTTTTGGAAATTAGAATATAATTCTAAAGTTCTTTAAAAATCCCATAAAGCATTTGTTTGCATTTCAGTGTGTAATCTGATCGTCTTGCTTCTTCTCACTTTTTGGTGGATTCTTGGTGGTTATTTTCTACTTTTGTAAAAGATATGATGCCTTTTCCTCTTAGTAATTTTTGTTGGTGTGATTTTGTAAATAGATTATTAAAATTGCTAGGCTTAAAATTTTGTTGAACTGTTAAAGAGTAGTGAACTCCTTAGTTTATTTCCAGTTACCAGGCACAGGAGACACTGATACACTGTTTTAATGTGTCCCTGTGGATTCCCTGCATATTAAGCCCTTTCCCAAGAGCTCTTTCAGCTTGTATCCACTCAGCATTACATGTTTATTTGATCTTCCTTGTGGTTAACAGTGGTATAGAATTAAGATATCTCTTATTGGAATTTAGACATAGTCAAGCCAGTAACTTTGAATCATGCTATTTGAGATTATTAATATTTATAGCTTATAACCATTCCTTTTAATAATGAAAATTAATTTTGTAACTTGTTTCAATTTGGGCCTTTATCTTTTATGCCTTTGAAGAGCTTGAATAATAAGAGGGAGAATTACTAATAATAGTGCTAAAGGCTGGCGATTATAAGCTAAGGGTTGATGAACGATAGTTTAAACTATAGAATGTTTGGAGAAAGAATGTACAGCATGCCAAACCATAATTGAAATAGCACCATTCATGCTCAGATGGTAAAGAATCTGCCTGCAATGCAGGAGACCTGGGTTCAATCCCTGGGTTGGGAGGATCCCTTGGAGAAAGGCAATGGCTGTCTCCTCCAGTATTCTTGCCTGAAGAATTCCATGGAGAGAGGAACCTGGTGGGCCGTAGTCCATGGGGTCCCAGAGAGGCATGACAGAGCGACTAACACAACTGCTACCACTACTGCTATACTTAAACTCAGTCTAAATCATTCCTGTTTAATTTTGAGCTTTAAAAGTAAAGCATGTCAAAGTGAATTCTAAATCGTTCAAGATGTTTCCAATGTTGGCTTTCATGGTATGGAAGAGAGCCACCCAAGCTATTAATACGTGTGTTGGTATGTGTCTCAGGAGGAAAGAAACACTGTGTAGTAGTTTGAGTAGGGAAAGTTTCATATAAAGGATGATTAAGTGTAATAGGGGATTGGAGTAATGAGAGAGAACCTTAAAGGATGCAAAAATAACAAGTGTATAGAGTAGCTGCTTTTCCTGGGGCTAGGTTAGAGTTCCCTTGAAAATTCTTCTTCACCCTGTTGCCAGAGAGTGCATGGCTATGGTATACCTAATAGTAGAGAATACACGGTGTCAGTAATGTCATACAAGTGGAACGTGCTGGAAAGCTGTCTACGGAATGTTGAGGAAAGCCTACGTCTCTAGCACCAGTTCCTTTAGCCAAGAGCTGCTGTGGAGCTCGATGAATCGAGGCTCCGTAAGCAACTCTGCTTGCCACGGACACTTCAGTTGTGGTAGAGGAGTTTACGTTGCAGCCTGAACTTACTGCAGAGGCTCCTTTGTTTCTTTTCCTCAATCAAAGTTGGAAACCTCCCAGATCACTTTGAAGGTCCGTTGAGGTGTCTCACACTCAAATGTAATTTATGTTCTCTCCAAAATCTGAAAAAAAAGGCCTTTGTAACCATGCGCCTCTCTTTTTTCATGCTAGTGCTAGGTAGGAGACTGCTCTCCACCTCCCCTCCCCCCCACCTTGGACTGAGATCCACATGATGTGGTTCTCTGAATGGTAGAGAAGTTGTGGTACTGCATCAGTGGAACTTACTAGAAATCTGCTCTCTGGAATGTGCCAGAATTCTGCCTTCTAAGGCACTGAGGGGAAACTCTGCACAGGGCAGTTTCTTAGTGGAGGCACTCTGCTGCAAAGCAGCCTGAGCGGGTACCCAGGGTAGCTGTCAGCCACTGGGCACTGCTGGCTGCTGCATCCTGGGAGGAGTGGGAAGCAAAACCCTTCCCTCTTGCAGTGTCTTTACCGTGTCCTTTACTGAGAAACGTTTATATTGTGCCAGATCCATTTTCACTGTCCTGGCAAACAAGTTGAATTTTGAGCTGAAAGGCAAGCAGTCAGTAACTGGCATGTAAGCAGAATAGCTTAGTTTTCCATTTCAAATTCTTACTGTTCCCAGTTGTGACTTGACCTCAGCAGTTTGCCCAAAGTGCTTAAGTGTTCTGAAAGAGGGTGGCTTGCAGATGCATAGTTTGCATTTAAGGAAGGATGATCTAGCAGTGGTCTCAGTTGTCGAGCCTACCAGTGCGTTTCTATATGCCATTTTATTAGTTGCTTTTAGAAGTCAGAGTTCGTAAATCCCAAGAAGAAGGGTCACCAGATGTTACCTTGCTTTTCCTTTGTGGTCTATTTTGTTATCATCATTCTTCCTGATTTGATGGATGAACCCAGTACATCGCATCTCATTCACTACCCGCTTTTATACGCACCTTTCAGACAGGGCAGCCAGCCTTATAATGGATTTATTTGTCTCCTAACAATGTCTTAATGTCTGCTTATAGAGTTGAGGAAATCTTTCTAAATTGACATACCTGGAAAATTGGGGTGTTTTGTGGGAAACTCAGTCTCCTTAGGTTTTAATAGTTAACATGTTTGTGGATCATGATGGAAAGTAAAACCTTCAAAATAGTGGGAAAATTTTTACAGGCTTAGAGTCAAATAGACTCTAGGTTCTGGGACTTGATCTGTCAGTTTCTGGTTATATGATGTTGGGTAAATTGTTCAGTATCTCTAGAACTTGGTTTCTTCATTGCTATATAGGGGAGAATTAGAATTCTGCTGCTCTTCAAGAGGGTTTTTACCAAGATTATATAAAATCTTGCGTCAGAAGAGTACACATGTCTGCTTTCAATAAGTGACACTTGGTATTTTTGTGCATTTCCAACTTGATTCTTTAAAGGATGTGTGTGTGTGTGTGTGCGCCCATGCGCGCGTGCATGTGTGCATGCACGTGTGTCTTAACTCACCTAATTTGGCTACCGTTCTGGTATTACTGTGAAATTTAGAAGCTCTCTCTAGGAGTTTGAGATGTCTTTCCAGGTCTTTGCTTATCCCTTCCAGGGTAAAAGTACAGGCCAGGCTTGGTCATTTTCTGTTGGAAATAGTGTGGTTTATTCTTATACACAAAACTATTAATGTTCGATCTCAAATCAACTGCAGAAAAGATTAAAGAAGCTTCTTTAACCACATGCCCTGTCAGAAGTGACAGTCTCCCGTTCTTCTGTGAGTCGGGTCTTTTTGTCCCAAGTAGCAGCCTCTGTCTGTGACTCAATGTTTGGTCTGAATCAGTTGATCATGCTTTGAGTGAAAGCAGCTAAGCTGAAGAAAAGGGAATTTCATACCTTTGAAACATAAAAGGAGGGACATGGTAGAAAATTGCTCCCAGTCTCTTCATTCCATTGTTAGTGACGGCATATTTAACCTGCTTCTTTTTTTCAGGATAGCATTGTATATGTGTGTGTGCAAGTACATACACTTGTGCATTTACCTAGTTTTAAAACTTTATGTGCACTTTCCTTTGTTATGTGACTTCTAAATCTTTCTCGTCCTGTTCCCTCAGATTTCGTTTAATGAAAATCAGAGACTTTTGACTATTAGAGATTATTATGTAATAATATAGAATATATATTAGATAATATATCTAATTAGATACATATATAGATACATAGATATATAGAGATATCTATGTATCTATCTATCGATATATCCATATATAGATAGATATCTATAGGGACTGTAATATATATCTGATTAGATATTCTATCTAATATATCTATAATAATATATTAGAGATTATTATATAATTATTATATATATAATTATTGACTATTAGAGAACTATTATAGTTCAAAAGAAATTGTCCAACTGTGGAAAATTATCAGACACAGTCTTTTTAGGTGTGGATTCTTTTCCGTCACCTTGAAATTGCAGTACTTGAACAGTCTCTAAACTGAGAATGTCCTTACTGTGGGAATAATGTTGGGATTTAACAGTATCTTCTGAGGCAGATTTCAGAGTTAGTAAAGAAATGCATTCTCCTGGGAGTCAGGAGCCCTGTGTTAGACGGTTGTCCCAGCCTTGACAGTACTATTTCAGAGTTCAACTATTGGAAGTTCCTGTTAATGCTTAGTTTTCCTCTTTGTAAATAGGAGGCTTATATTAAATGAGATCTGAATTCCCTTTACAGTCTCCATGCTTTCGGGAAACTGCTTCAGAGTACCCAGTTGTTAATGTGAAAAAATTTGAGTTCTATATTTTAGAATTAAAATTAGGCAGATTTGCGTTCTGTTTCACTTTGTGTCTTTTAAAAAAGATCAGAAGTTTGATAGTTGAATATCTTAAAATTAGTTCAGCAAAACAAAAATGTTTCATACTTGTTGATTGATTGTTGGTATACATTTGTTTTGACTTGGTTAATTTTCACATAATGGAGCTAAATTACAAAGTCAGGAGCCCAAACTGGCACTGATTATCAGGTTCAATGACTAGTCCTTTTCTTGGTGTCACTGTCTAAGTTCTTAAGCTATGCTCACAGTAATCACTGAGAAGACATGCTCAGAATAATGAAGAGAAGTGGAGTGGTACATGTTTCCCACCTCCTGTTCCTAGAAATTTCATTTGGTTCCTCTCTTTTTTAAGAGACCAACTTGATCATGCTATATGGTGGACTGAGATGGTGATGGTATGTGATCCACTGATTAGATTCTTTATTGTCTCTGGAAATACTGAGCAAAGAAAGGACTTCTTCACTGAGGAGTAGTGATTGATCATGATACTTAATTTAACTTTACTATTTTTATTCATACTATTTTTATTGTAACAGAACAATGTAATTAAATGACTTATGGTTACTATAATCATTTTCCTTTATCCAACTTCTAGACTTCCTTTTTCTTTCAGGAATCTAAGGAAAAATACTCAGCATTACCTCATAGTTGTTTACTGACGAGTTGTATCAGACTTTGCAAATTGCTTTTTCTTTCTTTTTAAGCTAAACAGTAATTTTATTTACTGCAAACAAGTTTTTATGTTTTTTCGGATTTTTTAAAAAAATGTCTTTCATGAATATGACAAATTCTGAGTTTGATGACTCTGACAATCAGCCTTGCTTAAAGTAAGGATAAGTAGAGGAAGCCTTGAAAATCTTTTTCACATTTCATTGTTGAAATAGATGAATGTTGACTTTCTTTAAAAAAAAAAAAAAGTGAAACAAAATTTCTTGTTTTTTATACTTGCCTTCTCCCCCATGGAGCATACTACAGCTATCTAAAGCAGCCTTTGACATCAGTGGCGTTTGGAAGCTGCATTTGTGGCACAGGCTCTAGAAACTGCAGTGTAGACTGCATTTAGTTGACTCTGTTGCCAAAATCCTCTGTTTCTTTTTTTTGTTTTTTAGTTGATAATGTATGTACTTACTTAAAAATTTATACTTTACTGAAAATTCACCAGCACATACTGTCATTAAATAGTTTAAAATTAATATGCCTGTATAAGTGTCATTAGTATAAAAGTAAGTTATAAAGTCTTATAAAATATCTAATCATTTATACCTGTGGTTTCATCTCAAATACGCTACATAATTGTGGTAAGCTCTTTCCTCTAATTGTTGAGATTTATCTTAATGTGGTCATATTTGATGAAAAATTTTAACTCTTTTGTCTTTTTTCTTCATTAATAAAAGCAGTTGGAACCATATTTATAAAGTAGGACTTTACCAGCTGTTTTCTAAATTTCATCCTTTATGCAATCTTAATAGCTTCCCATGCCTACGGGTTTGTTTGATTATGCTTTTCTTTATGTTCCATGTAACTAGAGAAAAGACTAAAATCTGTATTTTGAAATATCTAAGTATAAAGAGTAAAAGTTTTAAAAGTGAGTTCTACATTAATTCAGCACTGCTTTAGAAAATTGATGAATTTTGTAAGAACCAATGAGGATGAACTGAGTGATTTTACAAGCATTCCTTTCATCGTCTTTGTTGTAGGCTCAGTTTTTTGTTGATGATGTTTATTTTCATCTCAATTTTGTGAAGGGAAAAAGGTTTAGGATTTTATCTCTTTCACGTTTAAGGAGTCACTTTCTCTGGACACATTCTGGGAGGCACTTCTTGATTTCTCTCGCTGCCACTAAACTAATTCAGGAGTTTTCTTTGTAGATTTACCTTGTTACTTCACTTACTTCCCTTAGTTTAAGAAGAGAAACTCACTTGTGTGCCACCGATCTGATTTTTTACATAGCTGTGACATTTTAAAGTTTTTTATGGTTTTGAAAATTGCAACTTCAGTTCACCTATAGAAATTAGCATGTGCCAGTAAATCGGGGGATAGCAAATAGAATAGTTTTAAAGAGAATCAGGAAATGGAGTATTCTGACTATTCAGTTCAGAGTGCTTGTGATTTTTCCTGCAAAAATTTATTTTCCATTTGTCTTGGTTAATTAGCTCATGCTCTTGAAACAAAATACCATCGACTTGGTGGCTTGAACAACAGACATTTCTCACGTTTTTGGATGCTAGGAAGTCCAAGGTCAAGGTACTGGCTGACTTTTGGGTCCTGATGGGAACCTCCTACTTGGATTGCAGAAGGCCACCTTGCCTCCTCACATGGCGGCGAGAGGAGAAGAGCAAGCTCTCTGGTATCTCTTACAAAGACACTGCTCCCATCATGAGGGGCCCCATGACTTCATCTAAATCTGATTGTCTCCTGCAGGCCACTTCTCCAAATACCATCACACTCCTAGGGGATTAGGGCTTCAATGTATGAATTTTTTTGCAGGTAAGGGAGGGAGGCACCTTCATTCATAGCACCATTTATGTAATTGAGAGAGCTGTGGGAGAAGCAGGCTGATAGGACTATTGGGAGAAAGGTCAGCAGAGGGGTAGTTACCATAGACATGTAGAATATTGTTCCAAGTTTAATCTGTCACGTAAGCATATGTTCTTAACCAGATTAATTGGGGAGGGTTAATTTGCATGAAAGTGGGAGAAGATTTCTCAGGTAAAGAATCCGCCTGCCAAGCAGGAGATACAGGTTTGATCCCTAGGTTGGGAAGATCCCCTGGAATAAGGAATGGCAACCCACGTCAGTATTCTTGCCTGGAAAATCCAGTGGCCAGAGGAGCTTGACAGGGTACAGTCCATGTGATCGCAGAGAGTCAGACGTGCCTGAACAACTATAACAGACTTTATTTATTTTTCAGTTCAGTTCAGTTCAGTTGCTCAGTTGTGTCCAACTCTTTGCGACCCCATGAACCGCAGCACGCTAGGCCTCCCTGTCCATCACTAACTCCTGGAGTCCACCCAAACCCATGTCCGTCGAGTCGGTGATGCCATCCAACCATCTCATCCTCTGTGGTCCCCTTCTCCTCCTGCCCTCAATCTTTCCCAGCATCAGGGTCTTTTCCAGTGAGTCAGCTATTTGCATCAGGTGGCGAAAGTATTGGAGTTTCAGCTTCAACATCAGTCCTTCCAGTGAACACCCACGACTGGTCTGCTTTAGGATGGACTGGTTGGATCTCCTTGCAGTCCAAGGGACTCTCAAGAGTCTTCTCCAACACCACAGTTCAAAAGCATCAATTCTTCGGTGCTCAGCTTTCTTTATAGTCCAACTTTCACATCCATACATGACCACTGGAGAAACTATAGCCTTTTCTAGATGGACGTTTGTTGGCAAAGTAATGTCTCTGCTTTTTAATATGCTATCTAGGTTGGTCATAACTTTCCTTCCAAGGAGTAAGTGTCTTTTAATTTCATGGCTGTAATCACCACCTGCAGTGATTTTGGAGCCCCCAAAAATAAAGTCTGACAATGTTTCCACTGTTTCCTCATCTATTTGCCATGAAGTGATGGGACTGGATACCATGATCTTAGTTTTCTGAATGTTGAGCTTTAAGCCAACTTTTTCACTCTCCTCTTTCACTTTCATCAAGAGGCTTTTTATTTCCTCTTCGCTTTCTGCCGTAAGGGTGGGGTCATCTGCATATCTGAGGTTATTGATATTTCTCCCAGCAATCTTGATTCCAGCTTGTGCTTCCTCCAGCGCAGTGTTTCTCATGATTACTCTGCAATCAGATGAGAACGTTTACTTGAAATATAAGAAAGGTAGGCTCTTGGCAGTCCCCTGCTGGTCCAGCAGTTTCACTTTCACTGCGTAGGGCTCAGGTTCAGTCCCCGGTCAGGGACCTGCTGCTGCTGCTGCTAAGTCGCTTCAGTCGTGTCCAACTCTGTGCAACCCCATAGACGGCAGCCCGCCAGGCTCCCCCGTCCCTGGGATTCTCCAGGCAAGAACGCTGGAGTGGGTTGCCATTTCCTTCTCCAAACCATGAAAGTGAAAAGTGAAAGTGAAGTCATGTCTGACTCCTAGCGACCCCATGGACTGCAGCCCACCAGGCTCCCCCATCCATGGGATTTTCCAGGCAAGAGTACTGGAGTGGGGTGCCATTGCCTTCTCCGGTCAGGGACCTGAGAGTCCAGCAAACCTCACAGCATGACCAAAAGAAAAAAGCTAGAATCTTTATAGAACTGAGAATCTTGGATATCAGTGACTCAATCAGTGAGTCACTGGATATCAGTCACTGGATATCAGTGACTCAGTGAAAAGCAGGCAGCACACATATCATGTGACTTCATGGTAATTATCAATTTTTCAAAGAAGAGTTAAGGAGAGTTTAAGGTATATTT
The DNA here is from genome assembly GCF_029378745.1 of Bos indicus. Classification (NCBI taxonomy): domain Eukaryota; kingdom Metazoa; phylum Chordata; class Mammalia; order Artiodactyla; family Bovidae; genus Bos; species Bos indicus. Next base: position 131,351,534 of record NC_091761.1, read on the forward strand.
AAAACAAGTAGTGTCAGTTAACTATAAACAATGCAGATTATACATTAATTGTTACTAGGATAAAATGTTGTAATTTATAATACCAAACCAGCAACCTTTTTTCCTTAATGCATATATTTATTTACTGTTCTGTTTCCCCCCAAATTTCCAGTGATGCTTATAATTAACAGGAAGAGCTAGATCTGATTTTACATTTTTCATTGGTTAATGAATTCTCATTTTTTTCCTCTCTAAGGAATGATAAACTCTCAAGCCATCTGAATTCTTCTGCTCTCGTATGGTCTTTTTACTGTCTGCCAAATACTTCGTTCCATAGATACTTAAGTAGGTGATATGTAGAAAAAGTTATGTTGCCAATATTTTGTTGTATTTCATTGCAAAATAAATCTGTTTTTCAGTTCCCTGTCAGTGATACTTCATTTTCAGGTACTGCATTGTATTATTCAAGCCTCTGTTTACTACTTTAGATTTTATTAGTCTTCATCACCATTAAAATTGCTCATCTTTCACAGTTCAGTTCCAGAATTTTGACCTGCCTATTTAGTATGGTTGAGAACACGATTGTCTAGTTAGCTTAGCAGTTAAAGCAGTTAGCAGCAGTTAAAGTATTGTCAGAAAAAAAGAAATCATTCTATCCAGTTCAAATACAGGGGGACTTAATACATGAATTTGTTAAACTAGCTGATTGATTCTCAGAGGGACACTGAAGTAGTCCAGAGATTAGTAACTGTAAGAAGCACCTAACATTCTTAAGAGCCGAGGGAATGAAAGAGGAGAGATAGTGGTGGTGTGAGAACCTAGGAGCTTAGAGAAGTTCTTTAGGAAACTGTTGCTCAGACTTGTGAGAAGGACGTTTCACTGCACGTTGGTCAGTAGCAGTTCGATTGGTGAGAGGTGAGGCCAGTGCTGTAATGGTGAGGTATGTGTGCATGGTTGCTGCTGGATCTCTAAGTGGCTTTCAGAGACTCGAGATCTGAATGGAGCTGGTGTCTGGAGCCGTCCTGACAGGAGGTCAAAGCACCCTCCTACTTACAGCCTAGATTAGAGCTGAAAGACAGCAGGTAAGTAAAGGTATTTACAAATAAATGGTAAAAGGATATATGTGTGTGTGCTCAGTCGTATCTGACTCTTTGTTACCCGATGGGCTACAGTCCACTGGGCCTCCCCTGTCCATGGGATTTCCTAGGCAAGAATACTGGAGTGGTTTGCCATTTCCTCCTGCGGGGAAAGTCTTCCCAACCCAGGGATTGAACTCTCATCTCCTGTGTCTCAATTGGCAGGTGGATTCTTCACCACTGTGCCACCTGGAGAGCCCAAAAGGACGTCTAGTTACCTTAGTAATAACGAATAACATGGGGCCGTAAATCCACAAATTTAACAAAAAGGAGGAAAGGAGATATTACAAAGGAAGTACGGGGCTTCCCTGGTCACTCGGTTGTAAAGAATCCGCCTGCTGATGCAAGAAACATGGGTTCGATCCCTGATCTGGGAAGATCCCACATGCTGCGGAGCAGCTAAGCCCTTACACCACAATTCCTTAGCCTGTGCTCTAGAGCCCAGGAGCCACAACTGCTGAAACCTGGGCGCCCTAGAGCCTGTGTTTGCAACGAGAGAAGCCACTGCAGTGAGAAGCCCGCTGACTACATACAACTGGAGTAGCCCCCATTCACCATAGCTGGAGAGAAGCCTGTGCAGCCCCCAAAATCCAGTCCAGCCAAAAAATAAATAAAAAAATAAAAAGAAACAAAGTAAATGTTATAAAATATCATCTTTGACTAATAATAATGACATTAAATTCCTTTATTAAATATTCACTCAATTTGTCAAAAACTGGAATCTAGGAATATGCATTTGAACATGACACAAAAAGATTAAAAACAAAAGCAGGAAAGCATTTAAAGGAAAATGCTGGTAGGTATAAGCAACCTTTAGAAATCAACATACAGTTTAAAGCAAAAAGCTGTATGGGTGAGAAATAATTCCAACAATAAGTAGTTTCTAGATGATGTAATATTATAAACTCTTAGATAATTAATTGGTTTAGAATATATATAAAACAAATTTTAAAAAATGGAAGTGGTCAAATTCGGCAGTGTGGGAGATTGAAATCTCAGAGAAATGGACAGGTTAGTTAGTAATCGTATAGGTTAAGGGTTGGCAGACTATGACCCAAGGGCCAAATCTGTCATGGTTTTGGTAAGTAAAGTTTTACAAAAATACATCCATACTAATTTTATTTGTGAATTCTGCTTTTGTGCTGCAGTTGCAGAGTTGAATAGTTGCCAGAGATTGTATGCCTTACAAAACCTAAAATATTTTCTATCCGGACCTCAACAGGGATAAATTTGCCAGCCCATGATAGATTAGCGAACTGGAAAGACCAGATAATAAATATTTTGGAGTCAGATTATGTTTTGCTGCTGCTGCTGGTTTTTCTTCTTTTTCGGTCCTTTAAATAGGTGAAAAAACCTTTTCATAGGTACCCCTACAAAAACAAATGCTAAGGGTCATTTTTTGCCAATCCCTGATACAGATATATGACACAGATAGTAAACTTGTTTTTATATAAATGTCTATTAGCTCAAGAATGTGTGTGTATATAAATATATATTTTGATTATATGTATGAAAAATAAATTTTGTATACAAAAAACCAGGGTAAAAATAATTGAGGGTATCAGTGGTTTCAGTATCATAATTATCAAGCCTTAAAAATATAGAGAGGGTGTTTTACCGATTCAAGTTAGCTGAACTATTAAAAAGGCTATGGATAATTTGATTGAAGTAATAAATTTATAAATATTTAATTTACATTTTTTCTCATTCTATTAAGACTGCCATTTTTCTGCATCTTAAGGAGAATTTATAAAATCTAATGATATGCTAGGTTACAGAGAGAAATGTTAAATTCCAATCATATTTATATTATTTTCTAAATATACTTCTGTAGAATTTAGAGCTTAATAACAAAAGAAAAACAAAATGTAAATTATGTTTAATTTGAAACTTTACAGAGCATAATTGCTGTTTTTAAAAAACCTTATCAGAATTATAACTTATTTTAGTTAGAATATAATTCAATTAGACGAGGGGTTGGCTAGAATTATTTATTTAAAACATAATTTTGTATCTTTCATAATCTTAAGCATAATGTAGGAGAAAAAAATAAAATTTGGTTATTTGGAAATTTAAAAAACTTTTGACTTGATAAAATCAAAATATAAACATTATCTTTAGAAATGAATGAAAAATAGCACTTTGTGTTAGAATTTGTGTGATGTACGTAAAGTGTTACTTAAACATGTAGCCTTAAGGGCATACATTAGAAGATAAGAAAAGTTGATAAGTTCAGTGATTTGAATGGAAAAGTATATTGATGAAAAATTAGTCAGTCAGTCTAAGAAAGATATAAAAAAATTTATTTGCGCTAAATTTCAGGACTATAACCCAGGAACAGCATCCGAGAAGGCTCTGAGAATGGTTCCACCCATGGAGTCAAGTGAAAGTCAAATTGAAAGTGGAAGTGTTAGTCACTCAATCGTGTCCGACTCTTTGTGACCCCGTGGACTATAGCCTACCAGGTTCCTCTGTCCATGGAAGAATACTGGAGTAGGTTGCCATTTCCTTCTCCAGGGGATCTTCCCCACCCAGGGAGCGAACCTGGGTCTCCCACATTGCAGGCAGACTCTTTACCAACTGAACCACCAGGCCACCAGGAAGTCAAGGCACAGTTATATATGTTTTTTGAGACAGGGCTGTACATCAAATGACCTTTCACTGACAGTTTAAATAATTCATATCATCATTGACCCCTTACAAAATCATCAGGGAATGCTGTCTCTTAAGGAGTTGTCTTGTTGATGTTAAGAGAATGTTGCTGTTTATGGCTGAGCTGGTATTCCTGCTGATGGGGGAGGTTTGGTGATGTATAATGCAGGTATACAGTGCACAGAGAGGGGGAGAGGAGGCCATAGGGCAGAGAAGATATTTTTGTTTAAGTTTCTCCTGTCTTGCCATTAAAAAAAAAAGACTTTATTTCACAGCTGTTATGCTGTAATTTAAGGATTGTAGGTTCTATTTTCATACGTAGCTTACGTCTTCTATTGTTGATTGTGAGCAGTATCTATACATGGCCACACTGCTTTGTCTTCATACCAGGAGTCAAGAGTTTTGTATGTAGTAGTTGACTGTCCTTTAAATGGCCAACTCATGTCTGCTGTCGTTCAGAATACGCTCTTTTTGATGATAGCAAACTTGATTATTGTGTCAGAAAGAAAATTCATGAGTATGTGTGTGTAAAACATTTACATGCTGTTAGTGATTAGTGATGCTGAGCACCTTTTCATTTACTTACCATTGGTTTATATTCTCTGGAGAAAACGTCCGAATCCTTTGCCCATTTTTTAGTTGGATTTTTGTGTAGGGGAGTCACGCTGGATCTCAGTTCCTTATCAGATATATGATTTGCACTATTTTCTCTCATCAGTTGCCTTTTCACTCTGTTGTTAGTGTCCTTTGCACAAAAGTTTCTAAATTTGAGGAAATCTGATTTACTCGTTTATTTCTCTTGTTGTCTGTGTCTTTGATGACGTATCCAAAAAACCATCACCAAGTCAGCAGTTACTTCTTTACACTAAATGCAGTGTAGGCTAACTATTGCTTTTCTTTTTAACTTTAAAAATTTTACACATATGGAGGTTTTCTCCTTTTAGAAAACAGTAGCAAGTCTAGAGAAAAATGTATTGAGTTATCACAAGGACAGGCATATTGGAAAGAACGATGGAAATGGTTATTAGTATGTGACCAACAGCTGCCAATAAAAACCCTGTAGGAGTGAGAAAAATCACTGAAAGTCCAGCTGCCCTGTTAAAAAAGACGCTGAAAAATTCCAAGGACTGTTAAGGGTTCAAAGAGTGTATCAGGGTTCACTTTAGGAGTTAGAGAAGTTGAATACAGAAGTGATGACTCAGAAGCCAGCTGGCTTATTTACATAACCCTTTGGCAACATTTAAGAAGGGAGGGAAGTAGCAAAGGGACTGGAGGCTGGAGGCTGGCCAACAGGCAAAGAAAATAAGGATCACGGACCTAGAAGACACTATTCTACCATCTCCTCTTTGATTTTGAGCGATTGCTTCTTCAATTCAGCAGCAATGAAATTAAAAAGTATGAAACCAAAGGAGGAAAAACACTGTTCAAGTGTATATTAGAAAAGGGTATTACAAAACTTTGTACAGCTTATAAAGATGAAAGTTATCAAAAAGCTGGATGCATACAAAAGGCATCCTTCGTCAAACCTTTGTGTTTGGCTTAGTTTGAATTGCTCCAAAAGACCTTAAAGAATATAGGTTTCTTGAAAAATGGCCATCCTGAGAGGGTCTTTGAAAAGAGACAATCTCGTACTAGAAGTTATTCCTGTAACACATTCTAAAAGTAGATGTAATGCGGTAGGAATCAGATGGACAGATTCTCCTAAAAAATAGCAACTCTTGTAGATAAGGGACAGTGAGTGTAGGAGGACCTTGACTGCTGGAAAGATTTAGAAATAATTTTAACTAAAAGCTGTTCCTTTCTCATGTAACTTGAATTATAACTGTGTAAACTAGTATTTGTTGTGTATTCCTCTTATCAGATTATGTATTTAAGGATAGATTAATGATAGATTGTCTTAATGTCATTAATGTCTTAATGATAGATTACCTTACAGGTTAGAGCATTTCTCAGTTACTCCACTATGTTTATTTTACCATTTCAGTAAGCCTATGGTTAGATACGATTATCTCTATTTTGTAGATTGGGGATGTTGACTGTGAAAAGTGAAATGATTTGCCTCCTAGCATTGTGCAGGAAGAGGGACCTCTTCCAGGGTCCAAAAGTGGGCTCTTGTTTAGCGTTCAGAAACGAATTGTCTGAGGAGACACACGTGCCGAAAGCAAAAGGCTTTATTGGAAAAGGGCACCAGCGCAGAAAGCAGCAGGGTAAGGGAGCCCTGGAGAGCTGCTCTGCCATGTGGCTCACCCCATTTATGGTAATGGGGTTAGTTTCTGGGTTGTCTCTGGCCAATCATCTTGATTGGCCCATAGTCTGAATTAGGGTCCTTCCTGGTGATGCGTGTATCTCCCACCCAAGATGGATTACAGTGAGAAGGACTCTGGAAAGTTGGCCATCTCCTCCCTCTTTTAAACCTTTTGTGAATTCTCCCAGTGAATTTTCAAAGGCAGCACCATATTCCTTGTCAGGACCGCCTGTTGTAAGACAGCTCAGGCAAGTGGGCCTGGCCAAGGGGTGGTTTCTGTGCAACAGTTCCCTAACAGCTCTGTTTGTAAAGAATTGAGCCCACATCTCTTGACGTTATTCCTAGTTCAGTTCATTTGCTCAGTTGTGTCCGATTCTGTGACCCCATGGACTGCAGCTCGCCAGGCCTCCCTGCCATCACCAACTCCCGGAGTTTACTCAAACTCATGTCCATTGAGTTGGTGATGCCATCCAACCATCTCATCCTCTGTCGTCCCCTTCTCCTCCTGCCTTCAATCTTCCCCGGCATCAGGGTCTTTTCAAATGAGTCAGCTCTTCGCATCAGGTGGCCAAAGTTGGAGTTTGAGCTTCAGCATCAGTCCTTCCAATGAATATTCAGGGCTGATTTCCTTTAGGCTGGACTGGTTGGATCTCTTTGCAGTCCAAGGGACTCTCAAGACTCTTCTCCAGCTCCACAGTTCAAAAGCATCAATTCTTTGGTGCTCAGCTTTGCTTATAGTCCAACTCTCACATCCATTATTCCTAACTTTCTCATAATTCATCATAGTATTCAGGTTCGTTTTATGCGTACTAGGCTTTGGTCGCAAAGAGTTGGACATGACTGAGCGACTGAACTGATCTGAACTGAGGCTTTCATGAATAATTTTGAGACTATAACCACCACTTATAACATTGTTTTTATGATACAGTATGATATGATTTTAAAAAAGCAACATGAAACAACTTTTGTTGTTGTTGTTAACTTTGGAAGCAGAGAACCATCAGTGCACAAGTTATGAAGTACTTTTAGTATCTAGGAATTCAGTGAACCAGGCGTTGAATTCTCCATAGGCAGATCAGTACATTAACCCAATAGCCTTGGGGAAACTGGGACTGGGATTGGGCAGAGAACTGGTTTTTATTATGCCATGTAGGGAAGAGCTAAGGTTTGAATAGTATAGTTGTTGTTGTGGGAACACAGTGTGTGAGATCAAGGTGTATTGTGAAAGCCATCCTGTTATATGAGTCCGTCATTGTTTTATGAGATGCAAAAAATCATAGAATTTAAATGTTGAAGTAAGTGTAAAGAATATAGAAGTGGTGGTGAACTTAGTACAGTACTTTTCTGCTGCACATGTCACTGCTTAGAAATAAAAAAGAGATAGTGGTTCTCAATCCTTGCTGCCTCTAGAGTCTTCTCATTCCTGAGACCCATTCCCCAGAGATTCTCTTAATTGCTTGGGATGAGGCCCAAGTGATTCTAATGTTGAGAACAGAGTTGTGGAACAGGGACTACCCGGAGCCTAAATGAGACTTGTAGGTCTTCTTTGCTGGAAGTGCTTTTCAGTGAAAGTAGCAGAAAGCATCCTCATATTTTAGACGACATACAAACATAATGAATTTCTCAACTTAAGGACAGTGGCTTTGGTGATGGAGAAGTTATTTCTATCTAGTATCTACAGGGGACTGTTAACTTTTTATAGATAGTATATTCTGCATTGCAGTCTGTACTGAAATAGTTTTTACCACATTGATAATATATACCATTTAATTTTGATGATAAAATCAAATTCTGTCTGAGAGGTATAATTCAGTAGTCCCCGACCTTTTTGGTACCAGGGACCAGTCTCATGGAAGACAGTGTTTTCACGAACTAGTGTTGGGGTGGGGGAAGTCTTCTCAGTGCTTCAAGCAAGTCACACTTACCGTGCATATTGCACCCTGTGTTTCTATTAATATTACATCAGCTGTAGCTCAGATTATCTGACATTATAGATTTTGGAGGTTGGGGGCCACTGGAATAATTGACCCTTCTGATACAAGCAGAGGAAGAGCAGGTTGTTTTGGCTTCAACATATCAAATATTTGTGGATTTAAAGCTGCAGTACAGTGTTTTTCAAATTTTTTAAAACAGTAAGACTTTTATTTCCCCATATACAATGGCTGAATGTAAGGAATGAAATGCCTCTTTGGGGATGGAAATGGCTCTAAACGAAATTTTCTAAAAGTGTAACTTAGTGGCTGTTTGCGGTGCTTTATTTGGATAAACAGAGGAGCCTTTTTCTCACTAGTACTGTTGACTGTTTCGTGTAATTCAGTAGAGGTTTATTTTACAGGTACAAGCTTAACTATAAAAGAACCAAGTAACATGCTTTGAGAGCTTGTTCTGAGGAAGGCTTATATTGAGGAAGGGTCTGTGAGTCTTTTCTCAGTAGTACTGTTACCATGAGTTAAGATTGAATTCTGAAGCCAGAAAGTCTTTTATAGATATTGTGGCAGGGATTTAGATTTTTAAAAAACCAGTTCAGTACCATATTGATACAGGATTTATTACCTTTTCTGAGCAGGCAATCTCATTTTCTGGTCTGTATATTATTAGAATATAATCCACAAATAAGCTTTTATATAGAGTCGTGGTAGTTAGGTACAAAGAAATACTGTATCTCTGGTATTTAAAGTAATGTAATATGAGATGTTAAGGTTCATTTTTGTATCAAATGTTTCATTTTACAGTATTTTAAATCAGTTTACTTGTCAAAATTGTTTCATTTTAAAATTATGTTTATTGTAAATATTTCTAGAGTTGGACTGAAGAAAGAGTGGCCTGACAAATACAGCTGCGTTGAAATGGGTGATGGGTGACATTAAAGTGCACCCCAGAGTGTGTGGCGTAACACTCATTAAATATCTATTTTTGAGGTAACAAAGAATAAGAGTAATTGGATGGTCCTAATGCAGAATAAAACACATATTATGACTTAATGAATGGTTGAGTTGCCTAAAACATTCATTTAAAAAAGTCCAAAAGCCACAATTAAGTAAAAGCAGTATTTTTGTTAGATAACATTTAAAATACAGGCTTTTTAATTTTCTAGCAGCCACATTTCTGTTGCTGAAAAGAGCTTCAGAAATGAATAACCTCTCTCTTGGAGTATGTGTTGAAGAGGCCTTGAGCACAGCCCAACAATTGAACTGTGATAAAGCACCGAAAAGATTTCCTAGGGATCTGACTTAAAACAGAGATTGATCACATAGTGTTCCCTTTTTTTTTTTTTTTTTGAGGTAAAGAATTTCTCTCCCACATCGAAAATATAAACTTTGAAAAAGAATTATTAGTTTGCTACATAGGCATGCTAAGTCTCTTTAGTCGTGTCTGACTCTTTGTGACCCCATGGACTGTAGCCCATCAGGCTCCTCTGTCCCCCAGGCAAGAACACTGAAGTGGGTTTTGCCTCAGTGTAAAGATTGCCTTTTAGAGAGTGAAGTTTTTTTTTTTTTTTTTTTTTTAAAAGAAGACCTGACTGAGACCTGACTGTGAATCCCAGTTCTACCAGATATTAATCATGTGATCTTGGATAAGTTAAACCTCCCTCCAAGTGGAATTTTGGCATCTGTTGTGTGGATATATAACAATACCTATCTCACAGAATGGTGTGAGGATTAAGTCAAATAACAGATTCAAAGGCCCTGGCAAATAAATGCTGGATGCTTAATACATGTCTGTTTTCTGTATTATAATAGCTTTGGAATATTTAACATTTTTTGAAAGTTGGGAATTAGGGCCTTCCCTGGTGGTCCAGCGGCTAAGACTCCATGCTCCCAATGCAGGGGGCCTGGGTTCAATCCCTGGTCAGGGAACTAGATCGCACATACCACAACCAAGATCCAGCCTAGTCAAATAAATATAAAGAAAAAAGTTGGGAATTAATTTTAGAGAATGCCTTCTAGTCTTGGTGGCATTGATTTGCTTTCACGTTTGGCTGTGCTGGGCCTCGGGACCGTGCACTCAGTAGTCGTGGTACACGGGCTTAGTGGCTCCACAGCGTGTGAAACCTGCCATCACACGACAGGTTTCGAACCTGTATCTCCTGCATTGGCAGGCAGAGTCTTACCTGCTGCGCCACCAGGGACGTCCCTAAAATCTTTAATACCAATTTATAACTGTCATCATTACTGAAAACCAGGCCTTGTTACATAGGTATTTTAATATTATTGCTTGATATTGTTAAATTTTGATTAGTTTGACTTTCACTGTATCTATTACCCTCGGGAAAATTGTTCAAACAGAAAACAAAAACACCTCACACCTCAGTTCAGTTCAGTCCAGTTGCTCAGTTGTATCCGACTCTCTGCAACTCCATGAACCGCAGCATGCCAGGCCTCCCTGTCCATCACCAACTCCCAGAGTCCACCCAAACCCATGTCCATCAAATCGATGATACCATCCAACCATCTCATCCTCTATTGTCCCCTTCTCCTCCTGCCCTCAGTCTTTCCCAGCATCAGGATCTTTTCAAATGAGTCAGCTCTTTGCATCAGATGGCCAAAGTATTGGAGTTTCAGCTTCAACATCAGTCCCTCCAGTGAACACCCAGGATTGATCTCCTTTAGGATGGACTGGTTAGATCTCCTTGCAGTTCAAGGGACTCTGAAGAGTCTTCTCCAACACCACAGTTCAAAAGTATCAATTCTTCGGCACTCAGCTGTCCAACTCTCACATCCATACATGACCACTGGAAAAACCATAGCCTTGACTAGACAGACCTTTATTGGCAAAGTAATGTCTCTGCTTTTTAATATGCTAAGTTGGTCATAACTTTCCTTCCAAGAAGTAAGCGTCTTTTAATTTCATTGCTACAGTCACCACCTGCAGTGATTTTGGAGCCCAAAAAAATAAAGTCGGCCACGGTTTCCCCATCTATTTCCCATGAAGTGATGGGACCAGATGCCATGGTCTTCGTTTTCTGAATGTTGAGCTTTAAGCCAACTTTTTCACTCTCCTCTTTCACTTTCATCAAGAGGCTCTTTAGTTCTTCCTCACTTTCTGCCATAAGGGTGATGTCATCTGCATATCTGAGCAAGCTGGTAGGTAGAGTTGTTTAGAAATCCCAGCGTAGTCACTCAGAAAGCTGTGGTATGACCTTGATGCTGTCTAGAAACTGAGGTTCATCTGAATTTTCCCAAAATCATTCAGCAGTGTCAACTGTCAAGCAAACATTACACAGAAAGGAAAAATTGTATCTAGTAAGCCCATCTGTTATTTGCTTCTTAGAGAAGCAGTCCTCGTTGTGTTATAATGTATTTGGGAAGAAGTCCAAGTGCTAGAACAGATGATTACTTTTTGGTTTATATAGACCACCTTTTATTTTGCCTCTTACTACATCTTCTCTCCCACCTTCTAACTCTTCTTTTGATCACTTACTCACTGCTTTTTAGAATATTCGGCAAAAGAAAATAAATGTGACACCTGATCCATGGTTGTTACTTTTTGTTGGTAAGTCTTTTAATAGAATTCAAGATGAGAATGTTTGAAAATCATACCTTAAAATGATGACTTGGGATTTCTTCAGATGTTATTATTTTTGTCCTGTCTTACTGTAGTATCATAAAAGATTTATTTCAACAGCTGAAATACTTTGTAACTAAATTGAATAAAAACAAAAATTGTTGTGCTTCAAGACAGGAATGGGAGAAGGAGGTGGAAGGTGCATTTTAGTGCATGGATTGTGTGTTGTTTCAGCCAAAGCTTGATTCACATTTCTACCAAGTCATGTATTAGAGCTATGCTTTGGATTAGACTTATAATGTACATTTTTGACATTTATCAAATGAGCCATGATGTTAGGAATGAACAGTTTTGCAGAAGATTAGTAAGAAGATAAACCTAATGAGAATCTGTCTGCGGAGGCATTACTGTTTTTCATCTTTCATATGTATCATCTTGCTAGAATTTTATGAAAATGAAAAATAATAGGGAATTGAATGATCTGTAGAAAAATGCCTGTGCTATATTCCTAGTGTTATGGCTGACAGAAAAATTTGGAACTAATATTGTAATTAAGATCTCAGAGTCCATATAGATTGGTTGTGGTAAATAGGATTTATTTTATGTCGTTTGATTTCTTTTCAAACGTATTTTTTTGATAACTTAAAAAAAATAAGATTGGACCATTTTTAAAAATGTCTTTGTTGAATTTGCTGCAATATTGCTTATATTTTATGTTCTGGTTTTTTGACTGTGAGACACCTGGGATCTTAGCTCCCCAACCAGGAACTGAACTCACTCCCCTGCTTTGGAAGGGGAAATCTTAACCACTGGGCCGCCAGGGAAGTCCCCTGCTCAGACCTGTTTTTAAAGCAGTTTTACTGAATATCCTTTCCCCAGATTATCAGCTTTACTGTTACGATGTGATGTGTTTGAATTAATAACTTGGTTTTCTTAGAAAGAGCATTCTTAAATCTTTGTGTGCCAGGCACAAATGGGTTTATTTGGTAAAGGCCATTTCACAGAGTTTAAGCAACGTTGTTTCTTTATAAAATCCCAACTCTGTATTTAAGCCATTTATTTCTCTGAGAAGCTTAAATATTCCACAGTTTATGTGACTAACTTCGCTAAGCTCTACCCACTCCAGTGTTCTTGTCTGGAGAATTTCATGGACAGAGGAGCCTGGTAGGTTACAGTCCATGGGGTCGCAAAGAGCCGATCACGACTGAGCGACTAAGCACAGCACAGCACAGCACATACCAAGCTCCAGAAGAAGCTAATTAGTCCTAGACTCAGGAAACTTGCCTCCTGCTATTTATTTGCTTATCTGCATATGTTTCTATTCCATAGTAGTTAAAGTGCTTGTAGAATCTCTGCTGCTGTCCTATTACTGGACCTTCTGGAACATTCTAGTTATCAGGTCTCTTCCTGAGCACCCTATCTGTGAGCTTGCCCACCCTCCCTCTGTCTCCTTACTCTCTGAAAAAGTAAGTAAGATTACTTCCTGAGAAATCCTTTCAAGTAGATGTTACTAGTTTTTCAGTTTTCTTTTTATCTTGGGAAGCAGGCTCAGCATTGCTCTGGCCCTTCATTACTCTGGCTAGGTCCTTGGCCTTTGACCCATATGTACCCTACGAGTATACTGGTTTCCTTATTGCTATCATTGGCAATTTTCCAGAGCAGATTTCCACATTGTTTAAGGATTTTAGCATTTGACACACAGTTTCCATTTCCATTTTATTTTCTGCCATTTACCATGAGGATATCTAGCATTCATTGGTTGTGTCATTAAACTGTTGCTGTGGGCTCTTGGATTCACTGTTTCTCCCCCTTTTCATTCTCCCAGAACAGCCATATACATACTCCGCAACCCATATGGACCCAGTCTAGACTGCACTCTTCAGTATAATAGCCACTAGAGTCACCTGTGGCTTTTGAGCACTTAAATCAGCTAGTACAGATTGAGATGTGTTATAAAAAGTAAAACACGGTGGTCTTCTGGTATCTGCAGGGATTTGTTCACTGGTCCACTCTCTTCAGAAACCAAAATCTCTGCTGCTTGATTCTCTTGTATAAAATGGTGTAGTATTTGCATGTACTCTATGCACATCTTCACGTGTACGGGCATGCTTTGGAGATACTGCAGGTTCAGCTCCAGATCACCACAATAGATGAATATCACAGTAAAGTGAATTGTACACATTTTTGATTTCTCAGTGCACATAAAAGTTACGTGTACACTATACAGTAGTCTTATTAAATGTGCAAAGCGTTAAGTCTAAACAAGTGGGCAGTCATAGACAATTAATTGGATGGACCATTGAGAGGCTTCTTCAGTACGTAGGAAGAATGGGACAGTGAATACAGCATGGGCACGCTGTCCTTGTATTCTCCAGCTATCACGGCAATGAGTTGCCCAAGCATAAAAGCCATTCCCAAAACTTCCAAATATGAACGTATAACCAGAGGGAGTACACAAGCCGCCCACGTAAGCGATAGAATCTGTGGATTCATTCATTGGTATAGAGGCCTAGCATTGCTTACCAAGGCTCAGTTAACTATTACGTTGTTATGCCCTGACAGGTTACCTCCATACAACTTCTCACATACATATTGAAAAGAGTTTTCTTTCCCCTTATCCCAGGACTGGATCAAATTGAAGCAGCGAATAAGTTTAGGAGAGTTTAGCACCAAGACTGTATGAAATGGTACTGTGGAATAATTTGGGAACCCCAGTGAAATCACTTAGAGGGTAAACCAAAGAGCCATTGCTGTCTTGGAGGGACTCAGGTTTCTGGTGGCAAATCCAGCAATCAAAGAGGTTCTGCCATTTGCAGGGGATTGGGCATTGTCATTCCATGAAATAGCGGAGGCGGGGGGAGAAAAACAGGTTAAGAGGTAGCATGGAAAGAAAGGTATATAGGCCTAGTTTGGCCTTCTTGGGAAAGCTGTCGCCTTCAGATGTCGTCTGCTTGAAGCCCTAGTGAGCTTTATGTTCAAGTTGTCAGACAGTGTGCAGGTCCATTTGGGGTTTGATGCCTTCCTCTGGTGCTATACATGGATTCTGTTCCCTGCAGTGTGGCAGCATGAAGATTAGGCCACAGTATCTGATAGCAGTCCTTCTTGTGAGGCTGGAGAGTCCTTTTGGAGGTGTCTTTTCCATTATCATGATCTCCAGGTTGTAAAATGTGATACATTTTTTTCCTCCCGTAATTGCACTGTGAAATGAGTTCTCTACCACAGAATAGTTATTTTTAATGAAAGTAATTAGACCTTTACAACCTGGAACTGTGTCTCTCTTTATCCATTGTGGATCAAAAGAAGCAGGACTTAGGTGCTTCAGGCATCCTGTTACAAGGCGAATAGACTCCCTTAAAATCTCTGAAAATATATATGTTGTAATGAAAAACAGGAATATTTAATAAGAGTTTCAGACTTTAGCGGGAAACCAAATAGGGAGAAAAAAATAAATTCTTCGACCTTTGTTGTGAGGATACACTTGATCAAATTGCTGTAAATAAATTATAGATCGCTTAAAGGAGAAGAGTGAAAATAAAGACCCTTTACATGGGGAAAACAAAACATGAAAGCGGTCAGCTTTAAATTAGAGTTTTAGAAATCCTTACCTTGCTCAACCTTACGATAGAGTTACCAAAAAACTGTATTCCTGAGTACCTGTCAGAGTCCTTTCCCTCTTTAAAGATGAAACGTTTCCAAAAGTATTAGAATTAACCAGTAATTGCCTAGAAATTGCAAAGACTTGAAAAAACCATTTTAAAGGTCTGATGAGAGTTCATTATAATGAGATTAAGAATGAAATTGCTTATTTCTGTGATATACATAAAAATTTGATAACATTGTATCAGTTCATCGTAGAATTCAGGAATTTGATCCAGTTTTGAATACTTAAATTAATATACACCTTTACAAATAAGGTAAAAAGATTCAGTAGTCCTTCTTATATGACAAGCCTCCTATATAATTTGTCAATTCAGTTTATATGATCAGCTTACTTAACATATCAGATAAGACCGATTCATTCAACAGAATACCAGCTGAGAGACAAATGCTTTTAGATTCTCCAGTGTCCTCTGGGAGAACCTAAAGTTGGTTCAAGTAAACAGACACACAATGAAAGACTTCATTTCTAAATGAAGACCTTTCTGATTTTTGAGAAGTGCTTTAAAAATATCGATAGGTTTAAAAAACATATTTTTATTTGTTAATTCACTTGACTGTGCCAGGTCTTAGCTGTGGCATGCCGAAGATTTTAGACATTAGATCAAGCAGGACCACAGATCACGATGAAATTATACTTAATTATCTATTTGACTACTAATAAAAGATTTCAAAGGCAAATACAAAAGGTTACATAGTTGTAAAGGAAACTTAGCTCTTTTAATATTGAGAAGATTTGATTTTCTTGAATAAGCAAAGACTTGGTGAGCATAAAACAAAATAATTTTCGTAAACTACAAATTTTTGTTTCTAAGGAAGTTAAAGATAAGTTAAAAGACTTTCACAATCTTTTTTTCAGGAGCAAACCAATAATTCCAAAAAGACTGATCTTTTAGGAAATGAAAATGAAAGTAAATTAGGTTTTAGTTTTATAAAAGTATACCACTGATTTTAAAGCTTATTCTTAAAGGCCTTGTAATATTCAGCCAGCTTGACCACACATAAAGCTCCTTTTTTTTCAAAGAATTCTTTTGTCCTGTATTCTTGTCCTATATTTACTCTTTCCAATTCTGAAACAATCAGCCCCTCTTTACAACAAAATTGCTTTCTTTTTCTCAGCAAAATGTATTCCTCATAACTTTTTAAACCAAAAATACACATCCATCTTGCCATGCATTTAGAGTTGTATTCCCTTATTTCTTGTAGCATTAAATAAGTATCAGTCGTCTGTTACTGGAAAATTTATGAATACATTCCATAATTCCTAAAGACATATGTTCCTCATAGTTAATTTTCCAGTGTGGCATGTTTAACAATAGACCCAAATATCTTTTTAAATTTTTAAAATTTTTATGGAAGTATAGTTGATTTATAGTTTATTTTATTAGTTCCTGCTGTGCATCAAAATGATTCAGTTATCTATATCTGTGTGTGTATATATAATTATGTATGTATGTGTGTGTGCTGCATGCTGTTGCTCAGTCGTGTCTCACTGTGAGCCCATGGACAGTAGCCCGCCAGACTCCTCTGTCCATGGGATTTTCCAGGCAAGAATACTGGAGTGGGTTGCCATGCCCTTCTCCAGGGGATCTTCCCGACCCAGGAATCAAACCTGTGTCTCCTGTGGCTCTTGGATTGGCAGGCAGATTCTTTACTGCTGAGCCACCACGGAAGCCAGTATGTATGTATGTGTGTGTGTGTGTGTGTGCGTGTGTGTGTGTGTGTATATATATATAATATATATATATATATGTATGTATATTCTTTTCTATTATGGTTTTATTCTAGGATACTGAATATAGTTCCCTGAACTATATAGTAGATCCTTGTTGTCTATCTGCTTTATATACAGTAGTTTGTATCTGCTAATCCCAAACTGTTAATTTAGCCATCGTCCACTCCCTTTCCCCTTTGATAAGCATAAATTTGTTTTCTGTGTCTGTGAGTGTTTCTGTGTTGTACTTAAGTCCATTTGTGTAGTATTTTAGATTCCACACGTGAGTGGTATCATGATACTTGTCTTTCTCTTTCTGACTTAGCTCACTTAGTATTGTAATCTATAGGTCCATCCATATTGCTGCAAATGGCATGATTTCATTTCTCTTATGTCTGAGTGAGATATCTATATCTATATGTATCTCACAGCCTCTTAATCAGTCATCTGTTGATAGGCCCTAGAGTTGCTTTCATGTCTTGGCTATTTTCAATAGTGCTGCAGTGAGTGAATATTGAGGTGCCATGTATCTTTTCAAATTAAAATTTTCTCCAGATATGTACCCAGGAAAGGGATTACTAGATCATCAGTTCAGTTCAGTTGCTCTGTCATGTCCAACCCTTTTTAACCATGTGAACTGCAGCCTACCAGGCCTCCCTGTCCATCACCATCTCCTGGAACTTGCTCAAATGTCCATTGAGTCAGTGATGCCATCCATCCATCTCATCCTCTGTTGTCCCCTTCTCCTCCTGCCTTCAGTCTTTCCCAGCATCAGGGTCTTTTCCAATGAGTCAGTTCTTCGCATCAGGTGGCCAACGTATTGGAGTTTCAGCTTCAACATCAGTCTTTCCAGTGAACACTCAGGACTGATCTCCTTTAGGATGAACTGGTTGGATTTCCTTGCAGTCCAAGAGACTCTCAAGAGTCTTCCCCAACTCCATAGTTCAAAGCATCAGTTCTTCGGTGCTCAGCCTTCTTTATGATCCAACTCTCATATGTGTACATGGCTATTTGAAAAACCATAGCTTTGACTGTTTGGACCTTTGTAGGCAAAGTAATGTCTCTGCTTTTTAATGTGCTGTCTAGGTTTGTCATAACTTTTTTTGCAGGGAGTATGCATCTTAATTTCATGGCTGCAGTCACCATCCACAGTGATTTTTGGAGTGCGAGAAAATAAAGTCTGTCACTGTTTCCATTGTTGCCCCTTCTATTTGCCCTGAAGTGAAGTGATGGGACTAGATGCCATGATCTTCACTTTTTGAATGTTGAGTTTTAAGCCAACCTTTTCACTCTCCTTTTTCACTTTCATCAAGAGGCTCTTTAATTTCTCTTCACTTTCAGCCATAAGGATGGTGTCATCTGCATATTTGAGGTTACTGATATTTCTTCCGGCAATTTTGATTCCAGCTTGTGCTTCATCCAGTCCGGCATTTTGAATGATGTACTCTGCATAAAAGTTAAATAAGCAGGGTTATGATACACAGGCTTGACGTACTCCTTTCACAATTTTGAACGAGTCCATTGTTCCATGTCTGTTTCTAAATGTTGCTTCTTGACCTGCATATAGGTTTCTCAGGAGGCAGGTAAGGTACTCTGGTATTCCCATCTCTTTAAGAATTTACCGTAGTTTCTTGTCTGGAAATTCACATCTGTTTGCAAGCGTGGTGGACGCCTTTCTGGGACTGTGTTCCAGGCCTGCCATCTCTTCCCCTCTTTTCCACTTTATAAAAGTTCTGGGCTCCCATTCAGGTCGAAGGCAACCCTACTGGATGATATGGCAACTCTGTTTTTAGTTGAGGATGAGATGGTTGGGTAGCATCACCAAATCAACGGACATCAGTTTGTGCAAACTTTGGGAGGTAGTGAAGGATAGGGAAGCCTGGCATGTTGCAGTCCGTGGGATCGCAGAGTCGGACACTACTGAGCAACTGAACAACAGCAACTTTGGTCTTTATCCTGATTATTACATTAAATGATATTTTGTTTTACCTCTTGTATTGGTTTCCTTCTATTTCATTGAGATTTAGGTTCATATTCTGCATTAGCCCTTCTGTATGTGACTCGTGGCAAGTTACTTTATTTCCTGAGAGCATGTTTTCCCATTTTTAAAATGATTTACTTCATAGAGGTTTTGTGTAATTCAAGTAAATCTGTGCTTTTTAGTAAACAGACTCCAAATAAAGAGAGTTTGTGTTTCATCCTTTGGAAACTTATCTTCCTGCTTTGAAGATTTATTTTCATTTTGCCTGTCTCAAACATATTTGTTTCAAATGATTTTTTGTAATTTAGTCCTGTACCCTTGGTGACCTCATCTATTCCCATTGCAAGGAGTTAGTTTTATGTTGCTAATCACAAGTATGTTCAATACATGTCTGATTACTCTGTATGCTTTTATACTTGGGGTTTTCTTTGATAATTAAAACTCAGTATGATATAATTGAATCGATCATATTTTCATCCAAAGCAGAGAAAACAGCTAATGCAAAGACATTAAAAGAAAAAACTTGATACGTTTGAGTGAAATAAGTAAGGCTAACGTGGCAAGAGAGCAGTGGGAGATGAGTTGAGGTCTGAGAGGTGGCCTGGGCCACCTCATTTTTGGCTCTTTGGTGCTTCCTTACCACTTATGTCTAGTTAATTAGAAAGTCTTGCCACCAGGGAAGACCATCAGTATACCAGTTATTTTAAAATAGGCCTCCTTTGTCTAGATTCATCGTGGTAGACTAGTTCCTTATCAGCATGTACCTGGACTATTAGAGTGTTCCCTGACTAGTAACCCTGACACAGGTCCTTTTCTCTAGTACTCCCTATTATCATGGCAGTTATTTTCACTAAACAAATCTAATGATACTGCTTCCATGTTCAGCGTATCCTGGATTCCTTTTAAATTAAAGTCCTTTCTTATCCTGACATACCCTTTTAGCTCAGCGGTTCAGCCCTAATCTAATTCTCTGGCCCCACTGGCTCACCCACTCCTAGGTGTTGGCATCACTGACCTTTTCAGGCTTCAGCAGACTTTTTCCGGCTTTTCCATTTTCCAGGTTTCCGTGCTTCTGTTGTGTTCTTTGTTTTGCTCGCACGTGGTGCTTCTCTCCTCATGTGGCCAACTTCCCTTCCTGCTTCCCCATCCCTGGTTGAACTCTGACCTGTGGAGGTTCTCTAGAAATCTTCTCCCAGGAAGACTTAATCAGTTTTTGCTTTGCTTCTTGCCATGTTGTTCATACTCTTTAAAGCACTTGCTGTATTCTGTTACAGCTGTTAGGTAAGTTATCAGTTCCTTAAACACAGGAACCATGTCTTTTTGAGCTTTGTCATTAGGACGTCTGTCGATGCTGGGGGAAAAACATTGTTGAGCTGCTGCATTTTAAAATATATGGTGTGAGAGGTTTTTTCATTCTAAAAAAAGTTTTTAAGCTGATTAATGTCTTTCATTGATGATACTGCTAGTTAACTAACATCATCAAAAAAAGAAAATCTAAAGCAGTTTTGATTGGAGGCCTTGTTGTTTGAAGTCAAGAACATAGACTGTGTCATTCAGGGATATTTTGGGAAGAAAGGGCTTCCCTTGGGGCTTCCCTGATAGCTCAGTTGGTAGAGAATCCACCTGCAGTGCATGAGACCCTGGTCCAATTCCTGGGATGGGAAGATCTGCTGGAGCAGGGATAGGCTACCCACTCAGGTTTTCTTGGGCTTCCCTTGTGGCTCATCTGGTAAAGAATGCACCCGCAATGCGGGAGACCTGGGTTGGGTCTCTGGGTTGAAAGATTCCCCTGGAGAAGGGAAAGGCTAGCCACTGCAGTATTCTGGCCTGGAGAATTCCATGGACTGTATAGTCCGGGGGGTCTCAAGGAGTCAGACACGAGTAAGCAACTTTCATTTTCACTTTTGGAAGAAAACCCAGGGGGATTGTATTGATCAAGTTCAATTCAGTCCCTCAGTCATCATGTCTGACTCTTTGGTACCTCATGGACTGCAGCACGCCAATCTTCCTTGTCCATCACCAATTCCCGGAGTCTCATGTCCATCGCATCAGTGATGCCATCCAACCATCTCATCCTGTGTCGTCCCCTTCTCCTCCTGCCTTCAATCTTTCCCAGCATTGGGGTCTTTTCCATTGAGTCGGTTCTTCGCATCAGGTGGCCAAAGGATTGGAGTTTCATCTTCAGCACCAGTCCTTCCAATGAATATTCAGGACTAATTTCCTTTAGGATGGACTGGTTGGATCTCCTTGCAGCCCAAGGGACTCTTAAGAGTCTTCTCCGGCACCACAGTTCAAAAGCATTAATTCTTCAGTGCTCAGCTTTCTTCACAGTCCAACTCTCACATCCATACATGACTACTGGAAAAACCATAGCTTTGGCTAGACAGATCTTGGTTGGCAAAGTAATATCTCGGCTTTTTAATATGCTATCTAGGTTGGTCATAACTTTTCTTCCAAGGAGTAAGCGTCTTTTAATTTCATGGCTGCAGTCACCATCTGCAGTGATTTTGGAGCCCCCCAAAATAAAGTCTCTCACTGTTTCTGTTGTTTCCCCATTTATTTGCCATGAAGTTATGGGACCAAACACCATGATCTTCGTTTTCTGAACGTGGAGCTTTAAGCCAACTTTTTCACTCTCTTTCACTTTCATCAAGAGGCTTTTTAGTTCCTCTTCACTTTCTGCCATAAGGGTGGTGTCACCTATATATCTGAGGTTATTGAAATTTCTGCCGGCAATCTTGATTCCAGCTTGTGCTTCTTCCAGCCCAGCGTTTCTCATGATGTACACTGCATATAAGTTAAATAAGCAGGGTGACAGTATACAGCCTTGATGTACTCCTTTCCCAATTTGGAACCAGTCTGTTGTTCCATGTCCAGTTCTAACTGTTGCTTCTTCACCTGCATACAGGTTTCTCAAGAGGCAGGCCAGGTGGTCTGGTATTCCCATCTCTTTCAGAATTTTCCAGTTTGTTGTGATCCACATAGTCAAAGGCTTTAGCAGAAACAGATGTTTTTCTGGAACTCTCTTGCTTTTTCCATGATCCAGCGGATGTTGGCAATTTGATCTCTGGTTCCTCTGCCTTTTCTCAATCCAGCTTGAACATCTGCAAGTTCAGGATTCATGTACTGTTGAAGCCTGGCTTGGAGAATTTTCAGCATTATTTTGCTAGTGTGTAAGATGAGTGCAATTGTGCGGTAGTTTGAGCATTTTTTGGCATTGCGTTTATTTGGGATTGGAATGAAAACTGACCTTTCCCAGTCCTGTGGCCATTGCTGAGTTTTCCAAATTTGCTGGCATACTGAGTGCAGCACTTTCACAGCATCATCTTTCAGGATTTGAAATAGCTCAACTGGAATTCCATCACCTCCACTAGCTTTGTTTGTAGTGATGGTTCCTAAGGCCCTCTTGACTTTGCATTCTAGGATGTCTGGCTCTAGGTGAATGATCACACCCATCGTGGTTATCTGGGTCATAAAGATCTTTTTTGTATAGTTCTTCTGTGTATTCTTGCCACCTCTTCTTAGTATCTTCTGCTTATGTTAGGTCCGTACTGTTTCTGTCCTTTATTGTGCCCATCTTTGCATGAAGTGTTCCCTTGGTGTCTCTGATTTTCTTGAAGACGTCTCTAGTGTTTCTCATTCGACTGTTTTCCTCTGTCTCTTTGCCCTGGTCACGGAGAAAGGCCTTTTTCTCTCTCCTGGGTACTTTGGAGCTCAGCGTTCACACGGTGCGTCTTTCCTTTTCCCCTTTGCCTGTGGCCTCTCTTCTTTCGATTGTGTGGATAGTGTCACAGAAAAGCGGCCCTGTGAGTAGTGCAGTGGTTAGGTTCTCCCTGTTAACTGGAGGGCTGTGTTTTTCTCCAGAGTAAACTGGCCTAATTGAGATGAAGTTTGCCAACCTAATTAGCTTCCTATTTTTGCTTTTCTTTGTTTTTCTGTCACTGTTGTCAGAAATGCTTGGTGTGTTCATTGGGGTGGGGCTAGAGCTATGTGATTCCTAAAATGAGTTTTGACATTAACTGCTTAATATTACTGAAGTATAAGGGGATTGGTATTTACTAGTGCAGATGGGGGAAGCAGCCAGTGTTGTGGTGAGACAGAAATTCCCCCTGAGGCCCTGGCAGCAGGAAGCCCGTTGGTAGGTGACTCAGCTCTTTCCTGAACCTGTCTCATGTGAGTGTGTGCGTGATGTCTGTTTATTACCAGCAGAATCAGTGCCAGGGAAGTCACATTACATGGCAGGGGCAGTGTTTATTTAACCAGCCCAGTGATGGTCTAAAAATAACTTGTAGGGATTTTCATGTAGTATCCTTAGAAAAATCATAATGGAGTCACACCGATGAGTGTTTTCCATTATAGATAACTTTGAATATCATAGTTGGTCAGTACTATTTCACTTCTTTAATTCTAAAGATGAAAAGTTTGATATTTAAATAAAAGGTTAGGGAAAGAAGTAAACTTCTAATTGTCCACAAAATGATTCTGCACAATTACATTTTAGCTTGATGTCTGGGTATATACTCATTTTGGGCGCTTCAGGGCCGTCATTGAGGTGTTCGTGTTCTAATTTCTTATATAGGAACTGTTCCTTTTTCTGAAGTTAAAAAGCAAATGCCTTTCTGACATAGGAACAGTAATGATGTGTATTTGCTGAATTTCTTTAATATTAAATTATGATATTAGTAGTTTTACTCTGATTTTCTGGAGTTGCTTACCTTGTACTCAGGATTTACACCACCGGTTACTGTAATTGAGTCTTGCGGTGTGTGAAATGTGATTATTATTACTCTGTGTACCTATTTATATGCATGGCTCTGAAAGAGAAAGCCCTTGGAAGCCTGAACATGTCTAGTAATCATGATCTGCTCCTTTGTCTGGGAAGCGTGAGTCACTGTGATTTATCCTTTTTGACATTTGGAGTGTTTGTCTTCGAAGTGCAGCATGTGAACTTGAGTCAGATTATTTCAAAAGGAAAATGGAAAATGGATTCATTAAGAAGAAATAAGTGCCAGCATTCTGTTTACAATAATGTTTACCTGTGTACGAATATTTGATTAGATCTCGTAATCCATAGGATTATACTGCTTACACAGTGCTTCATACTACATATAAACTGGGAAATACATAGCTTTTATGGTGGATGAATAAAGTAAATTGTGAATTAAACAATTATTGCAGTGTTTTAATATTTAATTCTGTGTTTCAGAAGATATTAAACAAGCATGAGAGGATTTGCTTTTATTTTGAATATTTACTGGGATTTCTTTTTTAGCGTCCTTTTAGTTGGTGTAGTTGTTAGGAATGTAATATACCTAAAATGGTATATTAATATACATACCTTCTAATTAAGTCCGTATGAATGGAGCCTGACTTGAACACCATTTCAAAATAATTCCAGCAATTGCATTGGCTATTTTTTATTCCATATAAGTGAAAAATTCCTTGTTTCTCAGTATTAATGTTATCTGGGCCTGAAAACCTAAGGTTCAGCCATGGTGTTTATGCATGTTCCGAAGAACAAATAAAAAATGATTTCAAGTCAACTCACATATTATTCCACAGGAAATCAATTGAGATTTGGGAAAAGGGAAAGTGGTTCTCCAGTCCTTGTAAGATTGGCGGTGGTAACAAGCCAGTGAACCCTTACTGAACCCTAAATGACATGGATAAACAGTGTTTTCTGTTTTGTAATTGAGGAATCATTTCTGTTTCCTGTAGTACTGTTTGTAGTGTTTTTTGATGATGTCCAGTGGAGTAGGGGGAATTTTGTTTTATTTTCAGTTAATACCTCTCTATGACATGGTTACATATATACTCTGCCTGGGTCTCAGTCTCTGTGTTACTCTCCTTTCTTGGAAATAAATGATAAGACCTTGGGCTTTCCCATCACTGAAATATATAAAAGTCATTGTGTGTTGTGCAGACTGTTGAATGATGATTTTAAATCTGAATAAGGTGATTTTTTTTTATAACTAGCTACCGTTTATGAGTTGTGGCTGGATAACAGTGCCATATCAAGTTATCAGTGTTCAGAGGGGTCTCCTTGATCAAGTATTGCTTAGAATTCAACAAGATACAAATAAGCAATTGTATTTAAGTATATGTGGAGAGATACGTATTAGACAACTAATTGATGACGTTGAATATATGCTGTTGAAACAAAGTTGTTTGTGATTAGACTTCGTGATATTTTTTGATACTTACATTTAAAAAAAAATTGTGTTAATGTTAAATACATAGAACATTTGCTATCTCAACTATTTAAAAGTGTACAGTTCAAGGTATTAATTACATCCACATATTTGTGCAATATCTATCTCTAGAACGCTTTTATCTCGTACAGCTGGAACTCTGTACCGATTAAATTATAGCCACCAACCCCTCCTTCGCCTACCACTGGGCGGCAGCCATTCCATTTTCTGTCTTTAAATCTGACTAGTTTAAGTACCTCAGAATGAAATCATGCACTGTCATTTTGTGACTGGGTTACTTCTCTTAGCATCATGTCTTCAAGGTCCATTCATACTGTCACGTATGTCAGAATTTCCTTTCTTTTAATAAGTGAAGAATACTCTATTATATGTGTATACATTTTATTTATCCATTCACTTATCAGTGGACCCTTGCGTTGCTTCCAGCTTTTGGATATTGTGAATACTTATGTGAACATAGATGTATAATCATCTCTTCACAGCTGCACTTTTCAATCTTTTGTGTATATACCCAGAAATAGAATTTCTCAAGTATATGACAGTTCCCTCATAGCTCAGTCAGTAAATCATCTGCCTGCGATGCAGGAGACCCGCATTCGATTCCTGGGTCGGGAAGATCCCCTGGAGGAGAAAATGGCAACCCACTCCAGTATTCTTGCCTGGAGAATCCCATAGATAGAGGAGCCTGGCAGGCTATGGTCCATAGGGTTGCAAAGACTCAGACACAACTGAAGCGACTTAACATTCATGCTTGCATGACTATTGTATTTTCCTTTTTTTTGAGAGCTGTCATTCTTTTTTCCGTAGTAGCTGCACTGTTTAACATGCTTACCAGCAATGTGCAAATATTTCAGTTTCTCCATATCTTTACCAAACAGTTGTTATTTTCTTTAGTAGCCATCCTACTGGGCGTGAGTTAGTATGTCATTGTGGTTTTGATTTGAATTTCTCTCCAGGGATTGGGGAATATCTTTTCATGTGGTTATTGGCTATTTCTGTACCTTCTTTGGAGAAATGGTTATTCAAATTTTTTTCAGTTCAGTTCAGTTCAGTCGCTCAGTCGTGTCCGACTCTTTGCGACCCCATGAATCCCAGCACGCCAGGCCTCCCTGTCCATCACCAACTCCCGGAGTTCCCTCAAACTCACGTCCATTGGGTCAGTGATGCCATCCAGCCATCTCATCCTCTGTCGTCCCCTTCTCCTCCTGTCCCTAGTCCCTCCCAGCATCAGAGTCTTTTCCAGTGAGTCAACTCTTCACATGAGGTGGCCAAAGGACTGGAGTTTCAGCTTTAGCATCATTCCTTCCAAAGAACACCCAAGACCGATCTCCTTTAGAATGGACTGGTTGGATCTCTTTGCAGTCCAAGGGACTCTCAAGAGTCTTCTCCAACACCACAGTTCAAAAGCATCAATTCTTCGGCGCTCAGCCTTCTTCACAGTCCAACTCTCACATCCATACATGACCACTGGAAAAACCATAGCTTTGACTAGACAGACCTTTGTTGGCAAAGTAATGTCTCTGCTTTTGAATATGCTATCTAGGTTGGTCATAACTTTCCTTCCAAGGAGTAAGCGTCTTTTAATTTCATGGCTGCAGTCACCATCTGCAGAGATTTTGGAGCCCCCAAAAATAAAGTCTGACACTGTTTCCACTGGTTCCCCATCTATTTCCTATGAAGTGATGGGACCAGATGCCATGATCTTCATTTTCTGAATGTTGAGCTTTAAACCAACTTTTTCACTCTCCTCTTTCACTTTCCTCTTTACTTTCTGCCATAAGGGTGGTGTCATCTGCATATCTGAGGTTATTTATATTTCTCCCGGCAGTCTTGATTCCAGCTTGTGCTTCTTCCAGCCCAGAGTTTCTCATGATGTACTCTGCATGTAAGTTAAATAAGCGGGGTGATGGTATACAGCCTTGACGTACTCCTTTTCCTATTTGGAACCAGTCTATTGTCCCATGTCCAGTTCTAACGGTTGCTTCCTGACCTGCATATAGGTCTCTCAAGAGGCAGATCAGGTGGTCTGGTATTCCCATCTCTTTCAGAATTTTCCATAGTTTATTGTGATCCACACAGTCAATGGCTTTGGCATAGTCAATAAAGCAGAAATAGATGTTTTTCTGGAACTTCAAATTTTGGAGAAGAAGAACAAAGTTACCCCTTCTTAAATTAGGGTTTTCATTGTTGTTGAATTGTTGAATTTCTGTGTATTAACTTCTTTTCAAATCCATGATTTATAGATATTTTCTCCATTTTTGTGAGTTTCTTTTTCACTGTTGATTATGTCCTTTGACGCGTAGTTGTCGCTAGCTTTGATACAGTCCAGGTTATGTGTTCTTTTGTTTCTTGTGTTCTTGATGTCATACCCCAAAATATTGCTAAATCCAGTATCATAAAACTTTCTCCCTATATGTTCTCCTAAGATTTTTATACTCTTAGGATTGGTATTTTATACATTTTGAGTTAATTTTTGTATGTGGTGTAAGATTAGGACCCAGCTTCCTTCTTTTTCATGTGGATATCAAGTTTTTCCAGCACCATTTGTTTTAAAGACAAACAGTCCTTTGCCCACTGAGTAGTTTTGGAATTTTTGTCAAAAACCCTTGTAAACAGCACATATGAAGGTTTACTTCTGAAGCCTTTATTTCTCTTCCATTTGTCTGTGTGTGTCTTTGTGCCAGCATCACTTGGTTTTGATTTCTGAGGACTTGTAATTTGAAATCAGAATGTGTGAGATCTCCAACTTTGTTCTTCTTCTCCGAAATTATTTTTGCTTTTCACAGTCCCTGGAGATTCTATGTGAGCTTTAGAGTGGATTTTTCTGTAGGTGCAAAATGTGTCATTAGACTTTCCATAGGGATTTCATTAAATCTATAAATTACTTTGGGAACTGTTGACATCTTAACAGTATTAGATCTTCCAGTTCATAAACATGGAATCTCTTTCCATTTATTTGTGTCTTCTTTAATTTCATTCAGCAGCATTTTGTAGTTTTTAGTGATGAGTCTGTCACTTCTTTGGTTAATTTTATTTCTAAGTATTTTATTCTTTTTAATGCCCTTATAAATTGAATTTTTAAAAAATCATTGAAATATAGTTGATTTACAATATTGTGTTTCTGCTGTACAGCAAAGTGATGCTTTGCGTGCGCACACACATATGTTCTGTGATGGTTTATCACAGGACACTGACTGTAGATCCCTATGTTATACAGTAGGGCCTTGGTGTTTATTCAGTCTGTGTATAATAGTTTGCATCTGCTGATTCCAAATGCTCAGTGCAAATAGAATCATTTTCTTAATTTCCTTTTCAGGTTTAGTGTATAGAAACAACTAGTTTTTATGTCTGTATTATTTATCTTGTAACTTTGGAGAATTCATTTGTGACTTCTAACCGACTTTTATAAAATCTTTAGGGCTGTTTGCATAGATTATGCTGCCCGTAAACAGATAATTTTCCTTTTTTTTCCCCCTAGTTTGGATTGCTTTTATTCTTTTTCTCCTTTTATTGCTCTGGATAGAATTTCCAGTACTAGGTTGAGTACTTGTTGTGTAAGCAGGCATCTTTGTCCTATCCTTGATCTTAAAGTAAAAACTTTCCGTTTTTTACCAACAAGTGATGTTAGAGATGGGCAGGGAGGCCTGGCGTGCTGCCATTCATGGGGTCGCAAAGAGTCGGACACGACTGAGCGACTGAACTGAACTGATGACGTTAGATGTGAATTTCTCACATGCGGCCTTTTTTGTATTGAAGTAGTTTCCTTTTTTTTTTTTTCCCCAATTCA
Organism: Bos indicus; assembly: GCF_029378745.1. NCBI lineage: Eukaryota > Metazoa > Chordata > Mammalia > Artiodactyla > Bovidae > Bos > Bos indicus. The sequence goes on from NC_091761.1 coordinate 131,380,402, forward strand.
TTTATTTGTGGCTTCCTTGAGTCTTAGTTGTGGTGCGTGGGCTCAGTAGTGGGCATATGGGATCTTGATCTTTTCCCACCAGAGATTGAGCCTGCGTCCCCTGCATTGGAAGGTGGATTCTTAGCCATTGGACCACCAGGGAAATCCCAGTAGTTTCTTTTTGTTCCTAGTTTATTGAGTGTTTTTATCCTGAAAGAGTATTGAAGTTTATCACATGTTTTTTCTATATCAGTTCAAATGATCTTGTGTTTTTTCTATTTTGTTAGTGTTGGGGTATTGAATGATTTTTGTTGGTTGAAGCAACCTTGTATTTCAGGAATAAATCTTGGTCATGATATATAATCTGTTTACTGTGTTATTGAATTCTGTTTTCTAGTATTTTGTTGAGGATTTTTGAATCAGGAATATTAGTCTGTACCTTTCTTGTATTATTTTTGTCTGGACTTAGTATCTGGTTAATGTTAGCTTCATAGTATGAGTCTGGAAGTCTTTAAATGTTTGCTAAAAGTCACCAATGAAACCGTGTGTTCCTGGGCTGGTCTTTGTTGCAAGGTTTTTGATGGCTAGTTCAATCTCCTTTCCAGTTATAGGTCTCTTCAGTTTTTCTATTTTTCAGTATTCAGTCATTGTAGGTTATGTGCTTCTACGAGTTTGTGTGTTTCATATAGATTAACTAGATTTTGGCGTGTAATTGTTATGGCATTCTCTTTATGAACGTACATGCTTAATCATGTCCAACTCTTTGCAACCCCGTGGGCTGTAGCCTGCCAGGCTCCTCTGTCCTTGGGATTTTCCAGGTAAGAATACCTGGAGTGGGTTACCATTTCCTCCTCCAGGGGATCTTCCCCATCTGGGGATCGAACCCGAGTCTCCTGTGTCTCCTGCATTGCAGGCAAGGGATTCTTATCACCTGAGGTATCCAGGAAGCCCTTATATTTCTGTGTAATCAGTTAAAATGTCTCCTTGCTGATTTATTTATCTCCCTTATTTTTCTTCCTCAGTCTAGATAGTTTTTTCAGTTTTGTTAATCTTGGTTTTATTACTATTTTTTGTATTGTTCTACACTGTATTTTTTTATTTTTATTTACTTAATTTTTATTTTCCATTGCTATATAGCTGATTAACAGTGTTGTGTTAGTTTCAGGTGTACAACAGGGTAATTCAGTTATACATATACCATATTTTTCTTAATATACCATATTTTTTAAAAATCTGCTTTAGTCTTTATTTACATTTTTCTAATAGCTTTTGGTTTGGTTTGTTCTTCTGTTTCTAGTTCCTTAAAGCATAAAGTTCTTGGAGAAGGGAATGGCAACCCAATCCAGTGTTCTTGCCTGGGAAATCCCAAGGATAAAGTAGCCTGGTGGGCTATAGTCCATAGGGTCACAAAGAGTCGGACATGACTGAAGTGGCTTAGCACGCACAAGGTGTAAAGTTAGGTTGTTGATACGAGATTTCTGCTTTTTAAAAATTAATTTCTTTATTTTAACTGGAACAAAGATGAATATTTTTTATGATAAAAGTTACTATTCATAAGATAGACATCATAAACCATTAGATACCTAATAACAAAGAAACATAAAGCTAAACCCAGAAGAAATATGAGGGAAAAGAAAAAATATGTAATCATAGTGAGACATACTAACATTTCTCTGAGAATATTTTATCAAGAACAGAAAAATAAGAATAGGAGCATCTTGAATGATGTCATTAGTAATTTAAATATAATCAGATCAGATCAGATCATTCGCTCAGTCGTGTCCAACTCTTTGTGACCCTGTGAATCGCAGAACGCCAGGCCTCCCTGTCCATCACCAACTCCCGGAGTTCACCCAGACTCACGTCCATCGAGTCAGTGATACCATCCAGCCATCTCATCCTCTGTCGTCCCCTTCTCCTCCTGCCCCCAATCCCTCCCAGCATCAGAGTCTTTTCCAGTGAGTCAACTCTTTTCATGAGGTGGCCAAAGTACTGGAGTTTCAGCTTTAGCATCATTCCTTCCAAAGAAATCCCAGGGCTGATCTCCTTTAGAATGGACTGGTTGGATCTCCTTGCAGTCCAAGGGACTGTCAAGAGCCTTCTCCAACACCACAGTTCAAAAGCATCAATTCTTTGGTGCTCAGGCTTCTTCACAGTCCAACTCTCACATCCATACATGACCACAGGAAAAACCATAGCCTTGACTAGACGAACCTTTGTTGGCAAAGTGATGTGTCTGCTTTTGAATATGCTATCTAGGTTGGTCATAACTTTCCTTCCAAGGAGTAAGCATCTTTTAATTTCATGGCTGAAATCACCATTTGCAGTGATTTTGGAGCCCAGAAAAATAAAGTCTGACAATGTTTCCACTGTTTCCCCATCTATTTCCCATGAAGTGATGGGACCGGATGCCACGATCTTCGTTTTCTGAATGTTGAGCTTTAAGCCAACTTTTTCACTCTCCACTTTCACTTTCATCAAGAGGCTTTTTAGTTCCTCTTCACTTTCTGCCATAAGGGTGGTGTCATCTGCATATCTGAGGTTATTGATATTTCTCCTGGCAATCTTGATTCCAGCTTGTGTTTTTTCCAGTCCAGCGTTTCTTATGATGTACTCTACATAAAGTTAAATAAACAGGGTAATAGTATACAGCCTTGACGTACTACTTTTCCTATTTGGAACCAGTCTGTTGTTCCATGTCCAGTTCTAACTGTTGCTTCCTGACCTGCATACAGATTTCTCAAGAGGCAGGTCAGGTGGTCTGGTATTCCCATCTCTTGAAGAATTTTCCACAGTTTATTGTGATCCACACAGTCAAAGGCTTTGGCATAGTCAATAAAGCAGAAATAGATGTTTTTCTGGAACTCTCTTGCTTTTTCCATGATCCAGCGGATGTTGGCAATTTGATCTCTGGTTCCTTTGCCTTTTCTAAAACCAGCTTGAACATCAGGAAGTTCACCGTTCACATATTGCTGAAGCCTACCTTGGAGAATTTTGAGCATTACTTTACTAGCGTGTGAGATGAGTGCAATTGTGCGGTAGTTTGAGCATTCTTTGGCATTGCCTTTCTTTGGGATCGAAATGAAAACTGACCTTTTCCAGTCCTGTGGCCACTGCTGAGTTTTCCAAATTTGCTGGTATATTGAGTGCAGCACTTTCACAGCATCATCTTTCAGGATTTGGAATAGCTCAACTGGAATTCTGTCATCTCCACTAGCTTGGTTCGTAGTGATGCTTTCTAAGGCCCACTTGACTTCACATTCCAGCATGTCTGGTTCTAGATCAGTGACCACACCATCATGATAATCTGGGTCATGAAGATTTTTTTTGTACAGTTCTTCTGTGTATTCTTGCCATCTCTTCTTAATATTTTCTGCTTCTGTTATGTCCATACCATTTCTGTCCTTCATCGAGCCCATCTTTGCATGAAATGTTCCTTTGGTATCTGATTTTCTTGAAGAGATTTCTAGTCTTTGCCATTCTGTTGTTTTCCTCTATTTCTTTGCATTGATCGCTGAAGAAGGTTTTCGAATCTCTTCTTGCTATTCTTTGGAACTCTGCATTCAGATGTTTGTATCTTTCTTTTTCCCCTTTGCTTATATTTAATTTATTAATCTCATATGTACACAAATATATTTACAAATTGTATCTCATATGTTGTTATTAGATGTCCATAGGACATTTAGAAAAGCTGGCAAATAGATAAACATTACTGAATTTAGAAAAATAGCATTCTTTTGTGTGTGTGTGATTCAGTTATACATACATTATTTTTGAAATTATTTTCCATTATAAGTTAATATAAAACATTGAGTACAGTTTTCTGTCGTATACAGGAAACCTTTGTTGCTTGTTGAATATCTTTTTTTTTTAATTAGAAATCTAGCATTCTATTCATACTAAGTCAATTGGAATTAAAATGTCATATGTTTTTTGTTAGGCAAAAATTCATTTTAGTTTTCTAAAATACATATATTATACATTTTACTTATATATATGTATGCAAAAGCTTTTCTAGTGTGCTTGATAGAAGCTTGAGAAAGAACATCAAAAAGGAAAAAGGACAGATGGAGAAATGGGAAAACATAGACTAGATGAAATGGGAGCACTGGGTATGAAATGGAAAACGTGACAGAGATCCTCATATAGTCCAGTTGTTTTTAAACAGGGCTGCTCATTAGAAACATATCTGGAGCTCTGGCAAAAAAAAAAAAAAAAAGAAAATACTTGGACATTTGTATTTTTCAAAAACTTCCTAGATAATTCTGATACACATCTGGATTTTGAAAAGTGAGTATGGGTTTTTCTATTAAATGCTAGACTTGATGATAGAGAATTCTATTAGGTTTCTGTTACCCAAAATCATGAAACAGTGGTATTAAGTAAGTAATAGTTATATAATTGCAATCATAATAGTAAAAGATGTTTATCAGTTTTCAAAATCAATAACCACACCCCCCCAAAAAAGAGATGATTACAATTGCAAGCATAATGGGAACATGATTTACCTAACAGTATAAAATAATTACATACAATTTGGGTGTGGGTCAAGCTGAGTCATGTGGTAAAGTGGAAGTACAGTGTGCACGTTTTCATCTGCTTGGCCAGTCTCTGTCTTTTACTTCATGCATTTAATCCATTTTCATTTAAGGTAATTATTTATATGTATGGTCCTATTACCATTTTCTTAATTGTCTTGGGTTTATTTTCTGTAGGTCCTTTCCTTCTCCTGTGTTTCCTGCCATGTTGGTTTAACATGTTTTGTAATGCTGGTTTGCTGCTGCTGCTCCTACGTCACTTCAGTTGTGTCTGACCCTGTGTGACCCTATAGACGGCAGCCCACCAGGCTCCCCCGTCCCTGGGACTCTCCAGGCAAGAACACTGGAGTGGGTTGCCATTTCCTTCTCCAATGCATGAAAGTGAAAAGTGAAAGGGAAGTCGCTTAGTCGTGTCCGACTCTTAGCGACCCCATGGACTTCAGCCCACCAGGCTCCTCCATCCACGGGATTTTCCAGGCAAGAGTACTGGAGTGGGGTGCCATTGCCTTCTCTGTATGCTGGTTTGGTGGTGCTGAATTCTTTTGCTTGTCTGAAAAGTTTTTGATTGCTTCACCATATCTGAGGGAGAGTCTTGCCAGGTAGAGTATTCTTGGTTGTAGATTCTTCCCATTCATCACTTCAAATACATCATGACATTCCCTCCTGGCTTGTAGAGTTTCTGTTGAGAAATCAGCTGATAGCCTGATGCAAGTTCCCTTGTATGTTACATGTCATTTTTCCCTTGTTGCTTTTAGTATTTTATCTTTCTTTAGTTTTTGTCATTTTGATTACTATGTGTCTCAGTGTGTTTCTCTTTGGGTTTATACTGCTTGGAACTGTTTGTGCTTCTGGACTTGGTTGCTTGTTTCCTTTCCCATGTCAGGGAAGTTCTCAGCTATTATCTCTTCAAATATTTCCCCAGGTCCTTTCTCTCTCTTCTCCTTCTGGAACCCCTATAATGTAATTGTTGGTGTGTTTAATGTTGTCCCAGAGATCTCTTAGACTGTCTTTGTTTCTTTTCATTGTTTTTTCTATATTCTGTTCTATGGCAGTGATTTCCACCATTCTGTCTTCCAGGTCATTTATCTGTTCTTCTGCCTCAGTTATTCTGCTATGGCTTCCTTCTGGTATATTGTTCATCTCTGTTTGTTCTTTACTTCTTCTAGGTCTTTGGTAAACATTTCTTGAATCTTCTCAATCTTTGTCTCCATTCTTTTTCTGAGATCCTGAATCATCTTCATTATCACTATTCTGAATCCTTTTTCTGGAAGATTGCCTATCTCTCAGTTCAGTTCAGTTCAGTGACTCAGTTGTGTCCGACTCTTTGCAACCCCATGAATCGCAGCACGCCAGGCCTCCCTGTCCATCACCAACTCCCGGAGTTCACTCAGACTCAAGTCCATCAAGTCAGTGATGCCATCCAGCCATCTCATCCTCTGTCATCCCCTTCTCCTCCTGCCCCCAATCCCTCCCAGCATCAGGGTCTTTTCCAAAGAGTTAACCCTTCGCATGAGGTGGCCAAAGTATAGGAGTTTTGGCCTCAGCATCAGTCCTTCCAATGAACACCCAGAACTGGTCTCCTTTAGGATGGACTGGTTGGATCTCTTTGCAGTCCAAGGGACTCTCAAGAGTCTCCAACACCACAGTTAAAAAGCATCAGTTCTTCGGTGCTCAGCTTTCTTCACAGTCCAACTCTCACATACATACATGACCACTGGAAAAACCATAGCCTTGACTAGATGGACCTTTGTTTGCAAAGTAATGTCTCTGCTTTTCAGTATACTATCTAGGTTGGTCATAACTTTCCTTCCAAGGAGTAAGCGTCTTTTAATTTCATGGCTGCAGTCACCATCTGCAGTGATTTTGGAGCCCAGAAAAATAAAGTCTGACAGTTTCCACGGTTTCCCCATCTATTTCCCATGAAGTGATGGGACCAGTGCCATGATCTTCGTTTTCTGAATGTTGAGCTTTAAGCCAACTTTTTCACTCTCCACTTTCACTTTCATCAAGAGGCTTTTTAGTTCTTCACATTTCTGCCATAAGAGTGGTGTCATCTGCAAATCTGAAGTTATTGATATTTCTCCTGGCAATCTTGATTCCAGCTTGTGCTTCTTCCAGCCCAGCGTTTCTCATGATGTACCCTGTATGCTTCCCTGGTGGCTCAGAGGTTAAAGCATCCGCCTGCTATTGCAGGAGACCTGGGTTCTGTCCCTGGGTTCGGAAGATTCCCTTGGAGAAGGAAATGGCAACCCACTCCAGTATTCATGCCTGGAGAATCCCATGGACGGAGGAACTTGGTAGGCTACAGTCCACAGGGTGGCAGAGTCGGACTCGACTGAGCGATTTCACTTTCACTTTCACCCTGCATATAAGTTAAATAAGCAGGGTGACAATATACAGCCTTGACGTACTCCTTTTCCTGTTTGGAATCAGTCTGTTGTTTCATGTCCAGTTCTAACTGATGCTTCCTGACCTGTATACAGGTTTCTCAAGAGGCATGTCAAGTGGTCTGGTATTCCCATCTCTTTCAGAATTTTCCAGTTTATTATGATCCACACAGTCAAAGGCTTTGGCATCGTCAGTAAAGCAGAAATAGATGTTTTTCTGGAACTCTCTTGCTTTTTTGATGATCCATTGGATGTTGGCAATTTGATGTCTGGTTCCTCTGCCTTTTCTAAAACCAGCTTGAACATCTGGAACTTCACGGTTCATGTATTGCTGAAGCCTGGCTTGGAGAATTTTGAGCATTACTTTACTAGCATGTGAGATGAGTGCAGTTGTGCGGTAGTTTGAGCATTCTTTGGGATTGGAATGAAAACTGACCTTTTCCAGTCCTATGGCCACTGCTGAGTTTTCCAAATTTGCTGGCATATTGAGTGCAACACTTTCACAGCATCATCTTTCAGGGTTTGAAATAGCTCAGCTGATATTCCATCACCTCCACTAGCTTTGTTTCTAGTGATACTTTCTAAGGCCCACTGGACTTCACATTCCAGGATGTCTGGCTCTAGGTCAGTGATCACACCATCGTGATTATTTGGGTCGTGAAGATCTTTTTTGTATAGTTCTTCTGTGTATTCTTGCCACCTCTTCTTAATATCTTCTGCTTCTGTTAGGTCCCTACCATTTCTGTCCTTTATCGAGCTCATCTTTGCATGAAATGTTCCCTTGGTATCTCTAATTTTCTTGAAGAGATCTCTAGTGTTTCCCATTCTGTTGTTTTCCTCTGTTTCTTTGCATTGATCACCTAGGAAGGCTTTCTTATCTCTTCTTGCTATTCTTTGGAAGTCTGCATTCAGATGCTTATATCTTTCCTTTTCTCCTTTGTTTTTCCGCTTCTCTTCTTTTCACAGCTATTTGTAAGGCCTCCCCAGACAGCCATTTTGGTTTTTTGCATTTCTTTTCCATGGGGATGGTCCTGATCCCTGTCTCCTGTACATTGTCACTAACCTCCGTCCATAGTTAATCAGGCACTCTATCTATCACATCTAGTCACTTAAATCTATTTCTCACTTCCACAGTATAATCATAAGCGATTTTATTTAGGTCATACCTGAATGGTCTAGTGGTTTTCCCCACTTTCTTCAATTTAAGTCTGAATTGCTAATAAGGAGTTCATGATCTGAGCCACAGTCAGCTCCTCGGGTTTTATCTTGTCCCTTCATCTGGGACATAACTTTCTGCTTTTTCATTCAGGTTAACTTTCTGTAATATGGTTTTGTTTCAGTCACTTTGGGATTGTGATTCTTCTGTCTGCCTTCTGATGAAGGAGGCTGAGAGGCTTGTGTAAGCTTCCTGATGGGAGGGACTGGCAGTGGGAAAAACTGGGTCTTGCTCTGGCCGGCAGGTCCTTGCTGGGTAGAGCTTTAACCCAGTTATCTTCTGATGGGTGGAGTTGTGCTCCCTCCCTGGTATTTTTTTGGCCTGTGGAAACCAGTCCTTGGGTCTGTGGGCTCCACGGTAGAGATAATGGTGATCTCAAAGAGGACTCATGCCAAGGGCCATCTTCAGGACTGCTGCTGCCAGCGCCCCCATCCCTGTGGTGAGCCCTGCTGACCCGTGGCTCCACAGGAGACCCTCAAGGACTAGCAGGTAGATGTTGTTCAGTCTCAGTGGTGTTACTGTTCCCTTCTCCTGGTCTTGGTGCCTAGAATCTTGCGTTTGTGCCCTCCAAGACTGGAGTCTCTGTTTTCCCCAGTCCTCTGGAAGTCCTGTAATCAAATCCCACTGGTCTTCAAGGTCAGATTCCCTGGGAATTCCCAGACCCTGTGTCAGATCCCCAGGCTAGGAAGCCTCACCTGGGGCTCAGAACCTTCATACCAGTGGAGAACTTCTTTGGTATTGTTGTTCTCCAGTTTGTGGGTCGCTCCCCAAGTGGTATGGAATTTGGTTTTATTGTGATTACACCCTTCCTGGCCATCTCACTGCAGCTTCTTGTCTTGGACGTGGGGTATCCTTTTTGTTAGGTTCCAGCACCTTCTTATTGATGGTTATTCAACACCCTCGTTGCAATTTTGGTGTTCTCGCAGGAGGAGAAGAGCATGTTTTCTTCTATTCCACCATCTTGAACCAGAAGCCATTAAATTTCCCTTTTAGTCCAGTTTTGGTGCACCCCATAAATTTAGGTTTGTTGTCTTTTCATTTTCTTTTGTCTCAAGATATTTTCTAATTTCCTTTGTGAGTTCTTCTTTGACTCACTGGTTATTGAAGATTGCACTGTTTAATTTTCATATCTTTGTTATTTTCTATCTGCTGTTGATTTCTACTTTCATTACATTGTGGTGAGAAAATGTAGATTAAAACATCCATTGAAAATTATCTTGTGATCAAATGTACGTTGTGTTATGGAGAATATTCCATGTGCACTTACGAAAAATCTGTCTTCTGCTGTGTTGTATCACAGCAGTGTTTTCATGTCTTTTGGATTCAGTTGGTCTATTTTATTGTTAAGTCCTCTGTTTTTCTTAGTTAATTTAGGTGTGTTTGTGTGTGCTTGGTCTTTGCTGTTGTGTGCCAGGTCTTCTCCCGCCGCGGTGAGTGGCGGCTGTTCTTCGTCCTGGCGTAAAGCTTCCTCAGTGCAGTGGCTTCTCTCGTTGAGGAGCCTGGCTTCGGCTCACCGGCTTCAGTAGTTGCCGCACGCGGGCTCGGGTGCTTCGTGACGTCCGGGATATTCCTGGACTAGGGGTCGAACCCAGGTCCCTGCAATTGCAGGTAGACTTGGAGCCATTGGACCACCAAGCAAGTCCCAGGTTGGTTCTGTTTATTGATTCCCCACCCCCCCCCCCCCCCGCCCCGGTTCTTTTATCCATTATTGAAAAGGAGGCTTTGAAGTCTTCTATTTTTATTGTAGAACTATTTTTTCCCTTTAATTCTGTCAGGAGGTGCTTCGTAAATTTAGAATTTCTGATACTTGATGAGTATATGTTTATAGGTGTTATATCTTGGTTAATTGACATTTTCTCTTTATATAATGGCCTTTGTCTCTTGTGACAGTGTTTTACTTAATGTGTGTTTTGGCTGATATTAGTATGGCTATCCCTGCCCCCTTTTGGTTACTGCATGGAATATCTTTTTCCTTCTTTCATTTTCAGTCTGTGGGTTTTAAGGTCTAAAGTGAATCTTTTGTAGACAGTATGTCATTGAATCTTGTTTTTTAGAAATCCATTCTGCCAACCTTTCTTTCAGTTACATGAATTTAATCTGTGCTGTGCTTAGTCGCTCAGTCATGTCCTACTCTTTGTGACCCCGTGGAGTGTAGCCCTCTGTCCATGGGGATTCTTGAGGTGAGAGTACTGGAGTCGGTTGCCATGCCCTCCTCCAGGGGGTCTTCTCAACCCAGGGATCAAACCCAGGCGTTTAATCTACTTGTGTTTAATTACTGATGGAGAAGGACTCACGTTGCCATTTTGTTTTTTTCCCACATGACTTAGAGCTCTTTTTTGTTGGTGGTGGTGGTAAGTAATTTATTCCTTTATTACCTTGCTTTTCATTTAGTTGCATTTACGTAGTGATATGTTTTAATTCCCTTCTCATTTCCTTTCGTATGTATTCTACAAATATTTTCTTTTTGGCTACCATGGGGAGTACGTGTATCATCCTACAGTTGTAACATTCTATTTTAAGCTAGTAACAACTTAACTTCAATTACTTGCAAATAGTTCTATACACCTATGCCTCCTCCCACTTTATAATATTGGTGTCACAGATTGCATCATTATATGTTATGTATCCATTAGCGTATCTTTATAATTGCTTTTATGTTTTTAAGTCCTATAAAGTAATAATAAGTGGAGTTATGAGTCAAAATGAAAATAATAAAGGTTTTTTTTAATATGCCCATGTATTTCCCTTTACTGGAGAATTTCTTAGTTTTATATGGCTTCTGATTATTTTTTTGTGTACCTTTGTTTCCAGTATAAAGACTCTCTTTAACATTTCTTGCAGGGCAAGTCTTGTGAGAGCGAACGCCCTCAGGTTTTATCTCGAAATTTCTCCCTCATGTTTGAAGGACAGTTTTGTGCAATATAGAATTCTCATTCTTTCCCCCTAAGAGTTTGATTATAATATATTTCACTTAGAGTTCATTGAGTCTCTTTTATTTGTATGTCCTTGTCTTTCCTCAGATTTGGGACATTTTCAGCCATGAGTTTTTCAGATAAACCCTCTACCCCTACTGCCTTCTCCTGTAATGCATTTATTAGTTTTTTGATTGGGTCTCTTATTATAAGTTCCTTAGACTCTATTTACTTTTTTTCATTATATTTAAAATTTTTCTTCTCAGTCTTGATACAATTTCAAAGCTTTTCTCTTCAAGGTCACCAATTCTTTCTTCTGCCTCTTTAAATCTGCTATTTAACTTTTCAAGTGAATTTTAAAAAGCCAGTTGTATTTTTCTATTCCAGAGATTGTAAACTTATTTTTACAGTTTTTATTTCTTTGTTAATATTCTCATTCTGTTTGTATATTGTTTTCCTAATTTCCTTTAGGTTTCTGTGTTTTCCTGTAGTTAACTGAGCATATTCAAGACAGTTGTTTTAACGTCTTTGTCAAGTAATTCCAAAGTCTGTCTCTCTTTAAGGTCAGTTTCTAGAGATTTCTTGTGTTCCTTTGAATGTGCCATGTTTCCCTATTTATTTATATGCCTTGTAATCTTCTGTTGATAACTGAGCATTTGAAAAAACAGCCATAGCTTCCAGTAAATTTGAAAACTGGCTTCTTGCGGGGGAAGACCATCAGCTGTCAGCCCGGTAAAGGCTTAAGGTCTCCTCAGCATTTTCTGTGCACACGTCTTCCCTGGGCTTGTGTGTTTGGCTCCCCCCAGTCCTACAGGATACATAGCTCCTTCTGATGTTGTGGTTGGTCAGTCTGACCCTGCCTTCTTCTGAGGGCCGTACGTGTTCCGTTTCTGTTGTGTCCTTCTGCCTATCACCTCTTGCCCAGGTGCCGGCAGGTCTGAGTGTCCTTCACCCGTCGTGCATGTCAGCAGGTGCCAATCCTTTCAGCAGCCGAGACTTACACCCTTGCTATGCCACTGTCCCTGTCAGGGCTCTGAGTCAGGAGACAGAAGCCAGCCCACTCAGGCCGACTCCAGGCAAGCCAGAATGGTGCAAGCCAGTTAAGCCCTTTTCTTTCTGTCTTAAAGGAAGGGCTGGGAATTGGATGTCTTCCTCCAGATTGTACCAGACCAGGTAAGGGTTGAGGCAGGGAGAAACAGAGAAAAACACCACTATATTTCATGTTCTTTTGAATGTGGTTATGTGGAGCTCAGGAAGACAGTTTTTGAACGTTCCTGGAAGCAGTATGGATGGAAATTATTTTAGGTTCACAGTAAACCACATTAATGTGGAAAAGTTTAGCTCTGAGGAAGAAACTTCAGGATAGGCAAGCGGTGTGCATGTTTAACATTTTATTTGCAAGAAGTAAAGGAAGATCCCTTTCTGTTCTAGCATTTGTCTGAGTCAGTGTTCTCAGACTTTCTGGTGCAAGACTTCTGTATACGCTTACATAAAAATTTTGGGGTTTCTCAGTATTTTTGTCTTATAGTTGTTAATATTATATTAAAAATTGAAAGTGAGGAATTTTCAAATAAACCTAGTTTGTAAACATGAATACTGTATTTTTATGAAAAAACGTTTTCCAAAACAAAAGACTTGCTGAGCAGAATTGTGTTATTCAAAGCTTTGCAGATTTTTACGTGTCTGGCTTAGTAGAAGTTCCTGGACTCGTGTCTGCGTCTGCCCTCAGGCCGTTACCCGCCGTGGTATTGCAGTGGAGTCTGTGAGGAAGAGGGTCTGCACGGACTTGTGATTGGGAAAGGGAGGCAGGCGCACGCTATACAGCTTTCTCAGAAACTGGAAGTGGCAGTTTCCTGAATGTCAGTTGCGGTACGGAATCTGAATTATATTAGTGAGCTTCTAGTGCTCCGTTACGTTAAAATCTGTTAGTCCATCTTGCACTTGAATTGATTAGTTTGTGTGTTTTGTATATGATCGTGTATGGGTCATTTGAAAAATATTGCTTGACTGAGTTATGTAGATATTTCACATACTGTTTATTATACAGTATTAAAAAAAAAAAACACATTCTCATCTGGAAAGCCTACATGTTGGGAATGTGCTGACAATTACACATTTTCTAAAATTTGAATTTTCATTTGAAAGGTGGAATTTTATCATTGGTAACAAGTACTTTGAATTTTCTTTGTGACAAGCTCACTTTGTTCTTTTTCAATAAAATGTCTGTCATGTATCAAAGTCTAGGCAAGCGTAGTTCGTCTGTTATTTATTCTTTCAAGTGAAAAATGGCACTACTTTGAAAAAGCACCTAATTCAACTTGTAACTTAAACAGTCTTATAAATGCTTTTTCTTGATACAACCATCTAACCCCAATATACTGTGAAAGTGTTTTGTTTTCTCTCATTGGTCACACAGTATATTAAAAAGACATGTTCTAAAATTCCTTACATTTTTATGACATCTCCATATGACCAAGTTATAGACATAGAGAATAGGTTAGTGGTTGCTAAGGGTTATGTGCATGAGAGTTGAAGGAGGGAAAGAAAGAAGGTTCCTGTGGCTACTATAGGGTAATGCAGAGGATCTTTGTGAAGAATCTTTTCTGTATGGTAACTATAGCAGGGATTACAGAAACTATAAATGTGATAAAATTGCTGAGAACTAAATATACACAAAAACTGGGTGCATGTAAAACTGGTGAAATTCCAAGTGATTAAAATGTGTATAAATAAAATTTAAGTAAACCAGTGGTTATAGAGTTTGAGTTCATCACAGAAATTTCTGTTTGCACTGGTTGTGTAGCTCTCAGGAAGACAATTCATTGGATGTTGAAGGTGCTTGGAAGCATTGTGGGTACCAACATGGTCAAAGTGCTGGTCTAGTCCTTAAGGTATTATCTTTACTTCTCTGGCCAGATTTACATGTCACGTTTATTTGATAGAAGAGTTTCTCACTATTTATATCCTATAAAAGCAAATTAATAAAAATGAAGAAACACATCTATTGCATATATTCATGCATATAGTTTTATTCACTCAGCCATGTCTAACTCTTTGCGACCCAGTGGTCTATAAACTGCCAGGTTCCTCTGTCCATGGAATTCTCTAGGCAAGAATAGTGGAGTGGGTAGCCATCCCCTTCTCCAGGGGAACTTCCTCACCCAGGGATCGAAACCAGGTCTCTTGCATTGCTGGCATATTCTTGACTGTCTGAGCCACCAGGAAAGCCAATTAATGCATGTATGTGTATATATGTGTACACATAGTTAAATCAATTTGTTAAAACAAAATTGAGAACTTTTTATAACAATGACTGAAGTGACTTAGCAGCAGCAGCAGCAGCTAGTCTTTTTTTCAGACTTTAAGAGTAGTATCCCTAAGATGATAGAAACAGATTTGCCTCTAGTACCATTAGAGTGTCGTAGTATACATTCTAACATTTTTAATCAGCCTGAAATTTTTTTAATATCATGAGTTGAGGGTATATATCTACCTTTCCCTCAGATGATTATCCAGTTATCCCAACACAATGTATAAAGTAATTTTGATATTTTTCTAGTGCATTGAAATACCACCAGGACATTCTGTCTATGTATGTGCATATTTGAACATTCTCTGTAAATATCATTCTTTCCATATCATCAAATGCCCCTCTGTATCATTTTTAATGACTACAAAGGAATATACTCTATGACTGAATAAATAAAATACTTTGTAGAGCATATCTCTCTGTCGATTAAATGTGGATTTCTTGAAGCTTATAAAACTAGAAGCCATATTATTGGCCACATTTAGGCATAGCATAGTCTTTTCTTTGTATTAAATTTCCATAAATCTTTTTGATTTAGTTTTCATTATGATTTCTGAGAAGATATTTCAGTTGTTTTCCAAAAATATTTGAAGAAGTGCACAAAATATAGACATTGTATTGAATTTTCAAGTTGGCTTATACTGTTCCCATCACACAAAGGGAAACTGAAAAACAGAGGTTACCTTCAGTGGGATTTTATTATAAAAGTAGCCAATTCTTTTGATTCATGAAAAAGAAAAGTACATACAGGCATGCCATAGAAATTTTGTGAATTTGATTCCAGAATGCTACAATAAAGCAAATATTGCAGTGATGCAGGCCACACACATTTTTTGGCTTCCCAGTCCATATAAAAGGTATGTTAACACTGTATTGTAGTCCATTCCGTTCAGTTCAGTCACTCAGTCATGTCCAACTCTTTGTGACCCCATGGACCACAGCACGCCAGCACGCCTGTCCATCACCAGCTCCTGGAGTTTACCCAAACCCTTGTCCATTGAGTCAGTGATGCCTCCTGCCTTCAGTCTTTCCCAGCATCGGGGTCTTTTCAAATGAGTCAGTTCTTTGCATCGGGTGGCCAAAGTATTGGAGTTTCAGCTTCAGCATCAGTCCTTCCAATGAATATTCAGGACTGGTCTCCTTTAGGATTGACTGGTTGGATCTCCCTGCAGTCCAAGGGACTCTCAAAGAGTCTCCTCCAACACCACAGTTCAAAAGCATCAATTCTTCAGTGCTCAGCTTTCTTCATAGTCCAGCTCTCACATCCATACATGACTAGTCCATAGTGTGTAATAATAACATTATGTCTAAAAAAAAAAAAATCAATGTACATACTTTAATTTAAAAATATAGTTGACCCCAAAACAGCTTTGGAGATCAGGACCCACTGCAGATTCTGAAATCCACAGATGCTCAAGTCCCATAACGGGCACTTGTATCCTTTGTTCGGCCTCTTCGGATTCAGCCAACCCGATTGTGTAGTCCTGTGGTATTTACTTACTTGCCCCAGTTTTATTAAGATTGACAGACAGCATTGTATCACTACTGTGTACAGCATAATGATTTGACTATACGTGAGGCACTGTAGTATTTAATGAAAAATACACACGTGTAATTGGACCCACACAGACCGTTTTTTCAACAGTCAGCTGTACTTTATTGAAAGCTTTATCTGAGCCATCACAAAGTCATAATCTGTTTGTTGATGGAGGATCTCGCCTCAAGGGTGATGGCTGCTGACTGATCACAGTGGTGGTTGCTGAAAGTAGAGGTGGCTATGGCAGTTTTTCAAAATAAGACAACATTGATGTTTGCCGCTCAGTCAACTCCTTTTCATGAAGAGCTTCTCTGTAGCATGCCATGCTGTTGGATAGCATTTTACCCACAGTAGACCATTTTCCTTTCAAACTGTGCTCCCAATTCATCATCTAACTTTTTGCAGTATTCTGAATCCTTTAATTGTCATTTCAGCAATCTTCCCTGATCTTTACCAGGACTAGAGTCTATCTCAAGAAACCCTTTCTTTGCTCAGCCATAGGAAGCAGTTCCTCATCTGTCAGAGTTTCATCACAAGATTACAGCAATTCCATCAGATCTCCAGGCTCCACTTTAATTCCAATTCTCTTACAGTTTTCTTTCACATCGGCAGTGACTCCTCTGTTGAACTCTAGAACCCCTCAAGGTCATCCATGAAGGTTGGAATCAACTTCTTCCAAACTCCTGTTATTGTTACTATTGTTAATATGTTGACCTCTTCCCATCATTCATGAAGATTCTTCATGGCACCCAGGATAAAGAGTCCTTTCCAGAAGGTTTTCAGTTTACTTTGCCCAGATCCAGCAGAGGAATCACTGTCTGTGGCAGCTAAAGATTCTTAAGAAATGTATTTGTTAAGTAATAAGACTTGAAAGTCAAAATTACCCTGTGAGTCATGGGCTGCAGAATGGATGTTACGTTAGTAAGCATGAAAACATCATAAATCTTGTTTATCTCCATCAGAGCTCTGGATAACCAGGTGCATTGTCAACATGCCGTAATATTTTGAAAGGCATCTTTTTTCTGAGCATTAGATCTCAAGAGTGGCTTAGAATATTCAGTAAACAATATTGTACAGAGATGTGCTATCCAGGCTTTGTTGTTGCATGTATGGAGCACAAGTGGAGTATATGTAGCAGAATTCTTAAGGCCCTGGAATTTTCAGAGTGGTGAAACAAGCAGGGACTTCAGACACACTAACCCCTGACAAGAGAGTCAGGCTGTCCTTTGAAGCCAGGTATTGAATGTCCTCCTCTCTAGTTGTGTACCTCCTAGATGGCCTCTTCTTCCACTGGAAGACTATTTTCATCTACACTGAAAATCTACATTTTATTGTATCCACCTTCATTCCTTACCTTAGCTAGATATTATAGGTAAGTTGCTATAGCTTCCTCTTCAGCACGTGTGGCTTCCCCTTGTATTTGTATGTTATGGAGACAGCTTCTTTTCTAAAACCTCATGAACCAGCCCCCTCTGCTAGCTTCATACCTTCCTCCTCCAAATTCTTCACCTCTCTCAGTCTTCACAGAACCTAAGAAACTTTGGACCTTGCTCTGGGTTAGGTTTTGGCTTAAAGGAATGTTGTGACCAGTCTTATTTCCAGACCACTAAAATTTTCTCGACATCAGCAAGAACGCTGTTTTGTTTTCTTACATTCGTGTATTAGATTACATTCGTGTATCTAATGAAATAGTATATTTAATTTCATTCAAGAACCAACTTTTCTTTTGCATTTACAGCCTGACTGGTGCAAGAGTCCAGGCTTTCATCTTAATCTTGGCTTTTGACATGCTTTCCTCATTAAGCTTCATCATTTCTAGTTTTTGACTTAAAATGAGAAAATGGGACTCTTCCTTTCAATTGACTTACTTGGAGGCCATTTCAGGGTTACTCATTAGCCTGATTTCAGTACTGTTGTGTCTCGATAGGGAGGCCCAAGGAGAGGAAGAGAAAAGGGGAGCAGCTTGTCGGTGGAGCTGTCGGAATACACTCAGCACATGGGGATTAAGTTTGGTGACTTACGTGGGCACAGTCCATGCTGCCCCACAACAGTTGCAGTAGCGACATCAAAGATCACTGATCACAAGGCACCATAGCAAACACAATAATAGTAATGAAAAAGTTTAAAATACCCTGAGAACTAATTACCGAAATGTGACACACACTCATGAAATGAGCAAGTGATACTGGGAAAATAGAGTTGATAATCATGTGTGTGTGGTGCAGGGAGCCATATTCAGTATCTTGTAATAACCTGTAATAAAGCGAAATCAGAAAAATAATTACATGTAGATATATATAACTGAATCACCTGAAAACTAATACAACGTTGTAAGTCAGCTTGAAATAAAAAAAAGATTGACAAGCTTAATGTTGGGTTCCTGCAAACCTTTAATTTGTAAAAATCACAGTATCTGTGAAGTGAAATAATGTGAAGCACAATAAAATCAGCTGTGCTTTTAATACATAGTATATAAAATAAAACCTACAATTTGTATCCTGTATCCCCCTTTCAGTTACATTTCTGTGAAATCGCAATTTTAAGTGTGCTATATATCTTCCCAAGACATCTTTTTAAGTATCCTGTTTGTATATATCAAAAAATACTATACAGATAGGGTTTTTATTCTGACTAATTCTGTGATTTGCTTATGTCACTAATATTATAGATGTCTTTCCATGATAGTTTAGATAGATTTTCCTCATTTTTTTCTTACCTCAAAAATTACACTACATTCTCTCTTTGATTGAATATAGTGTACTTTAACCTCTCTTTTGTAAATGGAATATGCAGTTCTTCTTTATTCTTTCCCATCATGAATTTATCCTTAGGGTAAATTTTTTGAGATGGAATTGTGGAATAAATGTGCAAGCTTATTTTAAATGGGGTGAGTATCATCTGATAGACGTTTGAAAGGCTACGGCTGCTTAATTCTTAAACTAGATTTGTGTGCGTCTGCACACATGCAGTGTGAATTTTGTGTTTATGTTATTTATGTAAGGGGAAGTGAGCGTTTTAAAGCAGGAATGCTAACCTTTCGTCTCCATGTAGTATGCGAAGTGCTTCGAATTGTGTGTGAAGCATATTAACAGCTCTCTAAATTCTGTAATTGTTTGCTTAATTTCCTTCTTTCATATTTTGAAAATTGAAACTTCTTACTAATTTTTTTCACATACCCTTATTTTGAAAACTGCCAGCATCTGGACCTAAGATGCTGTTAGTGTGTTCTGTGTTACATGGAATTCATTCTCAAATCTCTATCTTTAATTGTCCCAGTCACTGTTTTTTAAATAGTTATTATTCTTAAAGGTTATATGTGCAGTACAAAGTGTGTTTTGATTGGCTTATCTTCCTTCACTGGCATTTCCTTAACAGATTGTCAGTTACCACTTTTTCCTGTTTTTTTTTTAGTACGTCCAGTTAATAAAAATGATTAACTTAGGAGCTTTCATTGAAACTTGAAAATAGTAATGAAAATGAGACTATGTCTGTACCTCTTGTAAACTACAATGAACTGGATTGCCGTTTAAATATAAAGTATTCATGTACACATCCTTGGAGAAGTAAATCTTTGTAATAACTTTGAAGCTATTTGAAACGGAAAAGTGTAAGTAAAATCTGTGGTGACTGTCCCTTGTCTCCTATGCATTTGATGCTATAAATCATGGGCAAAGACTGTTCCCATTCAAGCTTTAGCAATATTTTTCAACGAAGTATGAAATAGTATGTTAAATAGTATGTTAATAGTATGTTAAACAAGTTCCTCCAGAATAATTTAATCAGTGAACTTGGTTAGTTATGTCATGAAATGCAGAAGAAAAGCATAGAGGCATCTCTCATAGCTATCCCCCCTGCCTCAGCAATAGGTACAAGTCATATCATTCCTATGGAATTTCTAAAATCAGTCACAAAGAATGGAAAGATTTTCTGTGAGAAAGCTGAGTAATCTGTTGGCAGAATTTCTTCATCAATGCACCTATTAAAGTAAAAGCAAAACAGCTGTCTGGGGAGGCCTTACAAATAGCTGTGAAAAGAAGAGAACCGAAAAGCAAAGGAGAAAAGGAAAGACATAAACATCTGAATGCAGAGTTCCAAAGAACAGCAAGAAGAGATAAGAAAGCCTTCTTCAGCGATCAATGCAAAGAAATAGAGGAAAACAACAGAATGGGAAAGACTAGAGATCTCTTCAAGAAAATTAGAGATACCAAGGGAACATTTCATGCAAAGATGGGCTCGATAAAGGACAGAAATGGTAGGGACTAACAGAAGCAGAAGATATTAAGAAGAGGTGGCAAGAATACACAGAAGACCTGTACAAAAAAGATCTTCACGACCCAGATAATCACGATGGTGTGATCACTGACCTAGAGCCAGACATCCTGGAATGTGAAGTCAAGTGGGCCTTAGAAAGCATCACTACGAACAAAGCTAGTGGAGGTGATGGAATTCCAGTGGAGCTGTTTCAAATCCTGAAAGGTGCTGTGAAAGTGCTGCACTCAATATGCCAGCAAATTTGGAAAACTCAGCAGTGGCCACAGGACTGGAAAAGGTCAGTTTTCATTCTGATCCCAAAGGAAGGCAATGCCAAAGAATGCTCAAACTACCGCACAATTGCACTCATCTCACTTGCTAGTAAAGTAATGCTCAAAATTCTCCAAGCCAGGCTTCAGCAGTACGTGAACCGTGAACTTCCAGATGTTCAAGCTGGTTTTAGAAAAGGCAGAGGAACCAGAGATCAAATTGCCAACATCCTCTGGATCATGGAAAAAGAAAGAGAGTTCCAGAAAAACATCCGTTTCTGCTTTATTGACTATGCCAAAGCCTTTGACTGTGTGTATCACAATAAACTGTGGGAAATTCTGAAAGAGATGGGAATACCAGACCACCTGACCTGCCTCTTGAGAAATCTGTATGCAGGTCAGGAAGCAACAGTTAGAACTGGACATGGAACAACAGACTGGTTCCAAGTAGGAAAAGGAGTACGTCAAGGCTGTATATTGTCACCGTGCTTATTTAACGTATATGCAGAGTACATCATGAGAAACGCTGGACTGGAAGAAACACAAGCTGGAATCAAGATTGCCGGGAGAAATATCAATAACCTCAGACATGCAGAAGACACCACCCTTATGGCAGAAAGTGAAGAGGAACTAAAAAGCCTCTTGATGAAAGTGAAAGTGGAGAGTGAAAAAGTTGGCTTAAAGCTCAACATTCAGAAATGAAGATCATGGCATCCGGTCCCATCACTTCATGGGAAATAGATGGGGAAACAGTAGAAACAGTGTCAGGCTTTATTTTTCTGGGCTCCAAAGTCACTGCAGATGATGACTGCAGCCATGAAATTAAAAGACGCTTACTCCTTGGAAGGAAGGTTATGACCAACCTAGATAGCATATTCAAAAGCAGAGACATCA
This sequence comes from Bos indicus, assembly GCF_029378745.1. Taxonomy (NCBI): domain Eukaryota; kingdom Metazoa; phylum Chordata; class Mammalia; order Artiodactyla; family Bovidae; genus Bos; species Bos indicus. The sequence goes on from NC_091761.1 coordinate 131,401,695, forward strand.
CTTTGCCAACAAATGTCCGTCTAGTCAAGGCTATGGTTTTTCCAGTGGTCATGTATGGATGTGAGAGTGGGACTGTGAAGAAGGCTGAGCGCTGAAGAATTGATGCTTTTGAACTGTGGTGTTGGAGAAGACTCTTGAGAGTCCCTTGGACTGCAAGGAGATCCAACCAGTCCATTCTGAAGGAGATCAGCCCTGGGATTTCTTTGGAAGGAATGATGCTAAAGCTGAAACTCCAGTCCTTTGGCTACCTCATGTGAAGAGTTGACTCACTGGAAAAGACTCTGATGCTGGGAGGGATTGGGGGCAGGAGGAGAAAGGGACGACAGAGGATGAGATGGCCAGATGGCATCACTGACACAATGGACGTGAGTCTGAGTGAACTCTGGGAGTTGGTGATGGACAGGGAGGCCTGGCGTGCTGCGATTCATGGGGTCGCAGAGTCGGACACGACTGAGCGACTGAACTGAACTGAATGGCACAGCAGCATATATCCATGCGTGGCAGTCGTCCCGTGTTCTGCTTTGCATTCAGGTAGAGCTGCTTGTGTACAGAGTATGCATCAGCTCTTGGCATACATATTATTTAGATATGGGAAGTACTTGATTATTTTTTGTCTGTTTCAAAGAGTAATTCCAAGGTAAAGGAAAATAAATTCTTTGTTTTATTAATACCCATTTTGAGAGGAATGATAGAGTCTCAGTATTTATAGAACACCAGCTTTGTGTGGACAGTAAGGGAGTATTACAGAATGAAAGAACTCGAGCCTGAATGTTAATTCACGTACTTGTTTTGCAGTGTTGACAACTGGCTCTAGTGTGGAAAATATTAGTCAGAAGTTTGAATAAGATGAAATATGTCCAGCATGCACATTTTCAGCATCTTCAGTGAAAAAATCTTGGTTGTTCTTTTTTTCCTGTAGTATACTGTGTTTCAGAGAAGGCAATGGCACCCCACTCCAGTACTCTTGCCTGGAAAATCCCATGGATGGAGGAGCCTGGAAGGCTGCGGTCCGTGGGGTCGCAAAGAGTCGGACACGACTGAGCAACTTCACTTTCACTTTTCCCTTTCATGCATTGGAGAAGGAAATGGCAACCCACTCCAGTGTTCTTGCCTGGAGAATCCCGGGGATGGCAGAGCCTGGTGGGCTTTCGTCTGTGGGGTCACACTGAGTCGGACATGACTGAAGCGACTTAGCAGCATACTAGCTATGAGAGGGGAGAGTCCTCACCTAACTTTTTGAGTAGAAAGAGATAACATTTCTCGTGTTTTCATAAGTGGTACATCTCAACAACTGTATTTATTACCTCAACAGCCAGAAGTTTACACTTCAGTTTACTACTGTTCAGTTCAGTTCAGTCGCTCAGTCATGTCTGACTCCTTGTGACCCCATGAACTGCAGCATGCCAGGCCTCCCTGTCCATCACCTACTGCCGAAGTTCACCCAAACTCACATCCATCTAGTCGGTGATGCCATCCAGCCATCTCATCCTCTGTTGTCCCCTTCTCCTCCTGCCCCCAATCCCTCCCAGCATCAGGATCTTTTCCAGTGAGTCAGCTCTTCTCATCAGGTGGCTAAAGTACTGGAGTTTCAGCTTTAGCATCATTCCTTCCAAAGAAATCCCAGGACTGATCTCCTTTAGGATGGACTGGTTGGATCTCCTTGCAGTCCAAGGGACTCTCAAGAGTCTTCTCCAACACTACAGTTCAAAAGCATCAATTCTTTGGTGCTCAGCCTTCTTCACAGTCCAACTCTCACATCCATATATGACCACTGGGAAAACCATAGCCTTGACTAGACGGACCTTTGTTGGCAAAGTATTGTCTCTGCTTTTGAATATGATGTCTAGGTTGGTCATAACTTTCCTTCCAAGGAGTAAGCGTCTTTTAATTTCATGGCTGCAATATACCACTAACTGTATATTGAAGTTAAAGTCGTGTTCCCCACCTGATCTGCAGTTCACTTTCTGAGGCATCAGTTAACTGTAGTCAACCAGTCTGAAATAAAGTATTCATCAGTTTTAAATTGCTCACCATTCTGAGTTGTGTGATGAAGTTGCTTCTCATCAGAGATTTAAGATAAATTCTAAAAAGATTGCACTGATTCTGAATTGCTGGATATTGTGATAAAATTAGGTCTTTTAAAACAGAGCTGTAAACCACATTAATGAACACTTTTCTAAACTCTTAAACTCTTTGGAATTGAATTACCCGTGCCATATTTACTCACAGGGTGATACTGTTCTTGTCATTCTTTGACAGACCCCTTATCCCTCTGGACAGAATGCAGGTCCAACCACGTTGGTCTATCCTCAAGCTCCTCAGACAATGAATTCACAACCTCAAACCCGTTCTCCGGTAAGTAAGCAGAAGGTTGTTGTAGAAAATGTTCTCCACCTAAGTTTGTGTTTGTTGTAGCTTAGGTTCTTTTGGTTCATATTTTTATTTGATTTTAGAAATGTATTACAAAGACAATTGTTAAAATTATTATTACTGTTACTATTGGATAGCATTGCATTTTCAGACCTTTTCTATGGGAATTATTTAAATTTATTAAGAAAAGAACAAGTGGAGCCTTTTCCCTTTTTCTTTTTTTTTCCTTTACTTTTCTGTGTCATTCAAGTTCTAGTTACATTCAAGTTCACTTCATTTCAGCTCTTAAGTTTTTGTTTGTACCGTTCAAAATTCAGGAGACGTGTAAAGCATGATTTTGAAAATAAATTACATTTCATTAATTGGAATCTGACATTCTAGTGCCTAGGGAAGTACACCTTTTGAATCAGTATTATTAGATCAGTTCTAACTATTTGACTGTGTGGACATATGCATGACTTACACCAATGGTGTATTTATTTCTTCAGATGGTAAATAAATTGTCATAGAAGTATAAATGCTGTCATCCTCTTTGCTCATCTTTTACATGGATTGCAATAAGTATGGCAAAGACAGAGAATTTACTCAAGGTTCATCCTTCTGTTTCACAAAAGTGTGCAGTGGCTTCAGCAGTCCTTTCCTTAGGATGGTGTTGCCTGCCCTGCATGATTAGTGTTTGCTAGCAGGTGCTTCTGTCACATCTCATTGTCTCTCACGCCCCTACTTGGATCTCCGCTCTGTGTTTTTCTCAGAGTACAGGGATCTTCTTTTGGTTCTCCACCTCTGCTTTTTTGCCTGTAGTACAGGAATATTTCATTGCATTAGCTTCTGTTCATTTGATTTTATGCATGAATTTAGGAATTTTGAAGTAAATGACAGAATTCCTCAAAGAGCTGTAAGGTCGCAGACTTCTCTCAGATGTGCTCTCTCTCTGGTCCTCTTCCTGCCTTCCTTTCCCTGTGGCCCTCTTCTTCAGGCCCTTTTCTTAGGCCCTGGTTCCCCGGGGGTGGAGGAGCCCTTCTAAAGAGGTGGGACTGTGGTCCTAGTTGCTCATTTGCTTGTCTGGTTTTTTTTGTTTGTTTACTTTTTTGCTGCAATGGTCAACAAGATGTCTGATGCAAGTTTTGTTCTGAGAGTGGTTTGGGAATGTGGACACTTGACCACTTAGAGTGGGCCTTGAGATCTCGCCAGATTACTTTAGATAGGCCCCAGTTCTAATCACTAAACATGGAACATTATGGTAAGCTGTTATTGCAAAGAATTCTATGGCCCTTTTAACCCCTCTACGCCTTGTATAATTATTGGGAAAGAAAAGAATTTACATGGTTAGAACTGGCGCAAAACCTGACTGAAGAGCTGCATCTCTAAACCAGTTTTTTTGACAGCCCAGCAGAACAGTGCCAATACATTGCACAGACAACTGGAAGAGGAGGAAGGTTTTGGAACAGACTCCCGTTTACAGGTCCTTGGCTGGAAGAGGCTGGATAAAATACTGCATTGTAAGCAATATAACAAGCTGTACTTCTTGCAGGCAGTGGTGCCCCCGGCACGCATTATTTTTGACCACATCCGTTTATTGGCTGATGAACACAAATGCATTGATTGCATCCTCTCTGAAAGTCTAACCTGGCATGGCAGTTTTTGCCGGGCATTATGGGGAAAAGAATAACAAATTGGGTGGGTCTTCTCTATTGGGAATTAGACAGGAGTAATTTGGGGTTTAGAGGGATATCCCTTTGAGATGAATTTGATTTTAAGAGATAAATTTCTTTTTAAAAGGCTTCTTTTTCCCTCTTTCATTTTATAATTGGTTATCAAAGGGAAAACTGTCTATAGTTGTCAGCCATTTTTCTGTGGTCATAAACTATCTTCAGATACTATCCTCTATGCAATTTTTGCCATCTGCTCTGCTAGTGACCATTACCACCCCCATTACTAAAAGCCACACACATAACATTCCATTACATACCCCAAAACACATGCAAGACTAGCAGACCCTGCACTACTCTTGCTTGTTGTTTTGGGTCCAGTTTTCTTTATTTCGTTTGTGTTGGTGCTGGGAGGGTGAAGTTGGGTTTGGAATTTGGCAGGATTGCATTTTCTTCTCACATCCCAAGTTGCCATAGTCCAGTCTCATCCATCCCACAGCTACCCCAACTGGTGAGGAGAGGTAAGCTATTGCACTCAGGAAGGGCCTCTTCCCATGGCTTTGTAGAGCAGCTAAAGCTTACTCCATTCTATTTCTGCATTAATGGGCCATTGGCAATTGCACAGTTTAGGCTTTTCTGTTCTTCCCTGGACAGCTGCCTTTGCAATCCAACTGGCTTCAAGTGGCCCCCCTCCCTCCTTGAGAAGATCTTTGTGCCTGTATTTCTGCTTGATACTTGTATATTGTTGACAGTTTTGTTTAAAAGTAAAAAAAAGAAAAAAAATTGAAGAACTACCTACCTGTTCCATTTTCTGGTTGTATTGGAACTATGTAAACTATAATTTATTGCTTAATAGCCTCCAAAATAGTGAAATCATCGAATGCTTAATGGGGGTGGGGGACAGTTTGGCTTTTGCAATAACCTGTAACCATTGGTTATTTTTATATTCTGTGGTGCTAAGTGCCAAAGGTACATCAATAACTATTGGTCATGCCCAGTTACCAGCTGTGCACAGAAGGGTGAGTGGGTGTGAGGGAGCGTGGGTGGCGTAAACACTGGCTCTGAGTTCACAGAAGGCTGCTTTCCTTAGTATCTTCAGTCCTTACCATCTTAAAAATCCCTCCTAGAAAAAAGAAAAGTTTTTATTTTTAATATAAGCCAGCAGCAATTACAGTTTGTTCTGTTGCTTACAGTTACCTGTAGGATTAAGACTGTTGTCATTACAAATGAAAAACTCAATAGCCAATGGTGACTAGTGCAAAATAGACTAGGGTACTTTCCCACTAACTTTTATTTTTTTAATATTCGTGTAATTTTATAAGGTACTCCTCTTGCTCATAGGAAGTTCCTTTTTGACCGGAATATTCCAAATATATAAAGTTTCAATTTTATTGTAGAGCCTTAAAAATGGGGCCTTTCTGTGGAACAGTGATAAGACAGGTACTACTGTACTAAGGTTAATTTTTTTAACATGGCCCTTCTCTCCCATTTCCTTCAAAAGTGTCATGAAGAAACATCACACTCCCACCCTCTATGTGAATACCACATGGGTAATATTACCTATTCTTGAAACTTGATGGCCATAGTTAGAGGTATGATCTGTTTTCTTTTCATAGTTGGAAAACTGAAAATATAAAACTTCAGTTTCTTTGAAGAGAAAATGTTTTGCAAGAAAGCTAGCTGCCATTATCATCATCCTGAAAAACTACTTTACATTGGTTTTTAGCAAGTATAATGGCTGGCTAACATGCCCTGATCCTATAAGTCATGGAGAGCTCGTTAAGTTATACGGAATAATTTCAAAATGTGTTAGAACAGTGTTCATTACCTGAGCAGTAGGTAGCATTTAGCTTCTAAGGTAAATTCTTGATTAGAGCTGTCTTCAGTCATCTCCTCCATTGTGGCATGTGACCTACTGCAATTTCTTGAAAAATTTTTATATTCAATAGTGACAGTTGAGGAAATAATTCTGGTAACTTAAATTCTGAGTACAGGGAATTGTTTCTTAGTTCATCTTCAGTCTTGTTCACCCAAAGTAACAGAAGGAAGGCTCCATAGGAAATTAAACAATTCAAAGAAGATACATATTTTAGCTCCTTAAATATTTTAAATAAGACCCTGTGTGGTTTGCATTCAAAATGGCTTACTAAATATTTTAACTGTTAAAGAGAGTGGTTAACATCTCAGTAGTTAACGTGTAGGTGGCCAGTAGGTGACTCTACGTGCCTGAATAATTTCTCTTTCTTTTTAGTAAAATCCCATTGAAAGTCTGATTTTGCTCTGATGAGTTATTTGATCCTAGAGATTTTGTATTTAAAATTTTATGGGTGAAAAAGCTTTTTCTTCCATTCTAAGTTAGGGAAAGTAAGAGTTGGAATATGTATTATCCTCTTTCAAATGCTCTGTGGTTTACCTAAAAAGTGACGTTTTCTTTTGTTTTTGTTCTCAGTATCAGATAGCAGCAGGTACAAGTATGCAGTCTTGTGCTGTTGTGTCTACATAGTAATTGAGATATTTGACTTCTTTGACTCTTTTTTTTTCTTCTTGAGCTTATAAGAGTACCACTTTGACTAATCATGTTAAAGGATGGTGTTCTTTACCTCTGCTTTGATATGCCTGGTATTAAACTTTACTAGTTCATTGAATTTAAATATATATAATTATTTATATATTTACACTTATATATTATAAATATATTTATTTATATGTTTATATATTTATAATATATATGATAAATTTTAATCTTTAACTCCAAGAAATGAAGATAGTGAAATTTCCATTTCATATGTGAGATACCCTGTTTAATTTAAGAAAATTTGAAATCTGTACTATTACATTCTTTATTTTCTGCTGGACATTATAATTACCTCCTGGCTGTTTCTTGTAATGGGAAAGCATTTCTCATTCCCTGCAGTTTTATCAGTTGCATAAGCATAGTTGACTTTTCATATGTTTGTCTTAATATAACCACTTAGTGTTTCAAACTTTCTTTTGTTTTATTTTAGGGTTTAAAAAAAATTCCTATCAGAGAGGCACTCTTATGTGCATAGCAGCTTAGCTGTTTCTCTCCCAGCTGATAAATGGCAAACTGTTTCTGATAGAGGTGTCAGCCTGTTGAATCTTCTCAGTACCTGTCTGTCACTGTCCTGCAGCAAAGCTTTGACTGTTTGTGTTTTTTTTCTTCCTGTGGGTTTTATTTCTTTCAGCATATTGTGTGAAGTTTCGGTTTTTGTTGTGGTGTTTCTGACTCTTTGTGCCTTTCCTTTTGTGTTTGTTTTCCCTCCTTTTCTCAGTTTGCAGCGGGGCCTCGACCTGCCCATCATCAGGTACTGTACCCTTGCCCCTTCACTATTACCCTGAACTAATAGGTGGGGGCTTTAGTAGTTTCTGACTCTTAGAATGCTGCCATTCCATGGACCCACTCAAGCTGCTCTTCAGGAGTAGCTTCAGGACTTCCCTGGCTGTCCAGTGGTTACGACTCTGCACTTGCCGTGCAGAGGGTGCAGGTTCCATCCCTGATTGGAGGACTAAGATCCTACATACCTTGTGGCTTGGCCCCAACCCCAAAAAAAGAGTAGGTTTGCTGTGATTTAATACAGTTCTCTTTACTCTTCACTGATTTCATAGCATTTTGTTATTAGCAAACCAGTTTTCTTCTTTTTACAACACAGTTTAAAAATAAAGAGTTTCTTTACTTTGCAAAAAAAAAATTGCCCTGAATTGATAGCGAACTTTGAAAGTATTTAGATATATTAAGCCCTTACGGATTTTGTGGATATCTGCAGTAAGTTTAAATTTAACTGAATGGAATAGGCAACATTCTAAGAGTTTTCTGTTAACTAACTTTCTGATGTAACTTGTATTGATGTGTATATAATAGTACTAGTATTTCTAAAACCACTTAATCTCAGTTACTAATGTAGACCTAATAAATTGATTAACAATAATATACATTCATTTGTTGCATAGTTATCTTTATTTTTAGCATATATAGAAAATTGATACCTTATTTAACTTTAATATTTTTAGCCTATTCTTTTTAAATGAAGTTATTATGTAAATTAAAATTTCAAAAATGTGTATGCAGACACTAGTTTATTTAGCAGGAATATACTAGAGGGAAATGGTTTGAGAGAAAGAAAAAAAAAGAGTTGCAGGGGTTTTCTCCCAAGTATTCTGAAACATTTTCTCATTCTGTGGTAGAAAGAGCCTAGGCTAATCTAAATTCTAAATCTGATAGATCTGCTGTGTAACCAGCTGAGTTAAGCAGTTTTTTTTCTTAGCCTCGGTTTCCCTGTATGTAAAGTGGTGATAAACACCCTTTACATTAGAGATAATATATGTAAGTCATCTGACATAAAATAAGCAGCCAGTAAGTGTTAGCTATTTTTAATATTGTCATGCAACTTAGTATGGTTTGATAAAATGAAAGAAATATTAGCAGTGTTTACCTATGGTATCATATTGGATGTTACTTAATTGAAACCTTTAATTGTCTAGCAGTGATTTAATAAAAGGCTCTACTTCTCAAAATACGATTTTCCAATCTAGATGATGTAAAAACCAGATAAATTCTGAGGTGTTAAAAAAGATATTTTGCAGGAGAACTCAGAGGTGGTTGTATGAAATGGATGGCAGTTCTTTGGATTTGATAAAGAAATAAAACTTAGGGTAGTTTTTACTTGATAGAGATAGCGTTGTTGAAGTGCTTTAAGAGCTTGGAATTTGATGTCATCTGGACCTTGGTTTATAGCTTGGTGGTCTTGGGTAAACTGCTTACTGCTCTCAGGCTCCGTTTTCTCATCTGCAAAATGAGGAATAGTATCAGTACTCTCTTTGGACTAATGTGAAGATATGTGAAATAATACAAATAATACGATTAGTGGAGTGTTTGGCATATAGTACGAATCTGGTGGATAAGATTACTAATTATGAGAAAAGATAACCTCTTAGGTTAAAAAAGATTGATTATACATTTTTTAAAAAACAGCAAATCTACTCAAGAGCCATAGAGTCGAGGTTTACATTTTAATCAGGGATAAAGCCAGAAATTCCTGACAGAGAGAAAGCTGAAAGATCTCTGTTGAAGACGCAGAGTAAAAAAACTACTGCCTCAGCAAAAAAGTTTCTGTGCTCCTTGGTACAAGGCTAAGTGTTTCTATTACTTGAGTTCAGTTGCAGTGGTCCTCAAATTGGGATGTTTAAGCCTTTATATATTGTCAGCTTTTGGAAAATCTAGTTTTTAAAAACTTTCTTCTGAGTCTAAAGGCTTGTGATACATTTTATCTTTTAAAAAAATTTTAACAACTAAGCAAAACTTTTAAGAAATCTTTCCGAGAAAAGGTGAATTTCTATTCTGAAATCATTTTTCATGTGTAATGTATCTCAGAAAACTTATCAGTCCTTTATTTATCTGTAGGATGATGATTGTGAAATTAAGCATATTTCAGCCATTAAAAGGTAGAACTATATATGTGTATATATTTATTATTTATCCATTATCAAGAAACCCACACCGGTTCTTGAAGATGGGTTATTGAGATACAGCATAAATCCAGAGCATTGCTTTTGGATCTGAAAACTTCAGGTAGCTGGCTGCTTTTACTCTGATATTTTTCCTTTTTAAACACAAATTAAATTTTTTTCCCTTGTGCCTCACAGATTTAAGTAAGGAAATAGACAGCGTTGGCTCAGGCTGCTGCAGTAGCTACTTTGGAGAAGTGGAGTAGGGGAGACAGTGGTTGGAGTGGGACTGCTGAGCATCGGGTAGCTTGAACCAGTGTTGTGGGATGCCTTCGAGGACTTTGTTAGGAAGAGTTTGCATCTTGTATTCATGGATGGAGGGGCCAGTTTGGCTTGTTTTCCTATTCCTATGGAATTAGTATTGGCATTTTGGATAGAATAACCAGTTACGAAAAACTGCTCTCTATATTGCAGTTCCTTTAGCAACCTTTGGGCTAATACATGCCAGTGGAGTTCCTACAGTGACAGTTTAAGAAACAATGAAAAAAAATACCTCCGTACATTTCCAGATACCCTGTATGGAAGTGGTACTGTTTCTCATTTAAGAATGACTGGCTGAAGGCTGTAATTAAGACATCTCCTCAGACCTAAACCCTGAGAGTTTCATGGAGAAGGAGATGCTCATGATATGAAACAAGACATAGAGAGGCTTGCATAATGAAAGCAGTACTGTTGAAAACAAGTGTTGAAGGCGTAGAGAAAAGACACTTTTTTAGGGAAAATATTTATGTCCTGGGATATTTTTGGTTTCTTGTGCTTAGGACTCAAAGTTGAATGAAGGCCCCCCATTTTTTTTTTTTCCCCCATCTATGGCTGTTTGCTTTGGCCAGAAAGAGTCAAATCAAGGGTTAGAGTCAGTTTTGACTAGTTAGAATTAGTGAATGGATTTCTCAGTTCTCCTTTATTGCATTATTCATCAGCGGCTACCTTTCCAATCATGTATCCTTTCAGTGCTTTGATCTCATTTTTTTTTTCTTTTTATGAAATAATTTGGTGCTGGATGATGTTTTGATGTTTCTAAAGTCCTGTAGTACATATATAACTTTTCATAGATGTTTAGTAACAATTGTTTCCATAAACTGTTGACTAAAAAAGATGCACAAGGTGAGAGTTGTGGGTTAAGTTTTACTTGTGGCCAAATGAGGATGACAGCCCTGGAGACAGCATCTTAGATAGCTCTGAGAAACTGCTGCAGAGAGGCAGCGGGGAGGATCAGTGTATAGTGATTTTTGGTGAAAGGGGAGTACATTCAATCAAGCACACAGATTTTTGGAGAAGGTTGTTGCTAGTCTCTGTCCCTAGTCTCATGAAGGTTACTGCTGGTCACGAGGAGCAGACATCACCACAAGTAATTTTAGTGCTTTTCTGGTTGTGAGGAGATGTAAGAGTTGCTTCTTCTGAAACTATCTTCCTAAGGCCTGTTCTGCCAGTTTTTCCCAGAGCACAGAGGGCCTTATTCTTGATCTCCACCCTGAACTCCTTTCAGGGTGCGTTGAAGGTCAGTGGCTGCAGCAGTCTGTGATTTAATCCTTATGGAGGTAGATGGCAAGTGCCAATTTTTAGTTGGCAAAACGTTGCAAAGAAAAAAAGAATAGTTATTTAGATAAGCTATTTGATTCCTTATGAAAACACCGTCATCCAGTTTAGTAATCTGGAACTTATGTATTTTCTTTCTTTTTTGTGAGATGAAGTTATCAGAATTGAAGTGGAACAACAGGATTTTGGGTAGTTAACATTTTTAGTTTAAGAGAACCAAGAAACTGGTATACTGGTATAGGAAGTGTTTCTTGGAACTGCTTTCATTGAACAGATCTTTCCATAATCTTCTTAAGAGCCCAGCTAGGGCTCTGTTTGAGTCCCTCAAGTCAGAGGGATCCCGTGTTCTGAGTAAGGTTGTACCAGCCACATCATCTTCCTGGTACAGTTAATTTTTGGCTTTTGCAGGGAGTCTTTGGCCTAGTAATGATGTTCTTACTCTTTTTGCACTTTATAACCTGAAGAGAGCTTTAGCTTAAAATAACAGTAAAAGAAGTAGTCCTAACTTATTTTATATGCAGAACAATCTTGGCTTTAGAAATATGTCAACTATTTTTCTTGCAATGTTTGAAAATCCCGAGGTACCTAGAAACTGAAAGAACAGAACGTACACCCAGAACTGAAACAAGTGGCTTGGTATTATGTAGATCTGGTCTTTGAAGACTGTGTAGCTGTGGTTTAAAGTTACTGATGTTCCTGTCCTTATTTTACTTTTGACTTTCACAAGAAATATCAAGTGTTGGTTTTATACCATGGCTGAATAGTCTTTGCATTTTGAGGTAATTTAAATTGTTCATGGAACAAAAACATTTTGTAGTATGTTGATATATGATTTTAGTTCACATAGTGTTCAAAGGAATTGGATTTAGCATTAATAAATGATAAGCTTCACAAAACTTAACAGTGTTTGGCATCAAAGAATTGTTACCTGGTGGCAGGCGTTGAAACTATGCAAGTTTTCCTACTGTAATTTGGTTCTTTTTGCAAAAAGATTTTTTAAAAAGGAAGAAACAGTTGCCTTGCATTCCATCCTCTCCATTATGACCTCTAAAGGTTTCTGTACTCGAAGTTGTGCTGTTAAAATTGATGTCCTGGTCCCTGGTAGAGAAATATTTGTATTGCTCTAGGCAGTTTCTTAGATTTGGAAAATAAAATAAATGAAGGTTTTGAATTTGCCTCTAGGGCCAGACCTGGCATATCAGAGTTTAATGGATAGGAAATCTGATTAAGCATCTGTGCAGTCTTATTACCAGAACTCTTGTACTTTTCAGAGCTTAATGTAGGCCAGTGATGGGCAGTTTTATCTGGTACCTAACTCACAAGGAGTTACAGGGTGGCAGCAGAGACAGCGACGAAAATATAGGTTGGGAGTTGTCATAACTGGAATTCAATCTAACCTTTACTGTAAACTGACCTTTGACCTCAGCTTGATCTGTGAAATGGGTAAAATATGCTCACACGTGAAGTAATACTGAAGTATTATAATAAGAGCATGTATTTCCTGAGGGCATTGTGATAATTAAAAGTATCTGCCTGTCACAGTGCCTGACACATCCTAGGCCCCTGATAAGCGTCAGTTTCCTTTAGCACTGAGATGCCTTTCCCTTTCACCGAGCTATTTTTACCTGTGAATGAAGTGTTCTACAAGGATGCTTCTGTGTCCCAGACTCTGCGCTGTGATCTGACAGAACACTAGCTTGTTCCTGACAGAATCCTTAGGGACTTCTTTCCTCCATCTGACACAATCCTCTGAGGGAGCACTGTCTAATAGAAGCACATCTTCTGTATCTGTGCTGTTCACTACGGAAGCCATTAGTCACGTGTAGCTGTTGAGTGCTTGAATTATGCGTTGTGACCCAAGAATTGAATTTTTAATTAAATTTTAATTTAAGTAACCACATATGATTAGTGGCTGCCTATTGAACAGCTCAGCTATAGGGCTTAATTCCTTAGGTCTAATCTCCTAATTCTTAGTGAAATCTAAATTATCTGATAATATAGGCTATGTGCAGGAAAACACAAAGAATTTTAAATGAATAACCTTCATTATAAATTGTTGTAAGTCAGCAGAACATCTGATTCGTACTTGAGTGATATGCCATTATGTGGACTCTTTACCACTTGTCTTTTTCTAGCTCATCAGAAAATCATAACACTATTATTTTTCCTTGCACGCTTATTTTTTTTAAAAAAAGATATCGGAGGAGGTGATGGCACCCCACTCCAGTACTGTTGCCTGGAAAATCCCATGGATGGAGGAGCCTGGTAGGCTGTAGTCTGTGGGGTCGATAAGAGTTGGACACGACTGAGCGACTTCACTTTCACTTTCCACTTTCATGCATTGGAGAAGGAAATGGCAGCCCACTCCAGTGTTCTTGCCTGGAGAATCCCAGGGACGGAGAAGCCTGGTAGGCTGCAGTCCATGGGGTCGCACAGAGTCAGACACGACTGAAGTGACCTAGCAGCAGCAGCAGCAGCGTTAACCTAAAAGTTCTTAATTGAGAATCTGTTTATCCCTCCAGTAGGTTGAATTTATCAATACATATGCAAAAAACTAGGGATTTCAGAAGCATAGTTTTGATATGTTTTTATTGCTTTGCAAATTAATAAGTACTCAGTGGTTTTAGACGTAGGAAGAACTAACGTGACTGAATAAGTTTTTTATAGTTGCTGAAAATGAATAGGTGTTTTTCAAAGAATTTCTGATTATTATATAGATTTTTTTTTTTAGAGATGTCTTTGTCTTTTGATGATGTTAGGAGAACAAATTCATAAGAAATGTTATATTCTAATTGACAGCATCTTGGGAATTCCCTGGAGGTCCAGTGGTTGGCTTCATTGCAGGGGCCCGGATTCAGTCCTTGGTCAAGGAACTGAACTCCTGCAAGTTGCACAGCACACACACCACACCCCCCCCAACTAACCCTCCCCCCACCCACCACCAAAAAAAGAGAAATGGACATCATCTTCAAAAAGCAATATGACAGATGTTGTTGGCCAGGAAACTATGGTAAAGGTATAAATACTGTGTCTTTAGAAGGATTTTCCAAGAGGTAACATTTTCCTTTTTGCTTCTGTAGTGTTTCTGTGAAGGTCAGCAATCTTGAGTCCCCTATAAATTCAGCCTCTGTTTTAAATGTATCCTAGCCCTTTGGAGCTACCCAAAGTACCCCCTCAAATGGGGCTGTCCTCTTCCTCTGCCATTTTCCTGGCATACTAATGGGCCATACTAGTGAAAGACAGAAGACTGAACAGATTGAAATCAAGCTTGGAGATGATACTTATGTTGTACAAGGTTCTTCTCTCCTTGCCTGTCTCATTTCAGCGTTTTTATCAGTGACTTGGATTAATGCCTTGCCTGGCAAATTGGCTGATGGTGATGTAGTTTTGACATTACATGACATATTTTGAATACAGAAGATTCTATACAATCTGAAATGATGGGTTGAAATTAGCCAGATAAATTTTCAAAGGAATAAAACACTTGATTCCTATATGAGATTCAAATCACAACTGTAAGAGTACACAGAGAAGTAAAGAGCATGACTTATTGCCAGGTTATGTATAAAGAAGATTAAAGAGTTTAAGATGATTGTAACTCAGTACTAATTGGTAGTAAAATGTTTTGACAAAGGAGCTCCTGTGATCCTTGTTCATTAATGGAAGCATAATTGGCCAGAATAAAAGGGAGATATTGTTCCTTTATTCTGCAGCAGATATTTATTGAGTGAGGGCCTGGCACATTCTGGGCAGACCTGGAAATTTATATTCGGCTCTCTACTTTGAGAACTTTGAGCAGTGGGAGAAAATTGAGGAGAAAAGAGTAAGCTGTTTAGGGAATTTAAAAATCTTAGTTGGAATGACAAGGGGTTCAGAGTGGTGATTGACCTGGAACAAAAAACAGTGATAAGTTGCCAGCAATGGCAGGTTGTCACTTACAGAGAGGAAGGATTTGACTTCAATGTGAGTTTTGGGAGGGTAGATGTCAGACCAGAGGATTGGTGGTTCAAAAACGTTGGAGCCAGTAGAAGGAAGAACTTTAGTGGTGTCAGAACTCCCATTTAACAACACAGTAGAACTGTGTTGAGTTGCTAAAGTCTGATAACACCAAAGGCATGTTATTTAAGAGATTCAAACTTTAGGTATATGGTTAGACTAAATGGCCTGTACTGTGCTTCCAGAAGCAGGACGTGTTGCTTCTTTTAATGATTCTTCAGCACTCAGTGGAGAGGAAAAAGTATTCAGAAGCACTGGAAGCAGTTTGGGAAAGCCTGTTCATATCCACACTTTTTACTAACCTGTGGTTTGCTGCCATGCCTGCCCACTGTTAAATCTAATGCTGTATTTACAGTTGAATGGTTAAGAGGGAAGAGAATCCATATCTTTTTATTCCTTTGCATGTCCAGCCATTATACCTTTTCCTCTGTGTGTGTGTGTGTGAGAGAGAGAGAGAGAGAGAGACAGACAGACAGACAGAGAGATGTGGTTTTTTTAAAAAGAAGAAACAAGTTCCAAATAGCCTGTCACTGTAAAAATCTTAGTGCGGTAAAGCTGAGTAAATGTAAGCCTGTTAAATGTACCAGGGATAAAAAAAATGTATGAACAAGTTTCAGTAACTCTGAAGGAAATAGAGAATTAAGAGTCTTGTAGGAAGAAGAAATTTGTTTTCCTAACTGATAATACATGAGTTTTCATGAAGTGATTGATGGGGTGTTTTTGTTACCAATAATCAATTATGATTGATGTGCTACCCGTTAGCGTAGTTTGATAAATGTCCTGGCACATGCCTTCAGCTTTTGAAAAGAATTCTTCTGACTGACATATCACATGTTTGAAATTACAAAGGGTATTCTGTTTCATGAGAGGTAAGAGTGTGTAACAGTTACAAGTACAGGCTCAGAACCTGAATATGTTTAAATTATACATGGGAGACCTTTAGGATGTTACTAATCTCGCCATCCCTCTCAATTTCCTCATATATCTATCTAATAGTGGTGTTAATAATAGTATCTGCCTTAGAGATTTGTAATGAGGATTAACTTAATATGTATATGTAAAGTGCTGAGAGTGGTACCTGGTAACTGAAAGTGCTATATGAATCTTTATTGATGTTATTTAGTGTGCATGTTTAATACATTTTTTAGTTTCAAAGCTGAAGTCTTAGTTTATTTAAAAAAAAGTATATTGTATGTCCACATAAACACAAGTTTAGTGTTTTACTGGCTCAGGTATATGTTATTATGAGTATCATTAGAAACATTTGTTTGTTTCTCTTTCAAAACAGCTAAAGCAAACAGTCTTATCCTGTTCAGAAATCTCCTTGAGTAAAATGTAATCTCAGTTATTCTAGACAAGCTGGTTAAAAATTAGAGCAGAACAGTTAGAAGACAGTGGTAAGAAAAGTGGTTATGGGAAAACTGAACCCCTATTTTTCTTGTGAATGAATAAGTGAATGGAATAGTTTCCTTTCTCCCTCTAGCCCCCTCACGTCCCTGTAACACCATGTGTCTTCAAAGGCAATAAGTACTTTGACAAAAGTAGTTGATAATAACCACAGTGGATCATCACGTGTGTGCGTTTGATCCTCTCCTTGTCTTGGCTGCCCTCTAGAGTTCATGGAAGGGAATCTTACAGAATTAATCGTATCCAGTGTGCCTGACATCTAGGAGTGCTCCATATATTGAGCCAGATGAATGACCCTGCTCTCCTTGAGTCTTGTAACAGCTTTGTGGCTCCTGATACATATACTGCGTTACAAAAAACGCCTCGGTTCATTCCTGAAGTGTGGTTACAGCTCACATATGTTGATGAAAAATAGATTCTGTCTACTGTGTACTTAAGAGAAGTGAAGTCTAGCATGGGAAGTTTACTAGTCCAATGTTCTTGTTTTAACTGACAGAAATTCTTGTGTCTGTCACCAAAACTGTGTCATTAGAGATAATTTGAAGACTATTGTCTCTGTAATCCAGCCCAGGCTCCTCCTGCTTCTCGAATTTTCTTTTCATCTTCACCAACTACTCTCTGGTTTTCCCCATTCACTTCATTCTCCTGCTATACCTTCCTGTCTGTTCCTTTTCTGTCCCTTATTCTCTTTAGGGTTTTCTTTGCCCTGGGGTATGAGGGCTGAATGGGGATGAGCCTTGGGCACTGGATTCCAGGTTTTCCAATTCAACACAAGATGAAAAGTTACTTCCTACCACCTGTGGGTAGCTTGATACTCAAGAGTAGGACACGATAAAACCTGAGCAGGCCCAAAGGTCAGACTTGCCTTTATTAGGACCAATAGCAACACTCACATCTGGAATCATAAGACAACTCGGGAGGTTTTGGAGCTGAACATTTTTAGACTACTACTGTATTTCCCATTTTAAACCTGTAGGTGGCCTCTTACATACCTAGTTAGTTGAAAAGAGCAATTTTCTGTCATAAGGAATCTGGTAAAAGTTGACAAGTTTAGGTGTTTCTTAGCACTTTCACAAACTTGGAAAGTAACCAAATGGTACTCCTCCTGTTACTGCTCGTCTCCACTCAAGATGAAAAGTAGGTCTTAGCTGAATAACTAATGCTGAATCATATCATGGGGTCCATGAGAGCCAGGAATAGGCCTCTGTAGTTCCAGCTGTGCTTGTCCAGTAAGCAGACATTTCCTTCCAAGCTGTTAAGACTTGTGGCTGTACTATTAGAATATTTTTGCCTCTGGATTTATTTACTTTGATTAAATGTCGTTTGATTCTTGAGTTCCACGTGCCCTTGAATTCTCAAGTGGAGAACTGTCATTCTGACTTTCTGATCTTTCTTCTTCTCCTATTATTACTGAATAGAAAGATGTTTTTGCTGAGCTGCATGCTATGTCCTGCCCCTTCCTACTGATCTGTAAGCTTTTCCATTGGCTTTCTTTCTGTTTCCTGCTGCTTTCTTGCTTCATAATTGAAGGGAGGATTCAGACCCATCCAGGTAACAAACTACCGGTTCTGCATGGCGTCCTTATTTCTCCATTCCCTTATTATTGTCCTAAGAGCGAGAGTGACTGTGTGCTGACGCATACGTGCGCTCACAGTGGGAATTTCCTATTGGTATATTGTTTCAAGGCTTTTAAGCCCGCAGTGAGAACCATAAACAACCACAAGTACTGGTTGCCATTTGAAAGTTCCTTCCAGACCATTCAAAGGCCTGTCTAGATTTTCTACTTTTATCGCAAACTGTTTGAGAAAGCAAAACTGGGTTCAGTTCCGTATGAGATTGCCACTGTTTTCAAAATGAAGGCTTTTCCCATTATATGTCAATTAGCATGTGACACCCTCACAGTTAAGTTTAATTTAATTTGACCTCAATAAACTGAGATGAAAGTTTTAATGTCCAGACAGATTTTTGTTGTTGTTATTGTAAATGTTTTATAAATGACTTGACTGGTATTTTTTTAGGGGACTACTTTAGCTTTTAATAAGTTGATAATGAGCCATCAACTCTTCATGAAAGCAGGAATGCTTTTATATAATACAGCAGAACAACTTTTAGAGAGATACCAACTGCCCCTTTTGTTATATTTTACCACACATTTTAACATTAATCGTTTGTGGTATAGAACTTTTAGTTTCAATTAGTTGAGACTTCATTTTAAAAGTGAAACTGCCCTACTGTTTTCAAATGAGTGACAACGTTGATCAAAACTTGAATTAGTGTGGCTGGGCCTCATGTAGAATGTTTTTTTTTTGTGAAATGTTATATTGTATTTCTAATTCAAGTTATTAAGATTTTTGTTAGTGGAAAAAAAGGAGAAAGCTCATGATAGTAAAATCTATATACTGCCTTTTGTAAAAATAAATAAATAAATCTTTTTTTCTCCCCTCCTCAGTTTTTCCAGAGGCCTCAAATACAGCCTCCCAGAGCCACCATCC
Organism: Bos indicus; assembly: GCF_029378745.1. Lineage (NCBI taxonomy): Eukaryota > Metazoa > Chordata > Mammalia > Artiodactyla > Bovidae > Bos > Bos indicus. Next base: position 131,420,668 of record NC_091761.1, read on the forward strand.
CGAACAGCAGCCCTTCCATTCGACCCGGTGCACAGACACCCACTGCAGTGTATCAGGCCAATCAGCACATCATGATGGTTAACCATCTGCCCATGCCGTACCCAGTGCCCCAGGGTCCTCAGTACTGTATACCACAGGTAAAGTATCTCTCAGATCCACGTGGTCTGTCAGTAGCAGCGTGGGGATTAACTCAGATTCTCACCAGGGGGAGCAGGGAGGATGGCTTATGGCATCGATTTTTAGTGATGTGTGAACTTTTTTGTTGGATGTAAATCTAAGCCATTTTGTCGTTTTTCATAATATTGTTAAGGAGGTATTTTTTTCATCTCTTGAAATTTTCTAAGATGATAGAGAAATTGTTTTTATATCCTATCTTTCCCCCAGTCCCTTACCCACAGTCAGTTGCTCTAAAGTAGACTCAGTAACTAGCTGTTCCAGGGATGTTGTTCAATGTCATTGAAAGCTGTCAGCCTGAAATAATTTTTCAGTGAGCTGACATCTGCCTGTGCTCTCATTTGCTATATGACTGTTCGTAAGGCACACCTTTTTCTTCATCCTCATTGCATCTTTTTTAAAATTGAAGTACCGTTGATTTACAGTACTGTGTTAGTTTCAGATGTGTGGCAAGTGGTTCAGTTATACCTATGTATATTTAGTTTTTTAGTTCCTTTCCATTATAGGTTATTACAAGATACCGAATTTAGTTCCCTGTACTATACAGTAAATCCGTGTTTTTGTCTACTCATTGCATCTTAATGGACAGCAAGCATTTTGAATGTGTTTAACAAAGTGACTTCACCTCCTTTAAATGATTCTCTCTCTCTCACACACACATACCCACCCCTTTGTTTTTCCATAGCAAGCTACTTTCATGGTATTTATCAGTGTCTGTAACTCCTCTCTTCTAGTACCGTCACAGTGGCCCTCCGTATGTTGGCCCACCACAACAGTACCCGGTTCAACCACCAGGACCAGGTCCTTTTTATCCTGGGCCAGGACCTGGGGACTTCCCCAGTGCTTACGGTAAGTGTGAAAATTTGAGCAATTTCTGCTAGTGTGTTGTGCTCATTCCATTTTGTTGTGTAGCAGGGCGGTTTAGATAGTGAGATTTGGTGGTGTGAACGTGAAAAGTGTTAGCGCACAGTCGTGTCCAGCTCTCTGCGACCCCATGGACTGCAGCCCGCCAGACTCCCTGCCCACGGCATTCTCCAGGCCAGAACACTGGAGTGGGTTGCCATTCCCTTCTCCAGGGGATCTTCCCAACCCAGGGATCAAACCCAGGTCTGCTGCATTGCAGACAGATTCTTTACCATCTGTACCACAGGGAAGGATTTTTAAACAAAATGTTGCAAACAGTTCTGACCTGAAAGCTTTGTTTTAAGAGAGTGGCATATAAGGAAAGAGTATTATAGAAATGTATTTAGTTAATGACACCTTCTGAAGGAGCTAGTAATTCTGTCCTGAAAGAGCCCATGTCTCAGTCTGATGTCTCCTACCAGCTCATCATTACCTAGATTTTTACTGGATTTTTGCTAATGGCATAAATATACCTTATCTCCCTTTCATGATTTCTTTTTTCCTAAGCATTTACCAAAACATTAGCTGATGTTTTCCCACTGGAATGTGATATTCATGAAGGCAGGGAATTTTGTTTGTTTTGTTTACCGCTCTATCCCTAGTACCTCGAGGACAGTGACTGGCAGGCACTTAAAGAATATACATGGGATGCCTGGATTTAACTCAGAGTACCTGTGATTCCTTTTCTGCAGAATTGTGGTGATATCTGAGTCATGGGGAGGTTTTGAGAATTAGTTAAGTGAAAATGCCTTGAGAAACTACAAGTGCTTTGAGTGTACCAAAGCAAGCACCATGTTTTTACTTGGTGTGTGAACCAGTGCTAAATCAGGAGTAATAAAAATTACTTATCTTATTCAGTAAGCATCTGTGACATCCCACACTTGTTTTATTCCATAGAAAGCCAATTTTAAGTTGTAAAATCAGTGAATACTAGAAAAATTAAACTTTAAGAATCAGTAAACATCAATCTTCTCTGTTACAGCAAGGAAATATTAAAATTTTAACTTGTTCTTTTAAGATGGTTATCTGCCATAGAAAAACATGTATCCAGTAACTATTTTCCTAACACTGGGATTAGTTCCTCAGTTAAAAACCTTTTAGAATAATCTATGGGTATTAGAATACGCCAAGGAGATTTCCCTTAGGTTTTCAGGTGAAATAGGCAAAGCAGCCAAGTGTTTGCCTAGCTTTACTTCTTTTAGAAAAGGAAAACCTTCCTATTACTTTGAAACTGCTGTTTCAAAATGGTATTCTTTATAACTTCATTATATGTCTCAGATATATATATGTTTATTTAACATGGCTTTATTAAGTGATATTTTCACTAAGAAATACTTGATATTTTCGGGATAATGAACATACTCACATATATTTTAAAGGCAAGTTGTATGTGCACATTACTCAGCTTTGACATAGAATATTGCTAGCACTGTTGAGGTACTTGTACACCTTGAACTTAACTTTTAAGACACAGTTTCACACAAGTCTAGTGTCTTTGTACTTGTACACTTTGTACTTGCTCTGAAAATTATTTTGAAGTGTAAATTTGGCTGTTGTTATCTTGAATTAATTGAAGAGAAAAACTTCAAGATGAGATTATCTCTCACAGTAAACATGCTAAAATTAATAGTATTTCTTCTTTAACCTCATGTTGCAAAAGGAATGCAGGTATATCTTTGAATTTATAGAATCATTTTGAAAAGTATCTCACCTACCGGGGTCCAGCCCCGGTGGAGTCGGGTTTCGAAGGGGAGACAGCTTCGGCGATCAGGATACGATAGAATTAAAGATATCAAGAGTGGTTAAATAAGGATAGCTCAGTGGGAAAATTCAGTGGAGAAAAGAGGCTGAATAACTTGGTTTACGTGGAAAGCTAATAAAATTCCAAAATAAGGAATTTGCGTCACCTACGTAGTCCGCAGGCGTCCTCCCGTTCTCCCGAAGGAGAGGAGATACTAAGGCCTCCACGGTCAGATCTTAGAAGCCCAGGCAAAATTAGTAGGCTTGACGAGCCTCCACACCCCAGATGGAAATTCAGCCAGAAGGTGAGAGAAAGAACAACATAGGGAGACCAAGTTCGGAGAATAAGGCCCGCACTTTATTTTCCAAAGTAGTTTTTATACCTTAAGTTGTGCATAGAGTATAATGGGGGAAGGGGTAGAGTCAGCAATAAGCCAGGCTTTCTTCCTGCTAACTTATCATATGCAAAAGTTTAGGTGAATTACATCATCTTCTGGCCAAGAGGCCTGTTAACATTTTAAGATCCTTTCTTTAGAAAACTTATTTTTCTCTAAAGGTGATTATTCTAAAGTCAGGCGCCACCCTCCAAAAGCATTAGATAAAGTTGCATTCCTATAGGGCAAAGGTGTGATGGGCTATAACAAGAAAAGAATTAACTCAAGGGTCCAATGTTACAAACATTAAAGGTACTACTTACATTCCTATACACCAATTATATTAATCAATACACTGCCAGGGACACAGTAGGTAAAGGATAAGGAAACTTAGCAGCAAACATTGGCCCGACAAGTGAAAAACCCTTCATCAGTACAATTTCTAATCAATCTTTTAATTGCTCAAAGGAATCTGTATTTAGACAATTTAAACACTCTTGTCATGCCCAGGAACTTTATTAACTGGAGCTGTAAGTTAACTCTTTTTCAGAGAGAGGTGGTGGTGGACAGCCCCCCGTAAAGTCAGAGGTGTAGGTGAGAGCACAAAGCAGAAAGTAGGCAGACTCTGGTTTTGGGGGTAGATGCTCGAGAATTTCCAAGAGGACTCCTGAGGCTCCATCCCGCCTTTGTGTATGCTGAGCCTCCTTCCTCATGACCTTTGCCACGGGCGGAGTCTACTATTTATTTACAGATCACATAAATGACTTTCTGACTCACAAAATATCATCATTATTATAAGTCTGTGCCAGGCCTCTTTCTTGCTCCTAGTACTACTGCTGTAGTATATATGGAAACAATATAGATGAGTTTAACAATAGGGAAATATTTTGATGATGTGTATATACAGTATTACAACATTTTGGTTTTATTTATTGAGGTGTAATTATATCTCAGATATTGTTAATGTCTGTTCTTTTTGATAGATAATCTTTTTCCCCAGGAAATTCTTACTTAGATCTAATAAGACACTGAGTAGGTAGTTTATCACCTAGATTAAAACACTATTTCCCTAGTTTCCTTAAGATTAGAAAGACAATTTAAAAGTTTTCCATTTTGAAAGTAACCAATGATGGAAAGTACAAATAATATAGATAGGACATAAAAGGTTGAAGTAGTCAGTTTCTCTTCTTCCTTACTCCCTAAAGAAATAATGATTTAACAGATTGATATATATTTTTCATTTGTTTTAAATAATTTTAGAGCAAATGAACTTAGACTGTTTTTAATGTTCTGAAACTTTCCAATTTTTCCCACCATCTCACAGTGTATTCATGGACATCTCTTCATTTCATCACATTTAGAATTTCAAGCTACATTTATTCTAAGAATAAATCATAATTAATCTTTTCTCTGATAGAACTTTAGGTTCTTCTTTTGTCCTTTGGGCAGACGTTTTCATTTTAAAACATGTCACTAGTTAATATGCTTTTATCAGAATCAAAAGTTGTAATCTAATGGTTCCCATCAATTATTGGTCCTTCTCCTGTACTGCTTTATGTCAGCTGGCATGGTCTTATGGTCTTGAAGCCATAAACATTCCCTTCTATCTCCTCTTTTTAGAAACTCCCTTTCTCTTACCTTTCCACTCCTGTTTCTTAATTCTTCTCTGATTCTGGTGCCTCCCTTTTTCATTGGGTAAATGTGGGTGTAGGGACAGGATCCTAGTCCTGTGTTCCAAAGCCAAGAGTCCTCTCTTCTAGTGCAGAGGACCTTCTTTTCTCTGAACTGGCTAGGAATGAATCCAAGACTTGTTCACTCTTGCCCTTCTGCTGGAGTTTGTGAGTTGAGTGGACTGTGCCCTCTCCCCACACCCCAGAGTTCTTAGTTCTTCATCTGTAACGTTGGAGTTCACTCCATCATACTAACAGTTTACCCCCTGCTTGGTTTAAACCTTGAATAGTGATTCTCAAAAATATTAGCTACATTGAATTCCAGTAACTAAGATCATAGAGTTTTGTAGAATATTTGCAGTGTTTCTACAGTGTTGAGGGAAAAATAACTAATGAGTAGTATTTGCTCAGTGTCACTTTTCAATTTTTCTCTTGTCAGTGTTTTCTAAATACTCTGATATGTGTTATGTCAGAAAAATACCTCATGGAGATAAATTATTTCCAGGCCAACCCTAGTTGGTGATTGCCCAAAGTGAAAAATACACTTTTGGGGAGCAAAACGATGTGGTTAATGGTGGGAGTGATGTTGGGAAAGAAAAAAAGGGTTGAGAATTTGCAGTGGTAGATGGCCCCATTTTCTCTTCAAACTGGTGTACTCTCCTTCTTTCTCACTCTGTCATGTCATTTCCTTTTCCTTCTGTCATCTTCTTTCTACTCTTTTCCTGAGTCTCTGTGGGGGCTTGGGCACCTGGTTGAGTTCTTAAGAGCTGAGGGAGTCATCGTCCCGCATGGTTTGTGTAGGTGGGTAACTTTTGGCATCAAATTTAGTTTGATTGTGTTTTTGCAAAGCAGCAATACTGTGTTCAGTGATGAGGTTATGTACCACATTATTATTATGATGGGTATAATACAGGATACATTGATTTTATGTGCCAACCTGCATACTTAACCACTATATTTTCTTTGTTTCTATGGAAAATTGAAGATTTTTGAAAGGTTTTGGAAGACCTGCAATATATAAGACATTTGGGCTAGGTATTTTCTGGAATGTAGATGTTGAGGTATTATTCGCCCTGCCTTTCAGAATTAATTTGTGTGGTGTTTATGCTTGGGGTTTTGCCAATGAGAAGTAGTCTGATTTTTTTCCCCAGCCCTTTCAATATCTTGGGCAAGTAAAATAAATAGAAAGTAAAATAAAGGAGGAAACATACGTAACTATTACATTTAAAATTTTGCCAGTAAGGCTTTTAAATAAAACTGCTATTTATTGTATTGTTTCATATAGGAAGCCCACTTTAATAACAAAGGAATAGGACTGAAATAATTTTAAGGCAGGAACAGTCCTTTCCAATAGTGTCCAGGTTGGCAAGCTTATAATTATATGTGTGTATATTTTGTGGTTATTATTTTATAAATATTGCCATGTATTATTGACAACTTTTGTATAGACCCAGGTTCGGAGAACCACTGATAGAATAAGAGTCAGCAAGCGTTTTCTCTGATGGGCTGTGTATAGTAAATAGGTTACGCTTTGCAGATCTGCTGCAACTGTTCAACTCTTCCATAGTAGTGGGAAACCAGTCAGAGAGAGTAGTGTTGTCTGTAGATATCTTCCCATAATACTTTATTTACAAAACAAATGGTATTAAGCTGAATTTGGACCTGCTGATGTAGACAGATCTACCTCCTTCCATGAATAGGAGGTCCAGAAACATTAAGTAATTTGCCTAATATGTGCATGCATATGTATATGCAAATGAGGTGATTTACATTTTTAATAGAATAGATAAATGTTTTTTAAATGTCTTTGCGTATGTAAGAGGTTGGATTAGGTTATAAAGTAAAACTATTGTCTGGTAGGGTAGAAGGCCTGCTCTGCTGGGATCTACAGTTGATTAACTGTTTTACTAATTCAGTGTTTAATCACCACCATATTGAGACTTGGAGAAGGCAATGGCACCCTACTCCAGTACTCTTGCCTGGAAAATCCCGTGGACGGAGGAGCCTGGTAGGCTGCAGTCCATGGGGTCGCTAAGAGTCGGGCATGACTGAGCGACTTCACTTTCACGTTTCACTTTCATGCATTGGAGAAGGAACTGGCAACCCACTCCAGTGTTCTTGCCTGGAGAATCCCAGGGACCGGAGAGCCTGGTGGGCTGCCGTCTATGGGGTCACACAGAGTCGGACACAACTGAAGTGACTTAGCAGCAGCAGCAGCATACTAAGACTATTCCTATTCTCTCAGGTTTATTCAGCTGGTATTTATTGTGCATATATTGTACATCAGCTTCTGCCCCAGTCATGGTGACTCGAAAATATTTCATTAGAAGAATCTGATTTTTTTAAGGGATGTTTCACCTTTTACCTTTTGAATCTTATTTCACTTAGCTTAAAAAATATGGCAGGGTGAGCAAATTGTATTGCTTGGGTAGCAGCATTTGACACCAATTTTAGGGTGTTGTTTTCTGAGTTTGGGAGCTATTGACGTAATGTGGTAGCATAGAATTGCTTATTTGAGTTCTACTTTGTTAGTTCTTTGCTCAGTACTAGAGGATGGCTAAAGTGTTTTTTGTCTTTTAACCTATTCAGAGGGCTTCCCTGGTAGCTCAAGACTGTCAAGAATCTGCCCACAATACAGGAGACCCAGGTTCAGTCCCTGGGTTGGGAAGATCTCCTGGAGAAGGGAATGGCAAGCCACTCCAGTCTTCTTGCCTTGAGAATTCCATGGACAGAGGAGCCTGATGGGTTGCAACCCACGGGGTCGCAAAGAGTTGGGCACGACTGAACCACTAACACACACATACACACAACCTACTCAAGTCCTAGTTGTGCTGTTAGATCAGTCCTGTTTAGTTATTTTCCAAATCTGATTCTCAAAACCGGATTGATCCCTGCAGAGTTCTGATACTGAAAATCATAGTGCTTCCAAGAATTTTCCACTTGAAGATTATTATGATAATGGTGGGATGTTGATGTCGATAATGACAGTGATAATAGAGCTACATTATTTGACTTTTTACTAAAGTACCAAGGATTTTTACCAGTATTAACTACCTTAGTACACATTTGTCCTTCTTGTTACTTTGGCTGCTAAAGGCCAGCCATGCCTTATGTACCCGTCATGTATGTATATACCCATTTAAGGCTGTTTACTCTGCAGTTCTCGTCTGTCTTTCCTGTTAATATCATTTTCTTCTCCCTCTGCTGGATTAGTTCCATCAGCATACAGGTATACTATTTCATTCCCATCTTTTCTTAAAAAAGGTTTGTTTTACTTCATATTTTTGTCCACCCATAGCCCATTTTTCTACTTCCTTTTAAAGCTTTTAAGAAAAAGAGCTATCTATAGTGTCTTCATTTTCTTTCGTCTCATTCATTACTGAACCCGCCCTAATGAGGATGCACACTCCACCCCAGTCTAAGCAACTTTTGTCAAGGTCACCAGTGAATTTCATTATGCTAAACCTTACCTGACGTCCCAGTACCATCTGACATAGTTCAGCGCTCTGCCCATTCTTAGACCGTTTTCTTCACTTCAGCCGCTGCCTTGGTTTTCTGCTTCATTTCCTTTGCTGCGTTTTCTTCATATCTGTGGCCTCTAATCAACATAAAGTGCCTTGGTAATTCCGTGGTGGTCCAGTGGTGAGGACTCTGTACTTTGACTGCTCTGGGCCCAGATTCAATCCCTGATCAGGGAGCTAAGATCCCACAAGGCATGTAACACAGCCAAAAGAAAAAAAAAGGTACTACTTTAAAAAATAAATAATATAGAGTGCTTCAAAGATTAGTCCTTGGGCTTCTTTTCTGTTTGTACTCATTTCCTGGGTTACCCAGTGTCATGGTTTAAATATTGTCCGTATAGTCTAATTCCAAAACGAATACCTATTCTCTGGCTCCAGACTTGAGCCTCTTTTTGTATATTTGATATCTTGGTTTGAAAGTCTGATAAGAAGCTCAAAACTTTTCATGTCCAAAATTGAACTCTTGATTTTTCTGCCCTAATGTCTTACTTTTCCTCATCCCAGTAAATACATAAATAAATAAATAACACAATAAATAGAACCTCATTCTTCCATTTGCTCAAACAAAAGACCTTAAGAATTTTCCTTGACAGTTCTTTCTCTCATACTCACATCCCATCCATTAGCAAGTCTGTAGGCTCTGTCTTCAAAAATATCCAGTATCTGACCCCTTCTTACCACCTCTACTATAAGTACTCTGGTTTAATACTAATTGTAATAATAGTCAAAGTTTTGAAAGCTAAAAAGGATTCATTCAGGCAGAAGGCCAGTGTAGTCAAAGGCATGAACAATGCTGAGATTGATGTACACAAGGGATAGGAATAGGTTGTCCCTGGAGCAAAGGTGTGGAGTTTGAGAATGGTAGAAAATGTAGTTAGAAAGGTAGAACCTGGATACTTAGTGAAAGTGAAAGTTGCTCAGTTGTGTCCGACTGTTTGTGACCCCATAGACTGTAGAGTCCATGGAATTCTCCAGGTCACAATACTGGAGTGGGTAGCCTTTCCCTTCTCCAGGGATCTTCCCAACCCAGGGATTAAACCCAGGTCTCCCACATTGTGGGTAGATTCTTTACCAGCTGAGCTATAAGGGAAGCCCTGGATCCTTAAGTATCTGGACTTTATCTTTAGGCTGCTTTTTACCAGCCTTTTTACAGCCCCAACAATAGCATTATTCAAGCCTTTATGATGGCTCCCTGTGGCAGTGGTTCTCTGCAAGTAGAGAGAAGAATTAGACCACCCCAGCCCACATGATATTGGAGAAGGAAATGGTAACCCACTCCAGTGTTCTTGCCTGGAGAATCCCAGGGATGGGGGAGCCTAGCGGGCTGCCGTCTATGGGGTCGCACAGAGTCGGACACAACTGAAGCGACTTAGGAGCAGCAGCCCACAAGATGATGAGCTGTATTATCCAGCCCCTGACCAAACCCACATGCAGAACATATTCACACAAACCTTAGTTTGAAAATCACGTTTGGAGGCAGTGAGCACCCAGAGTAGATTTTTTTTTAAAAGCAATAACTCTGGTGTCAGTTTGTAGGAGTTGGTTATTTAATTGCTTTTTTCTAGTGGATGCTGAAAAAGAAAATATGACTGTTTGGGAATCATTCTTTAACCACTTAGTAGCTGAAAGGGGTGAGCTAGTGGAAAGAGATAAGTGAGAAGGATGCTTGTTTTTTTACATTTTTAAAACTAATTGTCTAGATTCACAGTGTCATTACCAGTCTTATAGTTGTTGACAAAGTAACTGAATGCTTTTTTTCACTGTTTTCTAATTCCTTAGGAACGCCTTTTTACCCAAGTCAGCCAGTGTACCAGTCAGCACCTATCATAGTGCCTACGCAGCAGCAGCCCCCTCCAGCCAAGAGAGAGAAAAAAACAGTAAGAGATGTTTATTAGTTTTTCTCATTTTAAAATTGAATGTCCATTTTCTATCAAGTAAGTTTACCTACACCTGTACTAATTACTCACCTCAGTTCACAAATGAGGGCTAATTTTTGTTCCTCCCTTATATCCTGTCCACTACACCTGGAGGATTTGTTTGAGCCTGTAATGAGATGGTGCAAGTACCCTTTGCTTAATGTCAGTTTTCAACATGCGCTAAGCTAGCTATGCTAACTGCCATGCAGCTCTAGAACTGGGAAGGTTTAGTCTTCTGAGGTCTTACTAAGTGAGAGCAATTTGAGCTGAGTTTTCACATCCATATTGTCTTTTAACCTTAGACGTAATCAGCTATATATTCAAATATGAATTGACGGGGAAAGAAGCACAAGAAAAAATAGACTACTGAGCACAACGAGGAAAATCTTTCTGATGGAGCAGATTTAAGAAACAGAAAGCAGAATTTAGAAAATGTGTTGTAATTGTTTTTAATAAATTTAACAGAAGCTTTGCCGCTGTCCATTCAGTCAGGCCTAAGGGAATTAGGGCACAGTAGTATGAACTATGCACTGTAGAATATTTTATAGAAGAGTGGCTTGCAGTCTTTTAAAACATCAGAACACAAATGAGTGGTACTTATAAGAGTGTCTCAGATTCACACAGATAAAATAGATTGCTGCTGCTAAGTCACTTCAGTCGTGTCCGACTCTGTGCAGCCCCATAGACAGCAGCCCATTAGGCTCCTCTGTCCCCGGGATTCTCCCGGCAAGAACACTGGAGTGGGTTGCCAGTTCCTTCTCCAATGCATGAAAGTGAAAAGTGAAAGTAAAGTCGCTCAGTCGTCCCCGACTCTTCGCGACCCCATGGTCTGCAGCCTACCAGGCTCCTCTGTCCATGGGAGTTTCCAGGCAAGAGTACTCCAGTGGGTTGCCATTGCCTTCTCCGAAATAGATGTGAGTGACATCTTAAAATTACTCTCATTTAATAAAAATTAATTAGGTTCAGAATTAGTTTTGTTTTTCTAATCAGACGTAAATTGTTTGTGCATATGTCATAATAAACAAGACATGCTCGTGTGTCTTGACACTACAGGTGAAAACCTGTGCTTTGGAAATGTTGAAACAGCATGGTAGATGTAGGACTTGAACATTCTTAGAATGCAGAAGAGTTAATTTTAAAAAAAAGCAGTAAAAACAGAAGACTATTAATACATGTGACTGAAGAAGGGAGAACAAATAGATTGAAAAATAATACGTAAAACTATAGTAGAAACAAGATTCTGTAACTGATAGTAGAAATCTTAAGCCTCTTCCCTAGAACACTTCCAGGTTCAGGCGGTTTTATTAGTGAGTGCTTTGAAATTTTGAAGAAGCCACGGATGGCTTGGTAAGCTCTGGGTTTAATGACGAGCAGAGGCGGGTTCTATGTCTCAGCATTGTCCCAGGACGAAAGGCCTAGACCCAGGCGTTCCATCTTCATGCAGTACTTCTCCACTGTTGTCTGTAAACACAGGCCCTAACCAGATGACAGGAATACCATCCACATTGTTCCGTATCTTGTATCTTTTCATTTACCAATACATCTTGACAGTCACTGTATATTAGTATGTGTAGAGCAGTCTCATTCTTTCTACTGCGGTTTGTTGTTTAAGTGTAAGGATGTAATATAAAGTTTTAACTACTATGTTTTTGATCAGCCTTTAAGATCTTTTTGTGTCTTTGCTGAAAAAAGCATTGCATTGAGCATCTTTACATACGTATATAAGGTTATCTGCAACATAAACCTCGATTTCTTTGCCTTAGGATATGAATATTTTTCACTTCACTAGAGAACCATTTCGGCCTTTAAAACTTTAGAGAGTAACTTCCATATTTTACAACTATTTTATGAACTTTGTCTTACTTAAGCATTACAAATAAAATCAGTTTGGCATTGCTTAAAAGATAAATGTTAATAGTTTGCCTTTTTGACCTGGAAATTCGTCCAGCTAGGTTTCATGCTAGCGTGTTGTGCTACTTTAGTTCAACCACCACAAACGGCCTAAATTCCTTTGAATGACACCCTGTGGTTCTCTGATTGAAATCAAGTCAGATGTGGTGATTATCAGCTTTGATGTTTGACAGGTTTCCCAGTTTGAACCTTTATACATCATATTCCTATAAATCTACTATGTAGACACCCATCTGTAAATATGCTGTCTTAATTTATAACCTTATAGATAAGAATTCGGGATCCAAACCAGGGAGGTAAAGACATAACAGAGGAGATTATGTCTGGAGGTGGCAGCCGAAATCCTACTCCACCCATAGGGAGACCCACTTCCACACCTACTCCTCCTCAGGTAAGGCAGAGCATGCCGTGATGGATGGTGGTGTGTATCTGTCACTAACCTCTACTGAACTCTTTTCTTCTGTAGCCACTTGACTGTACTTTTTTGCTTTCCATCAGTTGTCTCATAGCCTCGAATATCTAAATGATTTTTAAACAGACATGTTTGTTTCTCTTTGTAAACTGTTATTACTTCCAAATTTTTATTGGTAACATCTCTTTGTATTGTCTTCACACTCAGAGCATAGCTGTGGCCCCTCTTCCTAAGTATTGCTGGGCACCAAAAGGAGCTGTGTTCCCATGGAAACCTCATCGCTAAATGAGCATTTATATTTTCAATATGGAGTCCTAGGAATTAAATGCTACACACTATGATAATACAAACATTAAATTAGAGAATTTAAACTTCTTCACCGAACAGTTTTGTTTGAGATGATTGCCTATGTTTTTTCAGAGCATATTTAAATGTCTTACAGGTTTACCTCTTTTAAGTCCTGCATAAATGAGCTTGAGTGGAGGGTGTCTTCTTTAATTATTTACAAAGGTTTTTAGTAAGTTCTGTCAAACACTTGTTTGTTCCTGTTGCAGAATGTGGTTATCAGTGATCTTCTAAGAGCTCACTTTCCTACTTTTAGACATCAAGGCATTCCAGGAGGAGCTGGGGTTTAGTAGACTAGAATAGAGAATGGATCCCCCCTCCCCCGAGTTTGACAGAATTTTGATTTCATCATTAGGTTATTTTAAACTAGGCTAAACCATTCCGAGAAGAGTGATTTCAAATTTTCACAATATCTAAAGTGTGAATACTCAGCATAGAGAACAGACCTAACCAATGGTCTTAAGGTCTAGGGGTCTGCTTGCTTCTCCCTCTTGTGGCTGAATGGTGAGGGACTCCTGAGAGCCCAGTTTACAAACAAGTGATAGGGATGATCAAATATAAGGCATTTCACAATGACAGACTGTTGACTTGATTTTAGTAGTACTGTACAGGTTAAAAAAAAGTTCTTTAAAATTGAGCCCACAAATACATGTTTAAATTTAGAGCCCCTTGAAAATACGTGAACTTTGAATAAGCCTCAAACCTGAGACTTTGTGTGATGATGTGTTTTACTTGGACATGATGATACTGTCTGGCTGACTTTTATCTTCCATCATCTAGCAAAGTAAAATGTGTAACCACCTAGGTATAGGAATTGTGAGATTATATTGATGATTGCTAATAGAACCTTTTACCATGCTCTGTTACTTCCCCAGGGATATTCCAAATCTGGAGTGACTGAATAGGGCTTTATATTCAGTCTTGTCCCTGGATATGAATGTGGAGCAAGCAACATTTGCACATTTAAATTGATCTGCTTTATGTGTTCTGTTAGGAGCATCGTATCGCAAAAATTTAGGATTCATTCTAGGGGCAATTCAGTTTTGGTCTGTATTTTCCAACCTTAATTAAAATATTGTTGTTGTCAAACTATTTAGTGTAAATTCTCAACTAGAGCATGTATTTCTACATTTTAATTCCCTGTGTGGTTGGTTGGTTTTTCTTTAGTCTTGTGGAGCTTGATCCTGCCCTCTGCTGGTTCTCTCTCTGACCTTAGTCACGGGCATCCTTTTGCTCGTCATCGTTCTCCAGGGATCCCAGGCCTGAATATAAATGTATGTGTGTGGATAATCATAGAGCCCACTGAATGTACACTTTTAGTTGATAAAGATCATCAGTCAGTTATTCTAATGTTCGTAGTTCTTTCTGAGGTGTAATATCATCATGAAGCATTACTTTATTAGTGTGCATTTAAATGCACGTCAACATGAATCAGTGATAGGTACGCATATGTCCCTTCCCTCTTGAATCTACCTCCCACCCCATCCCACCCCTCTAGGCTGTCACAGAGTCCCGGTGTGAGTCCCCTGGCTCATACAGCTAATTCCCCCTGGCTTTCTCTTCCACATATGGTGGTATGTGTTTCCACGCTACTCTCTCCATCCATCCTGCCCTCCCCTTTGCCCCGTGTGTCCACAAGTCTGTTCTGTCTGTCTGCGTTACTAGCATTGCAATTACTGTTATTTCAGGAGGCACAGAGGATGACTGGAGGTGTCTTGAAGGCTTCACAGCAGAAATGCCACTTGGTCTGAGTTCCCAGATTGGTATTCACAAATGGAAAGAGAGAGAAGGGTATATTAGCAGAGTGGCTCTATATACAAAAAGGCACATGATGATGGGAAATTGAGTGAAGGGAGACTATTAACACTTCTGTTAATAAATTAGAAAGTCAGAGAAATATTTTGCAACTGGTTACTAAGAAAGTAAGGATAATAAAAATGGTGACTGTATAAATTATCATCTAAATTTGGGCAGTTTTTTAGAAATGAATGGGGATGCTGTGAATCATTTTGCTGGGACACCAGGCAGAAACCAGTACGGTCCAGGTAAACACATTGCATGGTTCCCCTGGGCGTTAGAAAGAGGGAAGAATCAGGGGTGATTCTTGAAGCTTAGATTCTGGGATTTATAGTAAAATATGACATGAAATAGACATGGGTTTTGAATAGGGCTATAATGAGTTTGATTTTGGCAAACAGTCAAGCTAAGAGGAGTTAATTGAGAGAAACTGTGTTGGAGAAGGAGAGTGGAAAGGAGAAACAGGTTTTTGTTGCTTCTGTTTTTGTCTTGAAGAGTAGATTGAATTTAAATATTCCTGCTTCCTAAATTTTAAAATGATCTGTGGAATAACTCCTTCAGATTTGATGTCTCAGATGTATTAAAAGTGTGTACAGGTTTGTATCCATGTGCCCATTCAGACGATCGTAGTGCACAGACAGGTACCTAGATGGACGTCACAGAGTAATAGAGTACCTGATGCTGGTCTGCACTCTGTCATCGAGATTTATGACCTTGGGTCAGAATATGAAGTCCTGTAACCGCCTCTTTTTTCATCTGTAAGATGGGGGGAGTGTACTGAGTAACCAGTCATTCAGAGCCTCCCAGCTGTGTCCCTTGTTGGTAGCAGTGAGGCACAAGGAACATTTTCGCATTAAGCAATGTGCTGCTTCCCGAAAGTTGCTTTGGACCCTGGAGGGTAGAAATAAATTCATAGTGTTGCACAGTCAGCCCTCCCTATCCACAGGTTCTTCACCTGCAGATTCAAATAACCAGGGATCAAAAATATTCAGAAAAAAATTGTAGAAAGTTCCAAAAAGCAGAAGGTGAAATTGGCATGCACTGTTAAGTATTTACATAGTATTTACATTGTATTAGGTGTTATAAGTAATACAGAGATGGTTTAAAGTATTGAATTGGCCAAAAAAATTGTTTTGAGTTTTTCCAAGCAGAAAAATCCAAACAAACTTTTTGGCCAACCCAATATATGGGAGGTTAAATGCAAATACTACACACTTTGATGTAAGGGACTTGGGCGTCTGAGGATTTTGTTATCCACAGGCTGTCCGAGAACCAGTCTCCCATGGATACTGAGGGCTGATTGAATAGGCAAGTGTTCCAGAATTGTCTCCTTCCAAAGGGGTGGTGGATTAAAATCTCTTAAAATTTTAAAATGAACTATATACTTTGTTTCCTCTCCCTACTCCCTTTTGTTCTTTTCTTTTTTTGTTGTTTTATTAATAAGAAGTACTCTTAAAATGAAGCACAGATATTACTTGGGGGAGAGTCCTGTGTCATAGAGTGTAGGGGTTGATGAAAGATTATTTATTGCTGGGACATATTAGCCTCTCCTGTCTTTTGGGAAAATTACCAAAGTCAGCAGGTTATTCAGTCTTTTGAAGAGCTTCTTATAAATTTGATACCTGGAAATCATCTGGCCATTTGTTAATTAGTTCATTTTTATAGTCTTAGCAATAACAGTTAACCAAAGTTAGTTTCTAATGTTTAGATAATTTTCATTTTGTAAGTACACTAATTAGTTAAGTTCTTGCATAAAGAATTTGAAAATACCTATATAATGTAAACAGATCCACTCTTAAGTTTTAAAATGTCGTTTTGTCATCTCAGGTATGGTATGGTATGGTATGGTATGGTATGGTATGGTATGGTATGGTGCGGTGCGGTAAAGGTGCTCAGTTGTGTCTGACTCTCTGCAGCCCATTTGGACTTGAGCCCGCCAAACTCCTCTGTCCATAGGATTTTTCAGGCAAGAATACTGGAGTCTGATGAGTGCAGTAAAGATCCTGGTTATTGAATTAAATCACATCCTTCTTCATCTTTAATAATTTCTCATTAGTACCCTCCTTTGGCTTAAAAATAGTATTTTTCAATTATATGAAAACTGTGTGCTTAGTTCCTCAGTCATGTACACCTCTTTGCGACGCCATGGACTGCAGCCCACCAGGCTCCTCTGTCCATGAAATCCTCCAGACAAGAATACTGTAGTGGGTTGCCATTTGCTTTCCAGGGAATCTTAGCAACTGAGAGACCAAACCCCAGCCTACTGCCTTGCAGGCAGATTCTTTATTATCTGAGCCACCAGTGAGGCCCAAATTTTATTTTACATGATTCTTTAGTTTTTCATGAACTGTGTTTCTTCATAGGGCTTCACCAAATTTTGTGAAAGCCTTTGTTATTAAGAGTGGTATGACTTTACACCAGATATACTAAATCTGAATCTTGGTTATAAAGAAAGTGTACCTTGAATTTTTATATGTATAGGAAAATTCCTGTGTTTTCCACTTATTACCAGATATTGAACGGTTGTATTGCATCTCATAGTCATGCAGTAACCATGATGTTTAGTAGGGGATCACAAGAAGTATTGTAAGAGATCTCAAAAAACGATCAGGTTTAATCTTTTGCCTACTACTAATAATGTATTTTCAAAATTACAGTGATCTCGTTTTGTATGTATAAAAATTAAAAATCTTCTTTGGAAAGGAGTAGTAAAGGAAGACATTGTGACCCTTGATTTTATTACCAGAGAGTTAACTGTTAACTTTTGTTGAATATCCTTTCAGACATCTTTCAGTGTGAGTGTGTGTGTGTGTGTGTGTGTGTGTGTGTGTGTGTGTGTGTGTGTCTCTACCTTCCCACGTATAGTTGAATATATTTGGGTTTATTCATGACTTTTTTTTTCTGGCTGGTCAGATACTTGGCTTGTGGGATATTAGTTACCTGGCCAGGGGTCAGACCCAAGCTCATGGCAGTGAAAGTGTCCCATCTTAAACACTGGCTGCCAGGGAGGTCCCTGTGACATTGTATAAGTACTGTGTTTTCAGCGATCATGCAGAATATTCTTGTTTGATTATAGGTACTGTAATTCTTAATGGCTACATGGTATTTCCTTGTTGGGATGTGCCCTAGTTTATTTAATTGATATGTATTCTTATTCTTTCCTTGTTTATGACTAATAATAACTATGCTATGATGAACAACTTTACATTGGGATTATAGCCTCCAGAAATGTACCAGGTAATCTCCTAATAGCAATGTAAGAGAATACCCATTTCCTTACATTGTTGCCTTATTGATAGATTTCAAAATAATACCTCATTTAATTTTTATTGATTGATTTGTGGAGTTAAAATTTTTGATGTTCATTGGTTATTTGTGTGTGTATGAATTTTATGTTCATGTCTTTTGTACACATTTCTTTTGGAGTGATGCTTTTCTCATATATAAGCATTCTTTAAATGTTAAAGAAATCCCTTTGCCATATGTAATTTTTTTTCTAGTTTGATGATTGTATTTTAACTTTAATGATGCCTTCTGTTATATAGAAGTTAAAAATCTTTTTTCCTCTCTTCGTAAGTTTTTAATTTGTTTTTTAATTGGAGGAAAGTTGCTTTACAGTGTTCTGTTGCTTTTTTCTGAACAACAGTGCAAATCAGCCATAATCACAAATGTATCTCCTCCCTCTTGAGCCTTCCTTCCCTCCCCCATCTGTTCACAGGTTTCTGATTTTTATTAAGTAACTGATGATTTGAGGCCCAAACTTTGAAAGATTTTGCCATCAAAGATAATAAAATGAGCAGTATTTAAGTTTGGTTATTTGACCTTTATCTTTGATTGACGTGGAATTTATTTTGATGCATACAATGAGATTTGGGGCCTACTTTTTTCTTCTTCTCCTGATTCTCCTTTTTTTTTTTTTCTCATTCTCCTTTTTTTAATCAAGCAGTTTGTCTCTTTGTTTATTTATTGAATAGGTCTTCACTGACCCTTTGTTTTTAGATGTTTTAATTGTTTACTGAATTATCAAATATTCCTGGGTCTTCTTCAGCCCTTTCTGTTCCCCTGATCTGTTCTTGTTTTTGGCTGTGACCTTGACTTGGGGGATCATAGTTCTCCAATGAAAGGACTGAACCTGCCCTGGGCGTTGCTGCTGTTGCATCCTGCTCTGGACTGCCAGAAGAATTCCTTCCATTGAGCTGCTTAATACAATTACTGTACTATCTTACATACTGTAGCTGTTAATATATTTTACTATTTTACAGTGAATTTTATCCACATTATTCTTGGTTTTTAAAGTTTTTGTTGTTGTCATTTAGCCCCCTTAACTCTCTTGTTAGGGCTTCCTAGGTGGGCTAATGGTAAAGAACCCGCCTGCCAATGCAGGAGACATAAGGGATGCAGGTTCGGTCCCTAGGTTGGGAACATCCCCTGGGTGCGGGGGGCGGGGCATGGCAAACCACTGTAGTATTCCTACCTGGAGAGTCTCATGAACAGAGGAGCCTGGTGGGCCACAGTCTATAGGGTCGCAAAGAGTAGGACACGACTGAAGTGACTTAGCATGCATGCCCTCTTGTTAAGCCTGACAGCTTTTACGTTGAGTGTCTGAGTTTCCTTCAGCATTCCTGACACCTTTAAGGAAGCGATTCTCTGTATTGCAGATGTGTGGTGTTTTTCAGGTTAGTGTTTAAAAAAGGTTTTCATCAGTCTGAATGCCTTTAATCTAGACATACATTCTTTAGTTTGTTTCATTGTTCTGTTTTATTTTATACTCTTGAGTCACATATTTAGGTCACCTATTTGTTTACAAAAGCATTTGAGTTTGTGAGTCCTGTGTTACTATTTCCTGAGGTGTTTGGTGTGCTCCCTTGGATTTTTTTGTGTATAAATTATACTATAGTCTGTGCCAGTTGCTCAGACAGTGAGCCTAGGAGTCATCTTTCAATTTTGGTTTCATATTCCACAACCATTTTATCAGCAAGCCCTATCTGGCTCATTTTCACCATCTCCACTGCTACTGTTATTCTCTAAACCACTTCAATTTCTATAAAGAACAGTAACTTTTTTACTCATTTCCTTGCCTCATCTTGTCTACTTGTTCATTTTACTTTTTAATTGAGGTATAATTGGCATATCACATTACATTAGTTTTAGATATACAGTGTAATGATATTTGTATGTATTGTAAAATGATCACTATAAGTCTACTTAACACCTGTCACCACCATACATAGTTAAAAGAACAGTTTTTTATCCATGAGACCTTTTAAGATCTACTCACTTTGCAACTTTCAAATATGTAATACGGTACTATTACATGTAATTGCCACGCTGTTCATTACATTCCATGAATTATAAAATATGACTGGAAGTTTGTACATTTTCCCACCCTACCCCCCACCAATCTATTCTTTTTCTGTGACTTTTGTTTTATTATTTAATTTTGCATTCAAGGTAGATCGGACTGTGTTTTTCGCTGTCTTACTTATTTCACTTGGTATGGACCTTAAGGTCCATTCATGCTATTGCAAAGGGCAGATTTCTTTTTTATGGTTGAATATTATTTGTCTGTGTGTGTGTGTATGTGTGTGTGTGTACAGGTTTTATTCTTTAATGTACTTCCCTTGAAAGAATCATAAGCTGTAGAACCTAAGGATTTTTCCGTTTTATTCTCCATGAGTTCTCAATGTTTTGTATGTGATAGATGCCAGGGGAAAAACTCAAACAACATGTTGAGTTCCCACACACACATACACACAGCTTTCTAAGAGTGAATTCTTAGGAAGGGAATTCTTTGTTAGAGAATTCTCTCTCTCACTTAGAAAAGAAGCGTGTTTTGGTGCTTTTTTCCGGTGCCATTTATTTTTTTCCATTCTAATCTTCATAATGTTTCTCAGTTATGGGCAATAGTTGTTTATCCCCAGGATTTGTATATGTCTGTGACTGCTTAATACCTTTTCATTAGCTGTTCTAAAGAGAAAGTGTTAGTAGCTCAGTCGTGTCCGACACTTTTCGACCCCATAGCCCACCAGGCTCCTCTGTTCATGGAATTCTCCAGGCAAGATTACTGGAGTGGGTTGCCATTCCCGTCTCCAGGGGAATCTTCCCAACCCAGGGATGGAACCTGGTCTCCCACATTGGAGGCAGATATTTTACCATCTGAGCCACCAGGGAAGCCTTTGTATATGTTTAACACATTAGATATTTATTACAATGCTAACTTTAAAGTCATTGAATGGGACTTTGAAGAATCAGTTACACATAAATGATGAAATGTGAAGCATTCAAATAACCTCTTATGATAAATTACATCAGCATCTTGGTTATATTTCTATAACTATTTGGAGTCTCTTTCTCTCTGAATTACAATAGGAGTCAGCAACCTTTTTCTGTTAAGGGCCAGTTAGTACATATTTTTTGGTTTTGCAGCCGACTGTCTTTCAATTCAGTTCAGTTCAGTCGCTCAGTCGTGTCTGACTCTTTGCGACCCCATGAATCGCAGCACGCCAGGCCCCCCTGTCCATCACCAACTCCTGGAGTTCACCCAGACTCACGTCCATCAAGTCAGTGATGCCATCTAGCCATCTCATCCTCTGTCCTCCCCTTCTCCTCTTGCCCCCAATCCCTCCCAGCATCAGAGTCTTTTCCAATGAGTCAACTCTTCGCATGAGGTGGCCAAAGGACTGGAGTTTCAGCTTTAGCACCAGTCCTTCCAATGAACACCCAGGACTGATCTCCTTCAGAATGGACTGGTTGGGTCTCCTTGCAGTCCAAGGGACTCTCAAGAGTCTTCTCCAACACCACAGTTCAAAAGCATCAATTCTTTGGTGCTCAGCCTTCTTCACAGTCCAACTCTCACATCCATACATGACCAGAGGAAAAACCATAGCCTTGACTAGACGAACCTTTGTTGGCAAAGTAATGTCTCTGCTTTTGAATATGCTATCTAGGTTGGTCATAACTTTCCTTCCAAGGACTAAGCATCTTTTAATTTCACGGCTACAGTCACCATCTGCAGTGATTTTGGAGCCCAGAAAAATAAAGTCTGACACTGTTTCCACTGGTTCCCCATCTATTTCCCATGAAGTGATGGGACCGGATGCCATGATCTTCGTTTTCTGAATGTTGAGCTTTAAGCCAACTTTTTCACTCTCCACTTTCACTTTCATCAAGAGGCTTTTTAGTTCCTCTTCACTTTCTGCCATAAGGGTGGTGTCATCTGCGTATCTGAGGTTATTGATATTTCTCCCAGCAATCTTGATTCCAGCTTGTGTTTCTTCCAGTCCAGAGTTTCTCATGATGTACTCTGCATATAAGTAAATAAGCAGGGTGACAATATACAGCCTTGACGTACTCCTTTTCCTATTTGGAGCCAGTCTGTTGTTCCATGTCCAGTTCTAACTGTTGCTTCCTGACCTGTATACAGATTTCTCAAGAGGCAGGTCAGGTGGTCTGGTATTCCCATCTCTTTCAGAATTTTCCACAGTTTATTGTGATCCACACAGTCAAAGGCTTTGGCATAGTCAATAAAGCAGAAATAGATGTTTTTCTGGAACTCTCTTTCTTTTTCCATGATCCAGCGGATGTTGGCAATTTGATCTCTGGTTCCTCTGCCTTTTCTAAAACCAGCTTGAACATCAGGAAGTTCATGGTTCACATATTGCTGAAGCCTGGCTTGGAGAATTTTGAGCCGTTGTAGCATGAAAGCAACCGTAGAGAATATGTAAATGAATGGCTGTTCCAATAAAATTTTGTAAGTTTCCTATAATTTTCATGTGTTATGAAATATTGTTCTTTTAAAATTTCCCTGTTTAAAATGTAAAAAGTTCTTATCCCATCAGAAATATGAAAATAAGCATGTGAACCCTGGGCCATAGCTGCTGGTCTCCTGTCTCCAATTCCTTCTCTACTTAAGCATCTTGTCATATATAAGTTTAAAATAGATAGCAAATAAAGGTGACATCTTTTGTGGTGGAAACCATGTAGGTTATGTTAAGACAAAGGAATTTAATTTATTTTTTAAATCTGTCAAACCTGATCTTAAAATTTCTATGAAACTCATAAAGGCTACTTTTCCATTTACAGTTATTATAAAACCTTCACTGCTTTCCTGTGTTGTACAATGCACCCTTGAGGCCCAGTAATCTGTGCCTCCCACTTCTCCACCCCTATATTGCCCCCCCCCACAACTGATAACCATTAGTTTGCTCTTTATATCTGTGAGTCTGCTTCTTTTTTGTTATACTCACTAGTTTGTTGCGGTTTTCAGATCCCACCAGTAAGTGGTATCACACAGTATTTGTCTTTCGGTGTCTGACTTCTCTCCCTTAGCAAAAGGCTCTCCACGTCCATCCGTGTTGCTGCAGATGGCAGATTTTTTTTTTTTTAATGACTCAGTAGTATACCATTGTGTATGTATTCCACCTCTTTTTTTTATTCACTGGTCTGTTGATGGACACTTAGGTTGCTTCCATATATTGGCAATTATCAATAATGCTGCTGTGAACATCAGGGACCCATGTAGCTTCTCAAATTAATGTTTTGGGTCTTTTTTTTTTTTTTTTTTTTTAAATATATACCCAGAAATGGAATTACTAGGTCTTATAGTAGTTCTATTTTTAGTCTTTGAGAAACCGCCATCCTGTTTTCCACAAGAGCTGCACCAGTTTACATTCCCACTAACAGTGTATGTTCAGTTCAGTTCAGTCGCTCAGCTGTGTCTGACTCTTTGCAGCCCATGGACTGCAGCACACCAGGCCTCCCTGTCGGTCACCAACTCCCGGAGTTTACTCAAACTCATGTCCATTGAGTTGGTGATGCCATCCAACCATCTCATCCTCTCTTATCCCCTTCTCCTGCCATCAGTCTTTCCCAGCATCAGCGTCGTTTCTAATGAGTCAGCTCTTCGCATCAGGTGGCCAAAGTATTGGACTTTCAGCTTCAACATCAGACCTTCCAATGAATATTCAGGACTGATCTCCTTTAGGATGGACTGGTTGGATCTCCTTGCAGTTCAAGGGACTCTCAAGAGTTTTCCCAACACCACAGTTCAAAAGCATCACTTCTTCAGTGCTCAGCTTTCTTTATAGTCCAACTCTCACATCCATACATGACTACTGGAAAAACCATAACCTTGATTAGATGGACTTTTGTTGGCAAAGTAATCTCTCTGATTTTTAATATACTGTCTAGGTTGGTCATAACTTTTCTTCCAAGGAGCAAGAGTCTTTTAATTTCATGGCTGCAGTCACCATCTGCAATGATTTTGGAGCCCCCAAAAATAGTCAGCCACTGTTTCCACTGTTTCCCCATCTATTTGCTATGAAGTGATGGGACCGGATACCATGATCTTAGTTTTCTCAATGTTGGGCTTTAGGCCAACTTTTTCATTCTCCTCTTTGACTTTCATCAAGAGGCTCTTTAGTTCTTCTTTGCTTTCTGTGATAAGGGTGGTGTCATCTGCATATCTGAGGTTATTGATATTTCTCCCAGGAGTCTTGATTCCAGCTTGTGCTTCTTCCAGCCCAGCGTTTCTCATGATGTACTCTGCATATAAGTTAAATAAGCAGGGTGACAATATACAGCCTTGACGTACTTCTTTCTCTATTTGAAAAACAGTTTGTTGTCTAACTGTTGCTTCCTGACCGGCATACAGGTTTCTCAAGAGGCAGGTCAGGTGGTCTGGTATTCCATCTCTTTCAGCATTTTCCAGTTTGTGGTGATCCACGTAGTCAAAGGCTTTGGCATGTTGCCTTTACCGGTGTGTTTTTTCATTTTACATTTTTATTGTTTCTAGTTTTTTGTGTAGAGAAGTTCCTGTAATATTTGTTGTAAAGCTTGTTTGGTGGTGCTGAACTCTTGTAGCTTTCAGTTGTCTCTAAAGCTTTTGATTTATCCATCAAATCTAATCAAGGACTTTGCTGGATAGAGTCATTTTCTCCGGACCTTTCTCTCTCTCTTCTCCTTCTTGGACCCCTATAATGTGAATATTTAGTGTGCTTGATGTTGTCCCAGAGGTCTCTTAAACAGCCCTATTTTCTTTTTTCTGTTCAGTGGCAGTGAATCCCATGATTCTGTCTTCCAGCTTACTGATCCATGCCTCTGTGTCTGTCTACTACTGATTCCCTCTAGTGTATTTTTCATTTCACGTGTTGTATTCTTCATCTCTGGTTGGTTGGTTCTTCATATTTTTCTAACTCTTTGTTAAAAGCTTCTAAGTTCTCATTCTGTATCCATTTTTCTCCTGACTTCTTTATCATTTTTGTGATCATGACTCTGAAGTCTTTTTTTGGTAGATTGCCTGTCTCCACTTCACTTAGTTTTTCCCTGCCCTTTTGTCTTGTTCCTTCACCTGGAATATGTTCCTCTGCCCCCTCATTTTGACTGAGTTGCTTTTTTCTGTTTTTATATATGAGGTAGGTTGGTCACATTTCTCAGCCTTGGGAACGTGTTCTTCTGTAGGAGACCCCCTGTTTACCCCAGAGGCGCAGTTCCCTCTTGTCACTCAAGCTGCATGCCATTAGGGGTTCCTGCTCAGAGGGCTAAGCTGGTCCTTCTTGTGTAACAGGCTGACTGCGTGGCTCATCTGGTAGGCTCTTCTGGCCCTTAGTGTATCTGACTGCCAGGCCCTGCCTTGTGTGGATGCTGCTCGGTGCTCTTTAGTGGGCCTGATCAGGAGATAGCTTGTGGTAGATTCCTCGGGGGCCTTTGGCCTAGTGCTGACTCATTGGTGGGTGGAGTCAGAGTCCCAAAGACTCTGAGGCTGTTTTGCTGCCCAGTGGCAGGTTACACCAGGTCCTGGGTGGGGTTAGTAATGTCATGCAGAACTAGTTCCTGAAGTCTGGCTGCAGGCCTCAGGGATCGTAGAACTTGTTTCAGATTGTTGGTGGGGGAGCCAGGTCCTTAACACAGTTCGGTGTCACATCCAGGGCATCCTGAAACTTATGTCGGCCGGCTAGTGAACTGAACCTCGGCCCAGCTGATCTCAGGGTAAGGTCTGGACTGGTGTGAGTGGGCTGGGTCTGCAGGCTGAAGGATCGTGGTTTTCTTGCATCTGATGCCTGCCCCGTGTTGCATGAGGCTGGTCTAGTGTCTCAAGCAGGCTTCCTTGAGGGAAGGGACAGTGGTTGTCTGTTCATGGTCGGAAGGGAGCTCGTGGCCCTCAAGTGGGAAGGGACATGTCTTCAGGCATGTCTGGAGATGACTGTGGGCTCAGGAAGTCTTTTGGCAATTTGTTTATGGGTAGGGCTCTGTTCCTCCCCAGTTGGTTGACCTGAGGCATCCCTGCGCTCATGCCTAAAGCTGTTGTGTGGGATTAGGATTAAAACTTGGAGCTAGTGAGCCAAGAGCAGTGTTGACGCAGTAGAATGTCCCCAGTTATGGCTGCTACTGTTATTATCTGTGTCCTCAGGGTGAGCCACAGTCACCACCCATCCTCCCCACCTCTCCAGAAGACTGCCCAAGACCAGCAAGTAGGCCCAGGCTCCTGCCATAGTACTGCTTTTGACTTGAGTCCCAGTGCATATCAGATTTTGT
This sequence comes from Bos indicus, assembly GCF_029378745.1. Taxonomy (NCBI): domain Eukaryota; kingdom Metazoa; phylum Chordata; class Mammalia; order Artiodactyla; family Bovidae; genus Bos; species Bos indicus. The sequence continues at coordinate 131,446,963 of NC_091761.1, forward strand.
GTACACCCTTTAAGAGTGGCGTTTCTATTGCCCCCCAGTCCTATGGGACTTCCAAAATTAAGCCGGAATGGCCTTCAAAGCTGCATGCTCTGGGGTCTCACCTTGGTGCAGGACCCCTGGACTGGGGAGTCTCACTCGTACTCCTGTTGGAAATCCTCTGCATTATAACACTCTCATTTGTGCGTTGCCCACCCAAGGGTATGGGATTTGGTTATATCATGAGTCTGCCCCACTACCCATCTTGTAGTTCCTTCTTTACGTCTTTAATTGTAGAAGATCTTTTCTGGTTCCAGTCTTTTTCATCAGTGGTTTTTTTATAGACAGTTGAGATTTTGATGTGCTTGTAAGAGGAGATAAGCTCACTCTTTTTTGCCCTACCATCTTATCTGCTCTTAAGAAATGAATTTTAAACTGTACAAAGAAGTATTAAGACAGTCCCAGATACTGTTACCTCTTTTATGTGTTGTACTCTATTTTTTGTTTTTTTTAAAATGAGTTCTTCCAGTGAGCCCGCATCTACCATTCTCCCTTCAGGCTGGTACTTCAACTTTACAATAGATTCTCAAGTAATCTTTATAAAGGGAATTCACTTTTTGGATACTATCAAGTATGTGATATCTTGCCATACTTACTTTAAATAAGCTTCCTTACCACTCTGTTTGAAAAATGAGATTTTTTTTTTCTTCTGCTTGAACTTTGATTTTGAAAAATTTGGTGTGGGGAGGGAATTCAGCTATGAAATAAATCATGAACTATTGCAGCAATGTGATGTTGCCAATAAACCCTAATCTTTTAGCTCTGATCATCTTTATTGAGTTATTTTACATTTTGACACCAATTGATCTTCCAGATTAAAGTATTGATGTATATTACCTTGTTATTTTCTTGGTCCTGTCAGAGGCTTTAGAGAATGCTGAAGTTGGATGACACTGTAAGATCTTTGATTCCTTTTCATTTTACAACTGAGCATTGCTTTTTTTTTGGCTGCAGTGAGCAGCAGGTGAGATCTTAGTTCCTTGACCAGGAATCTAACCTGTGCCCCTGCACTGAAAGCTTGAAGTTTTTACCAGGGAAGTTCGTAGCTATGAAAACTGAGTACTTTCCTAGCATTCTGAGTCTATGTATTAGATACCTGGATTTGGAACTATGAGTTAACCAGCCAACTATGAGTCACTCCTTTCTTAGAAATCTTTATACATAAAGTCTTCCTAGCGCTTAGTTGATGGAAAAATGTCTGTGCAGTTGTCTATTTAATATGATTGAAGATATTTTAATCTTAGATGAAAAAACTCTCTGATCTATACAGATTTATAGATACTTACAGATACCATCAGTCTTTTACTGTCTTAAGAATCTCACCTTCACCATGTGTATTATTGATTTTGGTGACCTTCTTTCAGCAGATACCCTGTTTTCAATCGGTTATTCATTTCCCAGACTATTGAAATAGTTAATATTTTATTTCTTTCTGGTAAATGTGACACAGTATACAGATCTTTCTTTCCCGAGTTATGTAGATGACTATTTAATAAATGTTAAATAACATAGACTCTTTCCTTTGTTCTAGAGCTGTTTTCAGCCATAGAATCCAACTGAGTCCTTGCAGTCGTCCCTCGGTATCCACAGGGGATTGACTCCAGAACCCCCGCAGATAGCAAAATCTGCAAATGTTTAAGTCTCTAAAAGTCTAGAAAGTAAAATGAGCAGTACAGTCAAGCCTGCATTTATGTGGGCCACACTCTGTGGGTACGGAAGAGTGACCTTATTTTCCCTTACAGCTGTGATTCCTTCCTAACTTTTAATAATAAAAAATTTTTCCCACTGGAACTAAGAATTCAGAGTACAATAATCACAGTATTACTATCCATTTGTCAGTGATTCAAAGTTGAAAATAGAAACTCTCATTTTTTACATATGGAAATATAATTTTAGTGGTCTTCATTTAGAAGAAATTGTGGAATGTGAGTAGTTTCATTGTTTATAATGAATAGGTGAAATAATACTATTGTCTGTGTTTTTATATGTTATTTTTTACATCATATATAGTCTTACATAAATTATGCACGTTGTACATCATGAAAAGCAGTTAGTTAAATGACATTATAAATAATAGATGTTTGAACTCATATTTCATTTTATGTTCCTACTCTCTGTGAGACATACTGATTCAAATATATTTTTCATAAACTCCTACTTTTAAGTGGCCCTATCTACCCTGAATTTCCCCCTACCTTCCAAAAAAATAAAAGTCAGATTGTGCAGGGAGCTCTGCTCTATAGCACTGGTAGAATTTGATGTAGACGATTATAGCTATGAAAAATTGACCTTAGATCTCCTAGGAGAGACACTGTTTTCTTGCGTGGCTGTTGTGTAACCCTCAAGTCCAGAAAAAATACCTAACTAGAATGTGATGTAGATTGAATGTTCTTGTTCTTTCTTGTGTAATTCTTGTTCCCTCTAAGTTGAAAAATGGCTGCAGTGTTTTTCAACCTACTCTGCTAGGATTTTGATGGACATTTATATTCCATATACTGGCTGAATGCAAAGAAGAGTTTCTCTTACCTGTGAAAAGCCAGATATTTTACTCAGCTTTCTGCCTCTGAGAATATATCATCCTTGACCCAGAATCTAAAGACATTTTAAGGTGAAAGTCCCTTTAAAGGCTTTCCAAGTTGCATTTCACCTCTGTGATTATATGGACACATGATCAGAATCACCATTCTGTATTGTTTTCTTGAATCAGTAACTGATTTTAAAACCCATCATGTCTTGTTTGTCCTGGTTTTGACTGGTGAACTATCATACTTTGCTAGGTAATTTATAAATGAAGTTGGCCAAGTCCCATTGGTCTTGACTGAGAAGATGCTGAATTCCTTCTCAGAAGTGACATCTGTTGTTAGGTTGAAAGTCTGTCCTAAGAAGGAACACTGGAGAGTGCATTGTACTAATAATTGTTGCGCGGTCTTCTCTTGCTGTGGTTAATATTAATCATCTCTTTCCCCCCCCTTTCTTGCTGCCTCTTTTCCTTTTCTTCCTTGTCTTCCCATATACTTTTTGAATTTATTAAACTGGCCTATATATTTTTTCCTTGCTTTGTTTGTTTGTTTGTTTGTTTGTTTAATTTTGTGACCTCCTGCCTTACTTTGTCTTCCCCACTTGCTTGGGTTCCATGTTGCTAGTTTTTATGTTCGCACGCTCATTATCACCCTTTTTTGTACTTCAAATCCCAGCAGCTGCCCAGCCAGGTCCCCGAGCACAGCCCTGTGGTCTATGGGACTGTGGAGAGCACTCATCTTGCTGCCAGCACCCCTGTCACTGCAGCGAGCGACCAGAAGCAAGGTTTGTGCATAACTGTTTTCCTCCTTCTTACCTTTAGTCTCTTTTTCTAAAAAACTTAATTATGTTGCCTGATCATTTAAGAGTAAGAATAAAACATGTGAGGATTATCTAGAATCCCCACTTTTATAACGAAGTTTTGAGATAGAAAATCAAAGTGTTCTACCTCTAAGAAAGTAAAGTAGGTATGGTACGATGAGTAAAAGTTTTTCCTACATTTTGGTAAAGCCTCATTGTCAAATGTGTATTTATAGGTATAAGCTTAGCTGCCTTAAATGGTTTCTTTTGGAACAAGGTTGAGGAAGATAAATCGATGTATATATTGCTTTATCAGAACAGCAGTTTCTGTTCGTAAGTTTAGCATGTTCATGCGTTTCTTACTATTTTCAAAAACATAAAATGTTCCTTCTTACAAGCTTAGCTTCGGTAGCCTCAGTTGAAGATAGTACTGAGTTCAGATCCTGACTGTATCCGGCAGTATTTGGTCTTGATGAGTTATTATGCTGAATATCTTAATTTCTTCATTTACTAAATGGAATGAGGAATAGCTTCCTTACAGAGTTGTTATGGGGACATGCCAAGCATTGGAAAAACATTTAGTAAATTACAACCTAGTAAATTTTCAAACTGTGGTGTTGGAGAAGACTCTTGAGAATCCCTTGGACTGCATGGAGATCAAACTAGTCAATTCTCAAGGAAATCAACTCTGAATATTCATTGGAGGGACTGATGCTGAAGGTAAAGCTGCAGTACTTTGGCCACCTGATGTGAAGAGCTGACTCGTTGGAAAAGACCCTGATTCTGGGAAGGATTGAAGGCAGGAAGAAAAGAGAACAACAGAGGATGAGATGGTTGGATGACATCACTGACTCAGTGGATGAGTTTGAGCAAACTCTGGGAGATGGTAAAGGACAGAGAAGCCTGCTGTGCTGCAGTCCATGGGGTCGCAAAGAGTTGGACATGACTCAGTGACTGAACAACAACAAAATTACAGCTGTTATTATTATCCAGAATCACACTAGTCTCCCCTCTTAACCTTGGACATAAGGGATCAAATGTTTGGTGAAATAAGTACACATATTACCTCTTGGATTAAAAATAGGAAACTTGAAGGAAAATCTCATGCCAGAAGTACGATATCATAGCCTCCCCTTCTTTCCTGCCTAGTTGGATTTAGGTTGACCTTTCAGCTAAAGTTGGGAGAATTCATTAGGTACAAGGGGAAGCAGGTTACTATGTTCATGCTTTTATAATGTTTCTGACTTTATTCTAAGAATGATTAAAATCATATGTGTTTTCTATTTTCTTGAATTATTTATTCTTCCAAACACCTTATTATTCTGTAGCTGATGTGTAGTTTCTGTACTTTTATTCTTTAAAAAGCCTTGGGTTTGGCAAATAATGAAAATGGAGGTATTTAGTATTATTGTTTTTTCACTGGACTACAAGTTAATCACGCTCACACACTTGTAGTGCACGGTTTTGATGTTATTTCACAGTATGCAAAAGTAGTGTGGTGTTCTTTCCCTTTAGTATTCAGTAGCCTAGTATTCTTGAACAGAGACAAGCCTAAATTTTGTTTTATGAAATAGTTCTAAGCCACAACATAAGTAACGTATCCTAAACGTTTGGAATAATTCTACAAGTTGCGCTGTCAAATACTCCTTTCAGCAGTGTTCAGAGTTGGAGACTCATAACATGTTTAAAGTTAAATTTTTTTGCATTAAAACCATTCACCTTGCAGGAGGGCAGTTCGTAGGTATTCTGGAAGGCTACTTCCTATTGATCAAGCAGTCTTGAGTCAGCATTCAGATTGCTTTCAGTCTGAGTTAAGAATTTTCAGGGTTCAAGATGTCATTTCTTTTGCGTGGTCATCGAAAAAGCAAGAGAGTTCCAGAAAAACATCTATTTCTGCTTTATTGACTATGCCAAAGCCTTTGACTGTGTGGATCACAATAAACTGTGGAAAATTCTGAAGGAGATGGGAATACCAGACCACCTGACCTGCCTCTTAAGAAACCTATATGCAGGTCAGGAAGCAACAGTTAGAACTCGACATGGAACAACAGACTGGTTCCAAATAGGAAAAGGAGTACGTGAAGGCTGTATATTGTCACCCTGCTTATTTAACTTATATGCAGAGTACACCATGAGAAACTCTGGGCTGGAAGAAGCACAAGCTGGAATCAAGATTGCCGGGAGAAATATCCATAACCTCAGATACGCAGATGACACCACCCTTATGGCAGAAAGTGAAGAGGAACTCAAAAGCCTCTTGATGAAGGTGAAAGTGGAGAGTGAAAAGGTTGGCTTAAAGCTCAACATTCAGAAAATGAAGATCATGGCATCTGGTCCCATCACTTCTTGAGAAATAGATGGGGAACCAGTGGAAACAGTGTCAGACTTTATTTTTCTGGGCTCCAAAAATCACTGCAGATGGTGACTGCAGCCATGAAATTAAAAGACGCTTAGTCCTTGGAAGGAAAGTTATGACCAACCTAGATAGCATATTCAGAAGCAGAGACATTACTTTCCCAACAAAGGTCCGTCTAGTCAAGGCTATGGTTTTTCCAGTGGTCATGTATGGATGTGAGAGTTGGACTGTGAAGAAGGCTGAGCGCCAAAGAATTGATGCTTTTGAACTGTGGTGTTGGAGAAGACTCTTGAGAGTCCCTTGGACTGCAAGGAGACCCAACCAGTCCATTCTGAAGGAGATCAGTCCTGGGTGTTCATTGGAAGGACTGGTGCTAAAGCTGAAACTCCAGTCCTTTGGCCACCTCATGCGAAGAGTTGACTCATTGGAAAAGACTCTGATGCTGGGAGGGATTGGGGGCAGGAGGAGAAGGGGATGACAGAGGATGAGATGGCTGGATGGCATCACCGACTCCATGGACATGTGTTTGGGTAGACTCCGGGAATTGGTGATGGACAGGGAGGCCTGGCATGCTGTGATTCATGGGGTCGCAAAGAGTCGGACATGACTGAGCAACTGAACTGAACTGAACTGAATCTTTTTTGCTAGTTATAATTATGCTAAGCATACTTAAGAATTACCAAGCAGAGAGGCCTTAAAATACTTTCTTTATGCTGGCTTTCTCTGTAGATTGATGTATGGTACTAAGAATTCATAATATTTTGATGGTGGTAGCTCTGACCTAAGATTTTTGGATTAGGAGATACCTGTGTATCTTGTCACATTTAGGCATTGATTTATGGGAGGAGAAATGCAAAATTCTTTGTTTCCTCTCATTTTTTTCTTTGATGCCTAGTGGAAATTTGAATAATAAAATCAGCATTTCAAATTGATATTTGATGTGGATTTGGATGAATGAAAAAATGTTTGACATTACCTTGGACTTCCCTGGTGGCTCAGACGGTAAAGCGTCTGCCTACAGTGCGGGAGACCTGGGTTCAATCCTAGGGTGAGGAAGATCCTCTGGAGAAGGAAATGGCAACCCACTCCAGTACTCTTGCCTGGAAAATCGCATGGACAGAGGAGCCTAGTAGGCTACAGTCCATGGGGTTGCAAAGAGTTGGACGTGACCTAGCGACTTCACTTCACTTCACCTTGATGAAAGAGTAACTTCCATTTTAAGTATATTTCATAGTGTTTACAGTAACTTTTTGGGACTACTGCTGTCTTCTTCTAGTACTAACTATTCTCCAGAAAACCCAGTAATACTGACTTTCTGTTTTTAATTCTGTCCATAACTTGTCAATATATATAATAGTTTTCAGAATAGTTTTCTTTTATAAACTAAATACATATAATTCAAATAATATTAGAAAGGGTTCATCATTTTTCAAATAATTTTTTTACAGTTAAAGTTTTTTAAAAAGTTTCTTAACTGTAGATTCATTTTGAAATTAAAGTACGATACAAAACTGCACTGTTTCAAAAGTTGTTACATTATCCTCAGAAACAATAGATTCTGTATTCCACATTCAGATTGATTTTTCTCTCTTGATGGAAATATTACTGATGTTTTGTACTGGAATCCCATTTTATCCCCAAAGTCCCCCACTAGTTTGATTCACTTTAATACTTCTTTTTCCATAAACTTGCCTTTCCCCCTCTTAATTGAAAGAATTTAGAATTTGAAATCATTTTCATTTTCTTACACCTTTAATTTTTAAAATCCTATCTGTAAATTAGGAACATAATAGTTTTTATCCCACTGGTGATTATAAGACTTAGTGGACATTAAGTATATATGGTGTTTTACCTGTTTCCTGGCTCATGTTAAGTGCTTAATCAATACTAGCTGCCATAATGGTCTGGCTTTCTGTTTCTCATGTTCACAGCTGGACTAGTTACATGCAGACCAGGTTTTCAGACAAATATGTCATTTCCCATTTGTTTTGGTACTTGATAAAAAAGACAGGGAAGATCTCGATTTGTATCAATAGAAAGACTGTTGAGTGAATTAAAACTTTGAGTCCGTGTTGATAGTGTAGACACACAGCTTAAATGATTGAACAATGTTTGGAAAAGTGCATTCAGTCCAGTGTATTGAGGATATGGTATGTATAATTAAATACAAATAAAAATTACCCGTGCCTTAGTATGTTTTAGAAGCACTTGATACAGAGTAGGTATGCAGTGAATGGTATTCTGTTGTAAATTCAACCAGTTGTTATACCAGTGTAGCTCAATAAGGGCACTTTGGAAATTTAGGACGAGACTGTTCTCTGTCAAATGAGACTGTCCCTCAAATAGCAGAATACTTAGCATTCCTGGTCTCTCCCCGACTAAGTGATAGTAACACTGTCATTTGTAGCTCCTGACAACCAAAGGGTGCCCGTCTAGGACGTTGGTTGTACTACCCTGTGAGAATAAAACGAGCAGTTTTTCCTTTTTATAAATTTGACATTCATTTTAGAAACTGGTTAAGCAGAAAGAAAAATTATCTGTCTCATTATCTATATTATAACGTGTATGTAATTCTAGGCTTTCTCATATGGATATATGTTAATATTATAATATTTTTTGTTGCTGTTTTTACCAGTAGTTTATTCTCTACATGCAGTTGTGCCCTGTTTTTTAAAAAAGTGTCTTTTATTATAAACACCTTTCTGTATCATTAAATGCTCTTTTAAAAGCTTATTTTAAATGATTGCAATACTATGCCATTATATTCCCACGCCATTATTTCTTTAACAAATCCCTTATTGATAGACATTTAATTTATTTTCCTATTTTTGCTCTTATAAATATTGTTGCTTTAAATATTACACACCTGTCTTTGCTCACTCTTCAATGATTATTTTCTTTAAAAAGTTCTTCAAGATGAAATTCCCACAGATTCCTAAAAATGGCCAAATAGTATAAACATTTTGAATGCAGTATATTAGATTTCAAACTATCATGGCTTTGCAAAGCATACTCTTAATAGTAAAAGTTCTTAGAGAAATAAAATTCGTGTTCTTTGTGACCTATTATTTCTTTCAGCTTTCTGTATTAAAACCTTAATGAATTCATTAAAGGACTTATTTCAGAATAAGGAGCTCACAAAAACAATTTTAAATTTTGTTTCTTGTTTTCTTTATTAATGTTAGATATTTCGAAAGAGTATATGGAAGTTTCACAAATCTGCTTTTGTTTGATTTTTTTACTCAAATTAATAATTGAATTGATATACTCTTGTTAATGTGAGATTTGCTCTTTTCTAATGTTTGATTCATCTAGGTTTCATTCGGTGGTCATAAAGGGTGGTTAATATTCTGATGTGCTTTAAAAGCGGTATCTTCTAATGTGAGTGACCCTTGTAGCAGTTATTCCAGTGAATTGGAAATTCATTTGGGATATTTTAATAAATACATATTCAGTTCAATTCAGTCGCTCAGTCGTGTCTGACTCTTTGCGACCCCATGAATTGCAGCACACCAGGCCTCCCTGTCCATCACCAACTCCCGCAGTTCACTCAAACCCACGTCCATCAAGTTGCCATACAGCCATCTCATCCTCTGTCGTCCCCTTTTCCTCCTGCCCCCAATCCTTCGCAGCATCAGAGTCTTTTCCAGTGAGTCAACTCTTTGCATGAGGTGGCCAAAGGACTGGAGTTTCAGCTTTAGCATCATTCCTTCCAAAGGAATCCCAGGACTGATCTCCTTCAGAATGGACTGGTTGGATCTCTTTGCAGTCCAAGGGACTCTCAAGAGTCTTCTCCAACACCACAGTTCAAAAGCATCAATTCTTCGGCGCTCAGCCTTCTTCACAGTCCAACTCTCACATCCATACATGACCACTAGAAAAACCATAGCCTTGACTAGACGAACCTTTGTTGGCAAAGTAATGTCTCTGCTTTTTAATATGCTATCTAGGTTGGTCATAACTTTCCTTCCAAGGACTAAGTGTCTTTTAATTTCATGGCTGCAATCACCATCTGCAGTGATTTTGGAGCCCAGAAAAATAAAGTCTGACACTGTTTCCACTGGTTCCCCATCTATTTCCCATGAAGTGATGGAACCGGATGCCATGATCTTCATTTTCTGAATGTTGAGCTTTAAGCCAACTTTTTCACTCTCCACTTTCACCTTCATTGAGAGGCTTTTGAGTTCCTCTTCACTTTCTGCCATAAGGGTGGTGTCATCTGTGTATCTGAGGTTATGGATATTTCTCCCGGCAATCTTGATTCCAGCTTGTGCTTCTTCCAGCCCAGCGTTTCTCATGAAATATAATAGATGTATTTCTTTGAAATGTTTTTGTCTCTTGCCCAGGCAACTTAGTCTGAGGTATTTGGCTTTGAGAACCGATGGACCTTATTTCTCCATTATAGTAAATAGGCAGAGTTTTAGAAACACTGGATGCTAAGCCCATCAATTAAAGTGAATTTTAAAGCCAATAAAAGTAGTTGCAGTGAATGAATTAGCCTTTAACAGTTTAATTTTGCCATCTGTTTATCTGATTAATGAGCATATTTTCTTTGACAGGCTTACTTGAAATTTATTGTAAACACTCAGTTTCACTGATGCATAAAGATTTTTGGCAGAGAAAGTTAAGTCCCTTTCAGTTTAGTTTGTCTTTTAGCAGCGCTTAAAATTTTTGTTTGCATTTGGTGAGCATACTCCTGAGTATCTGTTTTTATCACTGGAGCCTGTTTGGTTTCCAGTCTCGTAGTTCCTAAACAGAACCATCTAAGGCTCCTCTGATTTTATCTTCCTAGGCATGAATCACATGTTTGTTTACCTGGAATTTTAAAATATGGAAATTGTCATGAGTTAGCATTTCTTTCATTTTTCTGGTACCTTTATTATGATTATCGATTTGTCACTCTTACTCTCATTGTTTCTCTGTGTGTAGACACACGTTTTATATATTTTTCTCATATAAAGTGTTGTTTTAAATTGGACTTAATAGTCTGAATGTTAATTTTGGTTTCTCTTTAAAGAATATATATATATTTTTTACTGTTGAAGATATAAGATAAATCTCTGGTTTTATTCCTTAACACTATTTCTAGTTATATGCTTCTTTTCAGAAATATAAGTTAAATTAACATCTCAATGAATTTTTATGTTCAGAAACTTGATTTCCCTGATAATTGATTTCATTGATAATAAATGACACCATGATAATTTTTCTTGAAATGATTTTTTATGCAAGCAATACAAGTTATAAAAATCTCACCACATGCAGAAATATGTAGAATAAAAAATAATATCTGTGTCTAATTAAATCTCCAATTATTTACCCTTAAACTGTCCTGTCCCACCACTATAGTGTATCCTTGGTAGAAAAATTTTACACAGAACATCTCTCCACCTTAAAGAAAAGCCCTATTCTCATCCCAAGAATTGTTTCCTTTTAGTTTTGATGAGATTTTTCCATTGTATTCTTGACATAATCATTTGGTAAATTAACTCCTCTTACTTTGAAATAAACTTTATATGTGTTGGAGGTTAAGTAGTAACAGAAAATAGAATAGAAATATGCAGTGTTTTTGGAGTGGCAAAATAATATTTTGATCTGTCTTCTGTTGCTCATGTTTTAGAATAAGAGATTAAAAGAATTATCCCCAAATAATACAATATAATCTTTGATCCAAAAATTATTCTTAAATCTCTTTCTTTTTTTGCTCCCCAGAAGAGAAGCCAAAACCAGATCCAGTGTTAAAGACTCCTTCCCCAGTCCTTAGGCTAGCCCTCAGTGGAGAGAAGAAAGAACAAGCAGGCCCGACGTCTGAGATTACTGCAGTAGAGTCCATACCAGAGCTTCCTCTGCCTCCATCCCCTACTGCTATTTCTCCACTTGCTCGAAGTACAATTACTTCTCCCACCTCTGTTGCTCTTAGTAGCCAACCAATATTCACCACTGCAATTGATGACAGATGTGAACTCTCTTCCTCAAAAGAAGATACAATTCCTATTCCCAGCCCCACATCTTGCACAGAAGCATCAGATCCTTTACCAACAGATGAAATTGATGATGATATATGCAAGAAATCTTGTAGTGTAGCACCAAATGATATTCCACTGATTTCTAGTACTAACCTAATTAATGAAATGAATGGAGTTAATGAAAAATTACCAGCCACGGAAAGCATTGTGGAAATAGTAAAACAGGAGGTGTTACCGCTGACTCTTGAATTGGAGATTTTGGAAAATCCCCCTGAAGAAATCAAAGTGGAGTGTGTCCCAACTCCCATCACCCCTTCGATAGTTCCCTCCTCTTCTCCGTCTCCTCCAGCTCCTCCAGCTTCTCCTTCTCCCACACCAGTTATCGTTCCTGCTGCTGCCACCAGTGTTAATACTGGTCGTGGTTCCACCGGAGTCCAGAGAGCCTTCGAAGAGGGCGAGAACATAAGAACTTGCCTTAGTGAAGATGCAAAAGAGATTCAGAACAAAGTAGAGGTAGAAGCAGATGGGCAAACAGAAGAGATTGTGGATTCTCAGAACTTAAGTTCAAGAAAGAGCCCAGTCCCAGGTAAGTCATTCTGTTATTAATTGTATTATGCTTGGTGAACATGAAAACGCAGCAGTATTTGAGTTATTTTTTAATTGGCTACTTTCCTTGACTTCCAGAAACACCAAATGAATGCTGAAATTCCTAGTCTGATTTCTTCCGCGGTGTGTTTATGTTTTAGTGCATCCAGCAAAGAGTTACTCCATTGTCTAAAAATGCAAATGAAATATCAAATATACAAAATGCCTCCAAGGTATATGTCACTGTACATGTGTTTTTTGTTTTTGCCTCGTTCATAACAATCATTTCCTCTGGGGTTAATTTTGTTGCTTTGGGGATGGAAACCAGTCAAACCCAGCGTGGTCTGTAGTCCCAAATCTTGTCTTCTCAGAATTTTAAAACCTAGTCAATCCTTAACTTAAAAGAAGTCCTCTGTACAATATCTCTTCTTTAATCTTGCTTAAGGAAAAGAGCAATCAGAATGTCAAAGGTTTATTACTAGTTCTGGAACATAAATGTACCCTTTCTGTCTCACAGATAAGTATAATGCTCTTCCATTTTTTCTTTTTAAAGTTTCATTTCCTGTAATATTAATTTATTATTACTTAATATCATTAGTATGACCAAAGTATTACATGCTTCTGAATTCAGAATTATTTCTTTTTAATGTAGCATCACCTAGAATTGTGGATCTGACCATTAGGTTTTTATAATATTGATCAAAAGTTATCTGAGGTTTATCAACTATTCTTGATTCAGTAGCCGATAAGAATATGGCTTTTAACGAGTCAGCATAGCCTGTCTTCTAGACATTGCTCTGTATTGTATAATTTGCTCTTTGTGTACCTGTCAGGTTGCTCAGTTTGACAAATGAGTGCTCTGCCTGCGATCTAGATATGTACTGGGGATGTTTTAGTCACCTACATCCCTGTTGTTTATTACCTATTCTGACCTGTCTAGTAGGAAATTTGGCAAGTCAAGTTTAAGATGTGGCTCTCCCACCCAACTCAGTTCTCAAGGTGATTCCCTCATGAAAGTCTGTGAGAGGGGTCTGGTTCCTTGGAATTGCAGAACATCTAGTTCCACGGTGAACCGGAACACGAAAACAAACAGTGCCAGGCAGCTGGGACTGGGAGAAATTTATCATAAATGTTTATGAATCACCTGTTTCCTCAGTAGACTGGCCTCTGTAACCATCAGTACTCAGAGTGCCGTCACTGTTGTAGGAACCTTCTTCCTTGGTAGGGCAATGATGTAGGCAGGGCTTTTTCATTACTCTTTGAAAAAAACAGTCTTATTTTTGGTGTGGCTGCGGGTGAGTGCCCCTCCAAAGAACATTTGTTTGTTCGAGAATAGTAATTTGTTTGACCCTTGATTTTTTTCCCCTTCGTTTACCAACCTGTGAGTTGTTTTTCAACAACTAGTGATATGGTAGTTCCAAAAATAGGAGAGGCTATTGAAGACAAATGTTTTAAAACATCCAAACAAACAATAGAAAGGAAAAGCAGGCATAGAGAATGCAAGTCAAAGATACAAACTATATCTCAGAACTGAAATTAAGTGTAAAGCAGAATTCTACATTGATGTCCTACTTAACACTCATCCCTGATAATCATTCATTCTTTTAAGCAATTCGTCACTTAAGTGGCCTGGTATTATAAGACAGCTCCCCTGGATAAATGGACAAACAGAATTTAGGGCTAAGTAATCTTTATACCATGGTATAATTCTTTTCCAAAATGCAGATTGCTTTTGGAATTAGTAATATTAGTCACGAGCACCTTTGCTCAGCTGTAAAGCAGAAGATAACAAAAAGAGAAAAACCATCTTTTGTATGATTAGGGACAAGGTAGATGTTGGTGATGTCAGGAAGTAAAGTGTCTTGGCATTTTTCTAGTTTCATGATATTTCTTAACCTATAAATGTATTTTGGAGGAACTAGAAGTTCAAAGTTTCCATTTTATATCTTATACTCTTCAAAATCCAAAGTAAATGAACCTTAAGAAACCATGTACCTCTAGCATTTTTTTTAAATTGTAGTGCTTACCAAAAACATTCCTGAGTCTCTCATTTCAGTATTAATATTTGTTAATGTTATTGCTACGAAAGTTAACAGTGAAAATTAACTCATCGTTCTTTTTATCCACCTCAAATTGTCATATGCTTAATGACTACAGTCTTTTTTGCACTTACTCATTTAGTTTACTTCATTTATTTTGAGAGGTTATTAAAACCATAATACTTTGGCTCAGTATCAGCCTTTTGTTGTTGACTTTTGAAAATAGCTCTTATCTCTGCCTGAGGATGAGCACTTTAAAGCAGATTCAGAAACCAGTTGCTTTTGACAGGTGTGATGCATCGAAGCATATAGTAGTTGGTATAGAGGTACTTATTTTAAAGCAGTAAAGTCAGACATAAGGGGTGTGGCCCATTACTTCTGATGGGAAACATTTTTTGCAACTATTTAGGTTGACTGGCACAAATTGCAGCAATTCTGGATACTTGGGGTTGCAGAGAAAGCCCTATAAAATGAGAGTTGTTTGTACCTTCAGGGTATGCTGAGAAGCCTCAGAGATGGGGGAGACATTTGATTACCTGATCTGTACTATCACTTGAACAGTTAAACATGAAAAAAATACGTATTTAACTGATTTAAGTCTTAGGAATTTTTATTATGGGTTTTATTATACTTGGTGAGAGAAGAAGAGAGAATTTCAGAATTTGTGCAAAAACGTTCCCCACTTACCCATTCAGGAATTCATTTTGTGCAGTTTCAGGAGTGTTGTACTGTACAACATGCATGCTGTATAACATGAGTTTTTTCACTCTTAAAAACAATAGTGATTTTTTTCTTCTACTTTTCTTGTTTCTACTTGATATAAAACTATTATTTGAAATTCTTTTGGCAGAAGGTGGTGTCTGATCTGTCTTCTGGCTTTGTTCATGGTGTGTTACTTCTTGGCATATTTTATAAATTTGTTTTATGAATTTATCTTCAGCTAAACTTTGCTGGTTTGTGTATATTGAAGGCAGGTCCTCCCAAAGCAGATTTTTGTTTGTTTATTACTGCATGTCTTGGGGAGAGCATTAACTGGTATGTAATCTGAGTTTTGTCCTAAAACAACCTTCATACCACAATGTAAATGCATTCCCTGTGTATACTAATGTTTAGGATAATGGAATCTCTGCCACCTAGTTGAAACAAAACTTCTTTCTTTGTCATCACTCTGGGTTGGTTCACTGGTTTATTTTGGTCTCTGTTCTAGCATTCTTTTCACTCTGTTAGAGAAGTATCAGGGCTTTTTATGAGAATTCCAGTTCCAAGTCCCTGCTTTGTAGAGATCCAAGCTCTTGTTTCTCTCATGTGGGTGTTTAGATATAAACTTTTTTATAGACACATACATGGCAAAATAGGAAGTCAAGAGATACCTGGAGTAACAGGCACGTTTGCCCTTCAAGTACAAAATGAAGCAGGACGAAGGATAACAGAACTTGCCAAGAGAACACACTGGTCATAGAAAACACCATCTTCCAACAACTCTATACGTGGACGTCACCAGATGGTCAACACCAAAAGAGATTGATTATATTATTTGCAGCCAGAGGTGGAGAAGCTCTATACAGTCAGCAAGAATAAGACCCGGAGCTGACTGTGGCTTATATCATGAACTGCTTATTGCAAAATTCTGACTTAAATTGACGAAAGTAGGGAAAACCACACTAGACCATTCAGGTATGACATAAATCAAATCCCTTATGATTATACAGTGGAAGTGACAAACAGATTCAAGGGGTTAGATCTGATAGACAGTGCCTGAAGAACTATGGACAGAGGTTTCTAACATTGTACAGGAGGCAGTGATGAAAATTACCCCCAAGAAAAGAAATGCAAAAAGGCAAAATGGTTGTCTAAGGAAGCCTTACAAATAGGTGAGAAAAGAAGAGAAGCAAAAGGCAAAGGAGAAAAGGAAAGATATACCCAATTGAATGCAGAGTTCCAAAGAATAGCAAGGAGAGATGAGAGCCTTCCTAAGTGATCAGTGCAAAGAAATAGAGGAAAACAATAGAATGGGAAAGACTAGAGATCTCTTCAAGAAAATGAGAAATACCAAGGGAGCATTTCTTGCAAAAATGGGCACAATAAAGGACAAAAACGGTATGGACCCAACAGAAGCAGAAGATATTAAGAAGAGGTGGCAAGAATACACAGAAAAACTATACAAAAAAGATCTTAATGACCCAGATAACCACGATGGTGTGCATACTCACCTAGAGCCAGACATCCTGGAGTGCGAAGTCAAGTGGGCCTTATCACTGCGAACAAAGCTAGAGAATTTGATGGAATTACAGCTGAGCCATATCAGACCCTCAAAGTTGATGCTGTGAAAGTGCTGCACTCAGTATGCCAGCAAACGTGGAAAACTCAGCAGTGGCCACAGAACTGGAAAAGGTCAGTTTTCATTCCAGCCCCAAAGAAAGAAAGTGCCAAAGAATGTGCAAACTACTGCACAGTTGCACTCATCTCACATGCTAGCAAAGTAATGCTCAAAATTCTCCAAGCTAAACTCCCAACAGTATGTGAACCAAGAACTTGCAGATATTCAAGATGGATTTAGAAAAGGCAGAGGAACCAGAGGTCAGATTGCCAACATCTGTTGGATCATAGAAAAAGCAAGAGAGTTCCAGAAAAACATCTACTTCTGCTTCATTGAATGCACTGAAGCCTTTGACTCTGTGGATCACAACAAACTGTAGAAAAAATTTAAAGAGATAGGAATACCAAACCATCTCACCTGCCTCCTAAGAAACCTGTTAGCAGGTCAAGAAGCAACAGTTAGAGCCGGACATAAAACAAAGGACCGGTTCTATGTTAGAATTGAGTACATCACGGCTGTATATTGTCACCCTCCTTATTTAACTTATATGATGAGTATATCATGTGAAATGCTGGGCTGGATGAAGCACAAGCTGGAATCAACATTGCCAGGAGAGATACCAATAACCTCAGATACGCAGATGACACCACACTTATGTCAGAAAGCAAAGAGGAACTAAAGAGCCTCTTTATGAAAGTGAAAGAGAAGAGTGAAAAGGCTGGCTTAAAACTCAACGTTCAAAAAATGAAGGTCATGGCATCCGGTGCCATCACTTCCTGGCAAATAGATGGGTCAACAATGGAAACAGTGACAGACTTTATTTTCTTGGGCTCCAAAATCACTGCAGATGATGACTGCAGACGCTTGCTCCTTGGAAGAAAAGTTATGGCTAACCTAGACATCATGTTGAAAAGCAGACACATTACCTTGCTGACAAAGGTCTGTATAGTCAAAGCTGTGGTTTTTCCAGTAGTCGTGTATGCATGTAAGAGCTGAACCGTGAAGAAGGCTGCACTGTGGTGCTGGAGAAGACTCTCAGGAGTTCCTTGGACAGCAAGGAGATCTGGTTGGTTGATTGATTGATTGATCAAATCAGTCAATCCTAAACGAAATCATTCCTGAATATTCACTGGAAGGACTGATGCTGAAGCTGAAGCTCCAATACTTTGGCCACCTGATGAGAAGAGCTGACTCATTGGAAAAGACCCTGATGCTGGGAAAGATTGAGGACAGGAGGAGAAGGGGGCGACAGAAGATAAGGTGGTTGGATGATATCATTGACTCGATAGACATGAGTTTGAGCAAACTCTGGGAGTTGGGGATGGACATGGAAGCCTAGCGTGCTACAGTCCATGGGGTCGCAAAGAGTTGGACATGATTTAGTGATTGAACAACAACACAGCATCCCATATACCCAGTATTGTAGCAGTTGCAGAGGTATCAGCAACTGACCTTGTTTATGTGGCTTCCAAGAGTTGGCCTTACATTCATTTAGGCTCAGCTAAGGTTGAACAATGGTTTCCAGTTTCTGTAGGTTGAAGATGAGAGATTTATTTCTCAAATGGAAATATGATTGTATGTTTTAAGAGATGTTAATAAAATTCTGATTCACAGAGCCAATCACTTTGCTCTTCTCACTTTAGTAAGCAGATAATAAAAGAAAGTCTTTGTTTGTGTAAACTAATCTGAAAAAGACTTATTTTAAAAACCATAGCCTGAAGGTCTGCATCAGTAATAAGAAATTTGAAATTTATTCTTGCCTTTGTTTGACTTAAACTTTCTAAGAAGTATTTGAAATTATTCCTGGAATATTTAGTTACTGGGGCTGAAAATAGATCCCCAGTGGTTTGAGAGTCCCACAAGCGCAGTCCTTCCTATAATGTGTACCCATCTAACCTAACTTCTCACTCTCCTCTAGAGAAATACCTTCTGAACCTTGTGAACAGACCTTCTTACACGTTCCCTACTTCATTGTCGTTTATCAACTCCAGTAGAGCAATTGTGAAAGTAAGGACTGTTTGCTCCCTTTTCTAGAGGCTTGAGTCTGAGTGATCCTTAGGCTTAAGTAAATGGAAATGACTGGATTTCGCCACGTTGTTCATCAAAATATTTTCAACAAAGCTGCCTGGAAAGTACATTTCTCCTGTCGTTCCTGTGTTCCTGTTGCCTTCCACAGTGAAATTTAAGCACTCTCTGGAGACCGCTGGCACTGGGTTAAATTCTGTCTATATTCATATGCTATGGAATGAGCCCAGACACCTACCTGATGGTAGAGCTTATCCACAGACTCATGTGCCAAGTCTTTCTGGCAAGCGTTGTGCACAGGTCCTCTTTGCCTCTTCAAATGGTATACCATTCCCCACTATTTACAAAAGTTCATTTCTTTGCAACATGAGCCTTGAAGTTTCATTCTTTGGTTATTAATTAACTTCTCATATGTATCTCCCTGAATAGACATAGATTCTTTGTTCTAAATTCAGCCCACTTTCCCCCAGACTTAGAAATTAATCTACTTCGAAAAGAAACCATTGTTCTCAACTGGCTTTTAGACAGGGTAGTCCAGACAGTTTAGAGGACTGTTGTTCTCTTTCAGCAAGCCTGGTTGTGCTGAAAGCTTTCTCTTTCTGCAGTATGCATCTTCACCTTGCACATAGTAGTCTTGACAAGGAAATTTTCACTACTAACAGAAAAAATGTGCAAAATGCATTTCCTTAAATATGTGTTTTTTCTCCACTTTTCTATTGCTGTATTATTAGTACTTGGTAATTTTGTTGCAGTCATAATGAAGTCATCTTTTCATGTTTATAAGACCTTTTCTTAGGTATCGCAAACATTAATCTTATGATTTAAAGTTCTTTATGAGATATAATTATTCTCACTTGGCTATTAACAAAAATAAGCCATGGAAGTAAATTGGGTTTTGCAGGGTCACAAGAAGAGTTACAACCCAAGCCTTCTTTCATGTCACATGTCTCTTGTTTTTCTAACATGCTGTTTGCGTTGTTATAAGGTTTTTTTAACCTTTTCAGGATTTAGGGAGTTACATTTATGCATGTTTAAAAGGAGTTGCGAAAGCCCACTTGTGTCAGCCACAAATAGTTAATGAGAGTCTACTAATTTATACATTGTTCTGGGCGCTTGAGATTCATCACTGAAGAATTCAGTGATCCCTGCCCTAGTTGTAATATATTAGAAAGTTTTAAGTAGTCTATATTCTGTCTGTATTCATATGCTATGTGAATATGAATTCTTTTCCCTGCTGGAAAAAGAAATGCTGGAAGGCCATCAGGTAATAACAGTTAAAGTGAAAGTGTTAGTCACTCAGTCGTGTCTGACTCTTAGTGATCCCATGGACTATAGCCCACCAGGCTCCTCTGTCCATGGAATTCTCCAGGCAGGAATGCTGGAGTAGGTAGCCATTACCTTCTCCAGGGTATCTCCCCAACCCAGGGATTGAACCCGGGTCTCCTGCACTGCAGGCAGTTTCTTTACTGTCTGAGCCATCAGGGAAGCCCTAATAATGATAACATTTAAATAATATGATTAAAGTTTTATTCCTCTATAGAAAATGAAATTTGAGCAAAGATGGAAGAGGAAGAATAATCTATACTCTTAACCAAATTCTGTGATTTTTCGTGTCCACTTTTCCTTTAGAGAACAGTATTTTACTTTGTCTTCTTTCTTAAATTTCGGTAGGCAGAGCACTGTGGGCAGGATTACCTGCTGTGAATGTAAGCGCCTGTGGAAGCACATGCTGCCCACCACCAGCCACTCCTCTTACAATCCCCCTGTTGTAAACCCTGTAATCAACCCAGCCTTCCGCACACTCAGCAGATGACTTTGTTTCTGTCTTCTGTTTAGAAAACTGAGTGCCCGGTGTATACCTTTTTGTGCCTTCTGTTGGAGCTGCAACCTGTCTCTATCCACACTTTCATACAAATTTACTACCTTCCCTTTTCAGTCTCCAGATTTCTTTCTTATTGTAAATATGCTGAATTCTCTCTCAGACCATAAACACACCCTCACTCCTATACATCCATTTGCTGCTGCTAAGTCACTTCAGTCGTGTCCGATTCTGTGCGACCCCATAGACGGCAACCCACCAGGCTCTCCCCATCCCAGGGATTTTCCAGGCAAGAACACTGGAGTGGGTTGCCATTTCCTTCTCCAGTGCATGAAAGTGAAAAGTGAAAGTGAAGTCACGCAGTCATGTCCAACTCTTAGCGACCCCATGGACTGCAGCCTACCAGGCTCCTCTGTCCGTGGGATCTTCCAGGCAAGAGTACTGGAGTGGGGTGCCATCACCTTCTCTGACACGTCCATTTCGTTATGGCTTAAAATCATGTTTCATCTTACCCAGTCTTCTCAAGAATAGTCTACCATTTCTGATTTTACTCTGTTCACTATTACTAATGTAGTCTGATTTATGCTCCCAATATGCTATAATATTGGTCTTTTTACCACTTTTAATACTATTGCGTTCTCTTCTTTTTTAATTTATTTATTGTAATTTATATGCAATAAAATTCACTTTTTAACATTAATTTCTGTAAATTTAGACAGACATGTAAAGTCATGTAATCACCACCAGTTAAAATACACAAGTTTCACCACCCCCAAAAGTTCCCTCATATTTCAGTTATATTCTGCTGATATGATTCAACACATTCTTCATGGGTAATTTCATCTAATGGTAGATGGCTCCAGTGGTATGTGTTATTGAATTTTTTTTATCTCCATTCCAACCTCTCTTCTTAGTTTCCGTCTTACATTCCAATTGCCTGCCAAATATCTCCACTTGGAAATCCCGTAGTCGTCATATTCAGTACCAAAGTAATCATCAGTTAATCACACCCAGTCTCTTTATTTTATGTCAGTGGCACTGGCTTTAATTAAGCTAAAATCCTTAATGTAAATTCCCTGTTGACAGATTTCCTCCTTGAGTCATTCTTTTATCATGTATGGTCATTTAACAAGAGTCTCTTATTTTACCTGATATGGGTGTTGAATTTGTCCCCTCCACTCCATTTTCTCCTGCCTTAGACCTGCACTTCTGCATGAATACCTCTCATTTCTGTGGCTCCAGCTTTGGCCCCTTCAAGTTCATTCTCCACCAAGTAGTTCTGTCTTTAAAGTAGAGATGTGGTCTTGCATTTCTGCTTAAACCCTTCAGAGGCCCTGGGGAATGTTCACCCTCACGATAAACACTAAGCTGCTCACTTTTGACTGTAATGTCTTCTTGTTATATTTTGTTGTAGCACCAGTTCTCTCAGTATATATCCATAAGATCTGAATGTGACTTTTCATGTATTTGATTAGTCCAGACACCAGCTGTAAAGTGTAGTGGTGAAGATCAAAGCAACAGAGTCAGATCTCCTGAATCTTGTCCTTTTCTCTTGTCTATCTCTGTGACCTTGAGTTTCGTAACTCTGAATTGATTTTCTCTGGAAAATGAAGATAATAATAGTATTTACTTCATAAATGTGTAGTGACAGTGAAATATGCTATATATATAAAGCACTTAGCATAGTGTCTAGCACATATTAAGGACTCTATAATAATGTTAAATATTATTAATATTAGTATTTTCAACTAGCATGACAGGCCCAAAGGTTCTCTTTCAACAAATGAGTGTCATGATTCCCTTAGGAATTTATGTTCCAGAGGAGAGAAGCTCTTGAATAGGATGGCATCTGAAAAGTTCTTAATTAAATTCTGGGCTTGAGATGGTAGAAAATCCTTAGAATAGTTCCTGTATGCACACATATAACTTTGATTAAAGGATTTGTACTGTTCAGTTCAGTTCAGTCGCTCAGTCGTGTCCGACTCTTTGTGACCCCATGAATCCCAGCACTCCAGGCCTCCCTGTCCATCACCAACTCGCGGAGTTCACTCAGACTCACGTCCATCAAGTCAGGGATGCCATCCAGCCATCTCATCCTCTGTCGTCCCCTTCTCCTCCTGCCCCCAATCCCTCCCAGCATCAGAGTCTTTTCCAGTGAGTCAACTCTTCCCATGAGGTGGCCAAAGGACTGGAGTTTCAGCTTTAGCATCATTCCTTCCAAAGAAATCCCAGGGCTGATCTCCTTTAGAATGGACTGGTTGGATGTCTTTGCAGTCCAAGGGACTCTCAAGAGTCTTCTCCAACACCACAGTTCAAAAGCATCAATTCTTCGGCACTCAGCCTTCTTCACAGTCCAACTCTCACATCCATACATGACCACTGGAAAAACCATAGCCTTGACTAGACGAACCTTTGTTGGCAAAGTAATGTCTCTACTTTTGAATATGCTATCTAGGTTGGTCATAACTTTCCTTCCAAGGACTAAGCGTCTTTTAATTTCATGGCTGCAATCACCATCTGCAGTGATTTTGGAGCCCAGAAAAATAAAGTCTGACACTGTTTCCACTGGTTCCCCATCTATTTCCCATGAAGTGATGGGACTGGATGCCATGATCTTCATTTTCTGAATGTTGAGCTTTAAGCCAACTTTTTCACTCTCCACTTTCACCTTCATCGAGAGGCTTTTGAGTTCCTCTTCACTTTCTGCCATAAGGGTGGTGTCATCTGCATATCTGAGGTTATGGATATTTCTCCCGGCAATCTTGATTCCAGCTTGTGTTTCTTCCAGTCCAGCATTTCTCATGATGTACTCTGCATATAAGTTAAATAAACAGGGTGACAATATACAGCCTTGATGTACTCCTTTTCCTATTTGGAACCAGTCTGTTGTTCCATGTCCAGTTCTAACTGTTGCTTCCTGACCTGCATACAAATTTCTCAAGAGGCAGATTAGGTGGTCTGGTATTCCCATCTCTTTCAGAATTTTCCACAGTTTATTGTGATCCACACAGTCAAAGGCTTTGGCATAGTCAATAAAGCAGAAATAGATGTTCTTCTGGAACTCTCTTGCTTTTTCCATGATCCAGCGGATGTTGGCAATTTGATCTCTGGTTCCTCTGCCTTCTCTAAAACCAGCTTGAACCTCAGGAAGTTCACAGTTCACATATTGCTGAAGCCTGGCTTGGAGAATTTTAAGCATTACTTTACTAGCATGTGAGATGAGTGCAATTGTGCGGTAGTTTGAGCATTCTTTGGCATTACCTTTCTTTGGGATTGAAGTGAAAACTGACCTTTTCCAGTCCTGTGGCCACTGCTGAGTTTTCCAAATTTGCTGGCATATTGAGTGCAGCACTTTCCCAGCATCATCTTTCAGGATTTGGAATAGCTCAACTGGAATTCCATCACCACCACTAGCTTTGTTCATAGTGATGCTTTCTAAGGCCCGCTTGACTTCACATTCCAGGATGTCTGGCTCTAGGTCAGTGATCACACCATCGTGATTATCTGGCTCGTGAATATCTTTTTTGTACTGTTCTTCTGTGTATTCCTGCCATCTCTTCTTGATATCTTCTGCTTCTGTTAGGTCCATACCATTTCTGTCCTTTATCGAGCCCATCTTTGCATGAAATGTTCCTTTGCTATCTCTGATTTTCTTTAAGAGATCTCTAGTCTTTCCCATTCTGTTGTTTTCCTCTATTTCTTTGCATTGATCGCTGAAGAAGGCTTTCTTATCTCTTCTTGCTGTTCTTTGGAACTCTGCATTCAGATGTTTATATCTTTCCTTTTTTCCTTTGCTTTTCTCTTCACTTCTTTTCACAGCTATTTGTAAGCCCTCCCCAGACAGCCATTTTGCTTTTTTGCATTTCTTTTCCATGGGGATGGTATTGATCCCTGTCTCCTGTACAATGTCATGAACCTTATTCTGTAGCTCATCAGGCACTCTATCTATCAGATCTAGGCCCTTAAATCTATTTCTCACTTCTACTGTATAATCATAAGGGATTTGATTTAGGTCATACCTGAATGGTCTAGTGGTTTTCCCTACTTTCTTCAATTTAAGTCTGAATTTGGCAATAAGGGGTTCATGATCTGAGCCACAGTCAGCTCCTGGTCTTGTTTTTGCTGACTGTATAGAGCTTCTCCATCTTTGGCTGCAAAGAATATAATCAATCTGATTTTGGTGTTGACCATCTGGTGATGTCCATGTATAGAGTCTTCTCTTGTGTTGTTGGAAGAGGTGTTTGTTATGACCAGTGCATTTTCTTGGCAAAACTCCTATTAGTCTTTGCCCTGCTTCATTCTGTATTCCAAGGCCAAATTTTCCTGTTACTTCAGGTGTTTCTTGACTTCCTACTTTTGCATTCCAGTCCCCTATAATGAAAAGGACATCTCTTTTGGGTGTTAGTTCTAAAAGGTCTTGTAGGTCTTCATAGAACCATTCAACTTCAGCTTCTTCAGCATTACTGGTTGGGGCATAGACTTGGATTACTGTGATATTGAATGGTTTGCCCTGGAAACGAACAGAGATCTTTCTGTCCTAACCCAGAGCAAGGTCCTAACTCTTTACAGATCTGTGAAGACTGAGAGAGGTGAAGACTGTGCAGGAGAAAAGTTTGAAGCTAGCAGAGGTGGTTGGTTTATGAAGTTTTAGAAAAGAAACTGTCTCCATATCATACAAGGTGAAGCCGCACGTGCTGATGTGGGAAGCTGCAGCAGTGTAAGAAATGAAGGTGGCTACACTAAGCTACAGATTTTCAGTGTAGATGAAACAGCCTTCCGTTGGAAGAAGATGCCATCTAAGATGTTCATAGCTAGAGAGGAGAAGTGAATGCCTGGTTCCAAAGAACAGACTCTCTCGTCAGGAGCTGATGGCATCTGATGCCTCTGAGTTGCAGTCCCTGCTTGTTTGCCATTCTGGAAATCCTAGGGTCCTAAAGAATTCTGCTAAATCTACTCTGCCTGTGCTCTCTACATGGAACAACAAAGCCTGGATGACAACACGTCTGTTGACAACATGGTTTACTGAATATTCTGATCCCACTCTTGAGACATACTACTCAGAAAAAAAGATGCCTTTCAAAATATGACTGTTTATTGACAATGCACCTGGTTACCCAAGAGCTCTGTTGGAGATATACAAGATTCGTGATGTTTTCATGCTTACTAACATAACATCCAAATTTGCTGGCACTGGAAAAGGTCAGTTTTCATTCCAATCCCAAAAAAGGCAGTGCCAAAGAATGTTCAAACTACTGCACAATTGCACTCATCTCACATGCTAGTAAAGTAATGCTCAAAATTCTCCAAGCCAGGCTTTAGCAATATGTGAACCGTGAACTTGCTGATGTTCAAGCTGGTTTTAGAAAAGGCAGAGGAACCAGAGATCAAATTGCCAACATCAGATTGCCAACATCAAATTGCCAACATCAAATTTCCATGATCTGCTGGATCATGGAAAAAGCAAAAGAGTTCCAGAAGAACATCTATTTCTGCTTTATTGACTATGCCAAAGCCTTTGACTGTGTGGATCACAATAAACCATGGAAAATTCTGAAAGAGATGGGAATACCAGACCACCTAATCTGCCTCTTGAGAAATTTGTATGCAGGTCAGGAAGCAACAGTTAGAACTGGACATGGAACAACAGACTGGTTCCAAATAGGAAAAGGAGTACATCAAGGCTGTATATTGTCACCCTGTTTATTTAACTTATATGCAGAGTACATCATGAGAAATGCTGGACTGGAAGAAACACAAGCTGGAATCAAGATTGCCGGGAGAAATATCCATAACCTCAGATATGCAGATGACACCACCCTTATGGCAGAAAGTGAAGAGGAACTCAAAAGCCTCTCGATGAAGGTGAAAGTGGAGAGTGAAAAAGTTGGCTTAAAGCTCAACATTCAGAAAACGAAGATCATGGCATCCAGTCCCATCACTTCATGGGAAATAGATGGGGAACCAGTGGAAACAGTGTCAGACTTTATTTTTCTGGGCTCCAAAAATCACTGCAGATGGTGACTGCAGCCATGAAATTAAAAGACGCTTAGTCCTTGGAAGGAAAGTTATGACCAACCTAGATAGCATATTCAAAAGCAGAGACATTACTTTGCCAACAAAGGTTCATCTAGTCAAGGCTATGGTTTTTCCTGTGATCATGTATGGATGTGAGAGTTGGACTGTGAAGAAGGCTGAGTGCCGAAGAATTGATGCTTTTGAACTGTGGTGTTGGAGAAGACTCTTGAGAGTCCCTTGGACTGCAAGGAGATCCAACCAGTCCATTCTGAAGGAGATCAGCCGTGGGATTTCTTTGGAAGGAATGATGCTAAAGCTGAAACTCCAGTCCTTTGGCCACCTCATGCGAAGAGTTGACTCATTGCAAAAGACTCTGATGCTGGGAGGGATTGGGGGCAGGAGGAGAGGGGGACGACAGAGGATGAGATGGCTGAATGGCATCACTGACTCGATGGACGTGAGTCTGGGTGGACTCTGGGAGTTGGTGATGGACAGGGAGGCCTGGCGTGCTGCGATTTACAGGGTTGCAAGGAGTCGGACACGACTGAGCCACTGAACTAAACTGAACATAACATCCATTCTGTAGCCCGTGAAAAAGGAGTAATTTTGACTTTTAAGTCTTATTATTTAATAAATATACTTGCTGCCATACATGGTGATTCCTCTGCTGGATCTGGACAAAGTAAATTGAAAACCTTCTTGAAAGGATTCTCCACTCTGGGTGCCCCAAAGGACATTTGTGGATTGTGGGGAAAGGTCAAAATATCAATGAACCACAAATGTTCCTTGGGGTACCCAGAATGGTGAATCCTTTCCAGAAGAGTTCCTTCCAAACAAGAGTTTGGAAGAAATTGATTTCAACCCTCATGGATAACTTAGCGGTGTTCAAGACTTCAGTAAAGGAGTCACTACAGGTGTGGTAGAAGCTGTAAGAGAACTAGAAGTGAAGCCTGAAGATGTGACTCAGTTGCTACAATCTCATGATAAAACTCTCACAGAGGAGGAGTTGCTTCTTACGGATGAGCACAGAAAGGTTTCTTGAGATGGATTCTAGCCCCGGTGAAAATCTGGGAAGATTGTTGGAATGACATCAAATGATTTAAATTATTACTTAATTTTAGCACATAAAGCAGCAGTAGGTTTTGAGAGGATTGCATCCGATTTTGAACGGTATTCTACTGTGGGTAAAATGCTGTCAAAAAGCCTGGCATGCTACAGAGAAGCTGTTCGTGAAGAAGAGTCAGTTGATGCTGCAAACTTCATTGTTGTCTCGTTTTAAGAAATTGCTGCAGCAGTCGACCTTCACCAACCACCACCTTGATCAGTCAGCAGCCATCAACATCGAGGGACGATCCTCCATCAGCAAAAGGATTATGATTTGCTGAAGGCTCAGATGATGGTTTGCATTTTTTAGCAATGAAATATTTTTATATTAAAAGTTTATAATTTTTTTAGACATAATGCTGTTGCACACCTGTACAACTACAGTACAGTATGTACATAACTTTTACATGTACCGGGAAACCAGAAAATGTGTGTGACTTTCTTCATTGCTGCATTCACTTTATTGCAGAGGTCTAGAACTGGACCTGCAATATCTCTGAGGTATGTCTGTGGTATAAAATATATGTTTGTCTCTGCCTCTGATTGCTGGCACATAGTTCCTAACATCCTTGTAATTTATGATAACATTAAAAGCATCTCTGGTTCTCATACTGGTTTTTGACTTCTGTCCCTGGCATTGGGCTCTTAAAAGCCTCGTAAACTTCTAAGTGATGTAAACACTACAGGCATCTTTTGTTCTATTGACGTGACTCTAGGTGGGTTCTTGGTTGACTCCTGGGT
Organism: Bos indicus; assembly: GCF_029378745.1. Taxonomy (NCBI): domain Eukaryota; kingdom Metazoa; phylum Chordata; class Mammalia; order Artiodactyla; family Bovidae; genus Bos; species Bos indicus. The sequence continues at coordinate 131,475,284 of NC_091761.1, forward strand.
GGGGCTGGTAACCAGGACTAATCAGTCATGATTAGAATCTTGGAATTTTCAGCTCCTTCTTCAGTCTTCCAGAGGGAGAAGAGAGGCTGCAAATATGATTACTGTGGATCATGTCTGCTCGATGAAGCCTCCATAGGAGGGCTTTCAGAGAGCCGCTAGCCTGGTGACAGTCCGCACCAGGAGGGTGGTGCAGCCAGCTCCTCGACAGCAAGGAGCTCCTGTACGTGGGGCTCTTCCACACCCCTCCCCGCTGTGTGTCTCTTAACCTGCAGTTCATCTGTGTTCTTTATCATACCCTTTAATAAACAGATAAACATAATTAAACATTTCCCTGAGTTCTGTGAGCTGTTCTTGCAAACCTGAGGGGGAGGGAATTGTTGGAATTTCCAATTTATAGTTGGATTTGAAGTGGAGGACAGTCTTGAGTCTCAGCCCTCACTTGTAATATCTGACACTTATCTCTAGGTAGATAGTTTGAGATTGAGTTAAACTCTGGAAACACAGCTGGTGTCATGGAGAATTGCTTGCTGTGGGGGAAAATCCCCGCATACTTGGTGACCAGAAACATCAGAAGCGAAGTGTTTTGGATGAGTGGAGAAGGAAGTCCATGGTAGGAAGAATGGGCTTTCTCCCTTCACAGCCATGAGCACTGTGTTGTGTGCTTTTAAAAGAGGGAAGTTTATAGTATGTGAATTATATCTCAGTAAAGCTTTTTTAAAATGAATAGGACTGTAAATAGTTGTGCTTCCACATCTGTGTAAGGATCTGTCAGAGGCATCAGCCTTATAACTTACTTGAGTTACATCTTACCTGAGTTTGAGAGGGTGTTCTCAGCTAGGTAGTGAATGTACCGCTGTAGTAACCACTCTAGGTGCATTGTTTGATGGCATAGATACGAACACCCAACTGGGCTGGGAGCGCAGGATCATTGTTTGTGCTTGAAACCTAAGGGATCTGTGTTTTGTAAATTAATGATTCTGAATTTCCTTTGTATGTAACTTAGTTCCTGTATATATATTCTTTAATGCATCTTTTTAATTTACAGAATTTAATGTTTGGCAGAAATTCTGAATGTTTTCGCCTCAGTTGTGAGGGCTCTCCAAGGCCTTCTACAACTGCTACCCTGCACGCTTCCAGGCCTTTCTTATCCTTCAAGCTTTCCATCCATTTATTAATATCCATCCATGTCTTCAACCCCCTTCCCTTTCTGGTCCATTTCATAGACTCTTTTATTAGTACTTCAGCTTCTGTCATTCTCTCTACTTTGAGACTTCTCTGTAAAAGTACATTCAGCAGACATTCCCCAGAAAAGTCTTCCAGGGAAAGTATTGTTTCTGGAGATATCTGTACAGCTACAGAGACTTAGTAGTTGTTTCAGGGGTTAGCCATTAGGGCCCTCTGTTGGTCATTATCTCTTCTTAGCTGTACTTTATTTTTGTCACCAGTCCTCCACACCTATTTGCTAGGTGCTAATCTCCACATTGTTGCCTTGATGCTGTCTTCTCAACCTAGACCATAGTAAAAAACCTGCTCAAAATTTGTTTCAATATGACTCTCCACAAAATTTTAAATTCTGATTATTTCTTAACTCTTAAGACACAGGTATATTTATATCAGTTTGGAATAGTTGTAGGACTTTATGAATATTAATACGTATGCATTTTATCTCTCTAGCTGTCTTACACATTCTTCTAGAGTAGCAGAGCTCTAATTTATTACCCTCACAAAACTTCTATTAAATGTTTTATTAACTCATCTAAGCAAATGAATGTTTTTGTTGGTGTTAGTTTATTCTTGGTTTGTGTGTGTGTGTTTCACAGTATCTGACTAACAAATCAAGTGTATTTAAAGTAAATACAGCCACTGTGGAAAACAGTATGGAGGTTCCTCAGAAAGCTAAAAATAGAACCATATGATCCAGCAATCCCTCTCCCAGACATACATCCAGACAGAACTCTAATCTAAAAAGATGCATGCGCCCCTGTGTTCATAGCAGCATATTGACAGTAACCAAGACATGGTAACAAAGCAAATGTCTGTCAACAGATGAATGGATAAAGAAGATGTGTTATATAAATGTATGCAATGGAATCCTACTCAGCCACACAGAAAAGAATGAAATAATGCCATTTGCAGGAGCACGGATGCAACTTGAGATTATCATACTAACTGAGTCAGAGGAGAAAGACGAACGTCGCATGATATCACTTATGTGTGGATTCTAAAGTACGACACAAATGAACCTGTCTGTGAAACAGAAGCAGGCTGGGTGGGCGTAGAGCATAGACTGGTGGCTGCCGGGGGGAGAGGTTAAGTGGGGAGTGGGGTTGGGGGCTCAGTTCAGGCGCTCAGTCGTGTCTGACTTTGCAACCCCATGAACCACAGCACACCAGGCCTCCCTGTCCATCACCAACTCCCGGAGTGCACCCAAACCCATGTCCGTTGAGTTGGTGATGCCATCCAGCAATATTATCCTCTGTCGTCTCCTTCTCCTCCTGCCCTCAATCTTCCCCAGCAGCAGGGTCTTTTCCATTGAGTCAGCTCTTCACATGAGGTGGCCAAAGTATTGGAGTTTCAGCTTCAGCATCAGTCCTTCCAATGAACACTCAGGACTGGTCTCCTTTAGGACGGACTGGTTGGATCTCCTTGCAGTCCAAGGGACTCTCAAGAGTCTTCTCCAGCACCACAGTTCAAAAGCATTAATTCTTCGGCGCTCAGCCTTCTTCACAGTCCAACTCTCACATCCATACATGACCACTGGAAAAACTATAGCCTTGACTAGACGGACCTTTGTTGGCAAAGTAATGTCTCTGCTTTTCAATATGCTGTCTAGGTTGGTCATAACTTTCCTTCCAAGTAAGTATCTTTTAATTTCATGGCTACAGTCACCATCTTCAGTGATTCTGGAGCCCAGAAAAATAAAGTCCGCCATTGTTTCCCCGTCTATTTGCTATGAAGTGATGGAACTGGATGCCATGATCTTAGTTTTCTGAATGTTAAGCTTTAAGCCAACTTTTTCACTGGAGTTTGGGGTTAGCAGATGTAGATTATTCCATGTGAATATATAAGCAACAGGTCCTACTGTCTGGCACAGAGAACTGTATTCAGTATCCTATGACAAACCATAAAGGCAAAGAATACAGAAAAAGAATATATATATAAGTGAATCACTGTGCTATATAGGAGACATTTACACATTATAAATCAGTTATACTTCAATTTATAAAAGACATATCAACAACATGTAAGCCATACTGTCCTAGTTGGAAAAATTTGTTGTTTTTAATAATAGCTATCATTGGTTAATTGCTTACTATATGCCAGTCACTGTTTTACTTCACTTCTTTAATGCTCACAACTGTAGTATCTTGTTTTTTTTATTTTATTTTATTTTTTAACTTTACAGTATTGTATTGGTTTGCCATATATCAACATGAATCCGCCACAGGTATACACGTGTTCCCCATCCTGAACCCTCCTCCCTCCTCCCTCCCCGTACCATACCTCTGGGTTGTCGCAGTGCACCAGCCGCAAGCATCCAGTATCGTGCATCGAACCTGGACTGGCGACTCATTTCATATACGATATTATACATGTTTCAATGCCATTCTCCCAAATCATCCCACCCTCTCCCTCTCCCACAGAGTCCAAAAGACTGTTCTATACAGAGTGAAGTAAGCCAGAAAGAAAAACACCAATATAATATACTAATGCATATATATGGAATTTAGAAAGATGGTAACAATAACCCTGTATACGAGACAGCAGAAGAGACACTGATGTAGTATCTTGTTTTATGGAAGAGGAGACCAAGACACAGATGAAATAATACTGCTCACGGTTATATAGTTAGTAAATAAATGGTAGAGCCAACATTCAACCGTAGCTCGATTTCTAGAGCTCATAACCACTTACCTATATTGTCTCTCATTTTAAAAATTTACTTCTTTTTACTTTTCATTGAAGTAGAGTTGATTTACAGTATTAGTTTCAGGTGTGCAACATAGTAAACCAGTGTTTTTACAGAATATATTCCATTTAAAGTTATTATAAATTGTTGGCTGTATTTTCTGTGCTTTGTTTTTTTTTGTTTGTTTTTTTTAATTTTATTTTATTTTTAAACTTTATATAATTGTATTAGTTTTGCCAAATATCAAAATGAATCCATCACAGGTATACATGTGCTCCCCATCCTGAACCCTCCTCCCTCCTCCCTCCGCATACCATCCCTCTGGGTCGTCCCAGTGCACTAGCCCCAAGCATCCAGTATCGTGCATTGAACCTGGACTGGCATCTCGTTTCATACATGATATTTTACATGTTTCAATGCCATTCTCCCAAATCTTCCCACCCTCTCCCTCTCCCACAGAGTCCATAAGACTGTTCTATACATCAGTGTCTCTTTTGCTATCTCGTACACAGAGTTATTGTTATCATCTTTCTAAATTCCATATATATGCGTTAGTATACTGTATTGGTGTTTTTCCTTCTGGCTTACTTCACTCTGTATAATAGGCTCCATTTTCATCCACCTCATTAGGGTTAGGGTTGTGCTTTGTAATATATCCTTGTAGCTTATTTATTCTGTACATAGTGGTTTGTGCTTCTTAAGCTCTTGGCCACTATCTGCCCTGCTGCCTTCCTGCTCCACACAGGTGGCCACCAGTGCATTCTCCGTGCTGTGTTTCCTCTCATAATTTAAAGTCGTGTAAATTCTAGTAATGTGGATACTCAGTTTATATTGGGCATGAATATAGTACTCATATAAATGAACAGTCGACAAAAGAGGCAAATGATGGCAGGGGTTAGAGTTAAATGCACTCACCTTAAATAGCTAATGAGGAACCACAAAAGCATAGAAGATGTCACCCCCTGCCCATTAGTTAATAACTCTTTCTGCAAGTCTCTACTGATTCCAAAATCCATGCTAGGCTGTAACTTAGTACCAAGAACAGCATTTAAAAAATGAAAAATAGGTCATTATTTACATGGCAGCTTTCAGTAGTCAATGAAATACTTGATACCATCAAAAACTGTTACAATTTTTAGAACCTAGCACCCCATTAGTAGTTTTCATTCACCAATTACCTAGGAGCCCCAGAGCTGTCACACATTAGCTACTGCTAGTTACTATTTTTAAACACAGAATCCAAACAAGAATTGAGTGATATTTGAAACACTTAATTCTATATTTTGATCATTTAGGGAGATGTTTCCTTTGAAATGTGATACTGCACTTTACAAGGATATTTCATAAGTTGTACAATCACATTACTAAATCATGGTATGACCCTCTAAATGCATAGCTTTCTTACACGTTATAAATGAAGTCTACAGTAATCAAAATAATAATTGTATCAGAAGAATGGAAATAACCCTCAAGAATTTATTTTTTTGTATATGTTCCTTATACCATTTTTATCAGGTCAGTTTTTCAGAAGGGAGAGTATTTAAAAATTCCACTTATTTACATTTAAGACTTGGCACCCCACTCCAGTACTCTTGCCTGGAAAATCCCATGGATGGAGGAGCCTGGAAGGCTGCAGTCCATGGGGTCGCTAAGAGTCAGACACGACTGAGTGACTTCACTTTCACTTTTCACTTTCATGCATTGGAGAAGGAAATGGCAACCCACTCCAGTGTTCTTGCCTGGAGAATCCCAGGGACGGGGGAGCCTGGTGGGCTGCTGTCTATGGGGTCACACAGAGTCGGACACGGCTGAAATGACTTAGCAGTAGCAATTATTCAACTCAGGGATTTCCTAGGTGGCGCAGTGATAAAGAAACCGCCTGTCAATACAGGAGACATGGGTTCAATCCCTGGCTCAGAAAGATTCCCTGGAGAAGGAAGTGGCAACCCACTCCAGTATTCTTGCCTGGAAAATTCCATGGACGTAGGAACCTGGCAGGCTGTGGTCCATGGGGTCGCAAAGAATCAGACAGTGACTGAGCGACTGAGCACACACACACATGATTCAACTCAACAAATTTTGAGCAACCTACTTTGAAGAAATTGATGCTGACATTTTAAATTCCCGTAATAGAAAAAAAAAAAAAAAAAATTCCCGTAATAGACTCTAGAGTGTCTCTAAAGTTTGAATTTATATTTAGATGCGTTGTAACTTAAAATACTTTCTGACAGTGTATCCTGATCCATATTTTGGAACACAGGAAAGAACTGTCATAGAAAGGCAAGAAATAACAGACGTGTGACATAAAGATAATGTGTCAAGAAACTCTGATATACTCATACCTGAGTGTGTGTGGTGGAAGCGCAGGATTGGATTGGCTAACAGCTTCATTCCATTTGTTCAGGCAGTGTCAGTTTGTGCTTACTATCTGACAGGCCCTCTGCCGACCTCTGGGGCTCAGAGACGACTTTCTCCTGGGAACGTGATGATCTTAAAGAGAGACAGATGTGTTAATACAGGGTTGGGTAAGGTGACGATGAGGGATAAGTGATCACATCTGTGAAGGTGTGTTTTATTTTTTGTAGTGGCCTCTCCCGGAATTCGGAGAAGGCAATGGCAACCCACTCCAGTGTTCTTGCCTGGACAATCCCAGGGATGGGGAAGCCTGGTGGGCTGCTGTCTGTGGGGTCGCCTAGAGTCGGACACAACTGAGCAACTGAGCGACTTCACTTTTCACTTTCATGCATTGGAGGAGGAAATGGCAACCCACTCCAGAACTCTTGCCTGGAAAATCCCATGTATGGAGGAGCCTGGTAGGCTACAGTCCATGGGGTCGCAAAGAATTGTACACGACTGAGTGACTTCACTTTCTTGCTTTTCTCCCAGAATAAGGTTTCAGTAGGCTTCTCTGCACTTAACAGAGCACTGGCCATGTGGACTCACTGATGGAAGGCTTTTTAAATCTGGGTTTAGGTATTCAAGGTATTTAGAGTTGAAAAGTATTTAGTAGATGGAAAGATTACTACTTATTTTATAGTCTATTTTCAAATTATGTATGTATGTTGTAGTGACTGACACTTTTTTATCATCACTAGATTTGCCTCAAATTTAATTGCAGTCTGTTTTGATCATGGTAGAAGTGGCACAGATGCATTTTTTAAAGTGTAAAAAAAAATGCCCAAGACATTGTAGGATGCGCATTACAATGGAATTCGGAGACCTAGAAAATGGAGTAATGGTCTCATTCGAATCATCTTTTTTTCTCATTGCTAGCAGAACTGTGTAATGTCCTGTCCTCTGCTGAGCTCAGGACAAACCTTCAGTTCATTTCGGTTCAGTTCAGTCACTCAGTCATGTCCAACTCTTTGCGACCCCATGAATCGCAGCACGTCAGGCCTCCCTGTCCATCACCAACTCCCGGAGTTCACGCAAACTCACGTCCATCAAGTCGGTGATGCCATCCAGCCATCTCATCCTCTGTCACCCCCTTCTCCTCTTGCCCCCAATCCTCCCAGCATCAGAGTCTTTTCCAATGAGTCAGCTCTTCGCATGAGGTGGCCAAAGTACTGGAGTTTCAGCTTCAGCATCATTCCTTCCAAAGAACACCCAGGACTGATCTTTAGAATGGACTGGTTGGATCTCCTTGCAGTCCAAGGGACATATCTTCGAGACACTTTATTATTTTATTTTCCTGATGACATATGACGCTTAGGGCTAACAGGCAAACAGCATTCTTCAGTATACCCTCCCTTGTTTATCTCCATATCCCCTCCTGTTGCAAAAACAAAAGACAACCAGAACGAAAATGAAGTTGAATTTATGAGAAAATATAGGAACAAAGAGTTGAAAGGCAGAGTATTGTATTGGGAGGACAAAGGCTTTGAAGTTGTACCTATGTCTTAGTTGCTGTTGTTGTTCAGTTGCTCAGTCGTGTCCGACTCTGCGACCCCATGGACTGCAGCACGCCAGGCTTCCCTGTCCATCACCAACTCCTGGAGCTTGCTCAAACTCACGCCTGTCGAGTTGGTGATACCGTCCAACCATCTCGTGCTCTGTCGTCCCCTTCTCCTCCTGCCTTCAGTCTTTCCCAGCCGGTGAGTCAGTTCATTGCATCAGGTGGTCAAAGTGTTGAAGCTTCAAGCTTTAGCATCAGTCCTTCCAGTGAATATTCAGGATTGACTTCCTTTAGGATTGACTGGCTTGATGATATCCTTTCTGTCCAAGGCACTCAAAAGAGTCTTCTCCAGCACAGTTCGAAAGCATCAGTTCTTCAGTGCTTAGCCTTTGTTATTGTCCAGCTCTCACATCTGTACATGACTACTGGAAAAACCATTTTCTTGACTATGCAGACCTTTGTAGGCAAAGTGATACCTCTGCTTTTTAATATCCTATCTAGGTTTGTCATAGCTTTTCTTCCAAGAAGCAGGCATCTTTTAATTTCATGGTTGCAAGGCACCATCTGCAGTGAGTTTGGAGCCCAAGAAAATAAATTGTAGCTCCAGCCTTTAT